>NW_016813984.1:540010-564497 GCF_001698545.2 Rhinopithecus bieti
CATCCAAGTCATTCTCTGACCAGCTTTGATCCATTGCTGGCGATGGGCTGCGCTCCTTTGCAGGGGGAGATGCGCTCTTATTTTTTGAATTTCCAGCTTTTCTGCCCTGCTTCTTCCCCATCTTTGTGGTTTTATCTGTCTCTGGTCTTTGATGATGGTGACGTACTGATGGGGTTTTGGTATAGGTGTTCTTCCTGTTTGATAGATTTCCTGCTAACAGTCAGGACCCTCAGCTGTAGGTCTGTTGGAGATTGCTTGAGGTCCACTCCAGACCCTGTTTGCCTGGGCATCAGCAGCAGAGGCTGAAGAAGATAGAATATTGCTGAACAGCAAGTGCTGATGTCTGATTCTTGCTCTGGAAGCTTTGTCTCAGGGGTGTACCCCACCATGTGAGGTGTGAGGTATCGGTCTGCACCTAGTGGGGGATGTCTCCCAGTTAGGCTACTCAGGGGTCAGGGACCCACTTGAGCAGGCAGTCTGTCCATTCTCAGGTCTCAGCCTCCATGCTGGGAAATCCAGTATTCTCTTCAAAGCTGTCAGACAGCTGTCAGACTCCACCGAGAGGCAGAGTCTACAGAGACAGGCAGGCCTCCTTGAGTTGCGGTGGGCTTCACCCAGTTCGAGCTTCCTGAAGGCTTTGTTTATCTACTTAAGACTCAGCAATGGTGAGCGCCCCTCCCCCAGCCTCGCTGCTGCCTTGCAGTTAGATCTCAGACTGCTGTGCTAGCAATGAGGGAGGCTCCGTGGGTGTGGGACCCTCTGGGCCAGGTGTGGGATATAATCTCCTGGTGTGCCATTTGCTAAGACCCTTGGTAAAGTGCAGTATTAGGGTGAGAGTTACCCGATTTTCCAGGTGTTGTGTGTCTCAGTTTCCCTTGGCTAGGAAAAGGGATTTCCTTCCCCCTTGCACTTTCCAGGTGAGGGAATGCCTCACCCTGCTTCAGCTCTCACCAGCACTGATTGTCCGACACTCCCCAGTGAGATGAACCCGGTACATCAGGTGAAAATGCAGAAATCACCTGTCTTCTGTGTCGCTCGCACTGGGAACTGGAGGCTGGAGCTGTTCCTATTCAGCCATCTTGCTCCCGACCTCTGGGAGTTAGGATTTCAACCTGTAAATTTTGGTGACACGTCGACATTCAAACTATAGCAAGTAGTTTCATTTCTACACAGAATTGTTCTGAGAATCAAATGAAATAATGGAAATGAAAGTAATTTAGGAATAATAAAGTGCTGAAGGGCAGTATATAATTTTATTCAATTATATATATTCTGTCAAAAGCAACCTTGTTTACCAATTACCAAGAGTAATGTTTTAAAATTATATTACATTAATCCATACTTATATTAATCTACATTATTACAATTAGGGCTAATGATTATACATTTGTAGATTCAGAGCAATATTTGAAGAAATGTGATACTTACCTGTAATTATTTATCTTACTGAACATCATCAGTCATAATTATTGAATAGTCTAAGCATAGTTTCACCTTAGCCTTGCATCCAAGAATTCCCTTCCTAAGAGTTTATTTAATAGTTTTTGGCCAGTGTTCTAACATAAACATAAGTCTCTAACTTATCCTGAGTCTTTTCTTAAATCAAAATCTCTTACGGTTGTGTAAGAGATTACTCTATATTTCAGGGCAGCTTTTTTTTTCTTTAAGTCCTTGAAAATATCCTTTTTCTCTGCTGTCATATTGTATTGTTCAGGAAGAGTCTTTATTTAGTGTATATGCATGTATAATTTAGAATTGTCAATTACTGGACTGAAAGGACCATAAGAAATAAGTTAGTCCAGTCCCCTTATTTATGGTAGAGGAACATGAGATCCACAGTATAGTTTAAGGAAACCTGAATTTTCATCCCTCCTTCCCTCTCTTACTTTCATTTACTTACTATATGCCTGGCAGTTTATTTTATTTTTTAAGGAAAAATAGGTTTATTTTTAAAAGAAATCAATTCTCTATTTAAACATACACAAGACAGCATCTTTCATTTAATCCTAAACTTGATTATGTATTCTCATTATAATATTCCAGTGACATTCTGGAAATACATTTCAAGGATATCATCATATGCTTATTGGTAAATATCAAACAAAGCTACTGACTTTGAGGGAAAATTTTCAGTATTTTTTTTTTTTATCTACCCAGAGATGCTCATCCCACTGTATATCTGGGATTTTTCTGAACATTCTCAAATTTTAACAAAGTTATTTTTTTTTCCATTGCATACATCAATACGCTAAATTCTCCACAATAATCCAGGTAAAATAATGATAGTGTGTGAAAACTAGTGTATTTTCTAATACTGCCCATGATAGAGTGAAATTACAGCATAAAGAGTAGCCAGAAACCTATACTATAAACATTATCTGGCTCCAAGTAACTTGCAACAAATAACTACTAATAGGACTATACATAGCACATAGAACACAGCAATCCTGAATTGTAGTATACGTGTAAAACCATTTAAAGCATTTTTTTCTCAACCTTTTTTATCATTAACCTCCTTTTCAAGTATAAAAATTAAATTCAAATTAAATTAAATAGCTTTAACTATAAATTTCTTCCTAATAAGAAAAATTAATACTAAAAGATTTTGTTGGGTAGGATGATTTTGGAAGGTCATAATCCATATCTAAGATTTTTTTCACCCCAAGAACCAATTTTTTTCCCCAGTTGAGAATGTAAGGGTTAAAGTTGAAATAAATTAAATAGCCTTTAGCATTATTAGAGAGAAAAAAACCTAATGAGTAACAGTGAAGGTTGAGATAGTTGACTTCTAGACCATCTCTGTCCCATACTTGCTGTGCGATCAGGGAAGAAATCATGTCTCTTTATTTTCTTGTTTAGGAGAATACAGTAATAGCATAAAACCTAATAGCTTGGAAAAATCACTTAATCTCACTGGACTGAGTGAGGCTATTAATTCAAAGAATTGGTATACATCAGTTGTTTTCAATTCTGGCTGCACTTTCCTAGGGCATATAAAAGATATCAATGCTCAGTTATATTTACCCAGACCAATCAGACCAATTAAGCCAGTCTCTGGAGGATATGGTCGCAACCTATAGTGTAAATCAGAATCACCTGATGGGCTTGTTAAGCCACAGATTGGTAGGCCCCACTTTCAGAGCTGCTGATTCAGCAGGTTTTGGGTGGGGCCTGCAAATGTGAATTATCAAGTTCTCAGGTAATGTTATGCTATTAGTCTATTGACCACACTTTGAGAACTGCCGGACTACGCATTTTTGTAAGATTGAATGTGTGTGTGTGTGAGTGTGTGTGTGTGTGTGTGTCCCCAGGTGAATTCTAATCTCAAAAGTATTCGTATAGAAAATTTCAATAAGGCCGGGTGCGGTGGCTCAAGCCTGTAATCCCAGCACTTTGGGAGGCCGAGACGGGCGGATCACGAGGTCAGGAGATCGAGACCATCCTGGCTAACACTGTGAAACCCTGTCTCTACTAAAATACAAAAAACTAGCCGGGCGAGGTGGCGGGCACCTGTAGTCCCAGCTACTTGGGAGGCTGAGGCAGGAGAATGGCGTAAACCCGGGAGGCGGAGCTTGCAGTGAGCTGAGATCTGGCCACTGCATTCCAGCCTGGGCGACAGAGCGAGACTCCGTCTCACAAAAAAAAAAAGAAAAAAAAAGAAAATTTCAATAAGTTTCTTTTAAGCTCTAGGATACTGAGATTTTAATATAATAAGAGCTGTTAAACATCAAGATGGCCTATAGAAAGGAGACCTATGGATAAATATCAACTTCTTGGTCAGTTTTCATTAAAAACTCGTTTCTTAAAGGCTTTTACAGTATTTTGTTGAAAATTAACTTTTTTTTAGCTGCATATATGGGTCTTCACTTCATTTTTCAGTAAAGATAACTTATTTTGTTATCAGTGTCTCATCATTTGACAAGAGCAATGGAAGGTTTGGATAGTAACCAGCTGTTTTTGAATTTCTTGAAGAGAATCTTGTAAATTTGTAGTCCAGAGGTAATTCTGTGATTGCTTCGATACTTGGAATTGCAGCAGTGCTATAGGTACTGATTCTTTTACAAGACCATTTATAAACCAAGAAGTCTTCTGTATTTTCCAGTCCCAAAACTGAATCAATAAAAAAGTGTGCCATTTTTTAGATAAAGTATTTAGAGGCTTTGCCTTTGGCCTTTCATATTTTCCTTTCTTCTCTAGAGGCTCTGACTCCTTAGGCCTCTGACTCCTCACGCCTTCATCCCCTCTGAGTTCTCTAGGATCTAAGACACAAGAGAGGTCCTGGTATAGAAAAAAAAAACACAGCCCCGTTTACGTGAAATTTACATTCAAGGGAGATCCTGTGCTCATCCTTAAACTTAGAGTTCTTGTTCTCTGTGTTTTGAGAAATCATTTCCCAAGAGGTTATGGCTGAGCTGTGAACTGCACATTGTTATCCCAAAGCTCTGGTTGTCTTTGCCCAGTCATCCATTCTATAACCCCCAATTTTTCTCCTTGGTGTTTTAGTCTGTCTTTTGGTGCTATAACAGAATGTCAGGGACTGAGTCATCTATAAAGAACAGATTTATTTGGCTCACACTTCTGGAGGCTGGGCTCACAGTTCCAGGGGCAGGGGAGTTCAAATCAAGGGGCCAGTATCTGATGAGGGTCTTCAGGCTGTGTCACTTCATGGTGAAAAGCAGAAAGGCAAGAGAGTGTTCGTGACAGAGAGGAGATGGAAGCTGAACTTATCCTTTGAGCCCACTCCCTCTATAACTAACCCACTCCCACTGTGATAATGACATTAGTCCATTCATGAAGGTCCAGCCCTCATGACCTAATCACCTCTTAAAGGCGGCTCCTCTTAATATCAGCACAGTGTCACTTAAATTTCATCATGAGTTTTGGAGGGGACATTCAAACCATAGCATTTTGTTATGATTCAGGCAAGCTTTCAGTTCATGTACCCATTTATTTACAATCTCTTCTTTAAGGGAATATAGAACTCTTTTCAATTATGACATTATGATGTAGCTTTAAACGGAACATAAAATAACTTTTAAAACCAATTTTTTCAGGTATGTTTTAGCTTATTGAAATAAAGTTGCTTCTCTTTTCATTTAGTCTTGTCTATTATTATAAATTCTGTTAGTATTTTTTCTGATCTCTTACTTTTAGGTCTTTTCCTTTTGTAATAAAATTTAAAATCTTTTAGCTACAAAAATCTCTTCTCCTACAGCTCAAAACTATGTAATTAGAATCAGTCAAGATCAACTCTCAGATGGCTTGATACTAATATTAGCCAAGGTTTTTTATTCCCTAAAATTTCCCATAGAAAGTAGGGGACCTTGTACTTGATTTCTAATTCATTCTCTAATCTTAAGGTAATAGTTTGAATTACTTTATTTCAAGCAACACAGTACTGATTAATTTGACATAAACTCTCACTGCTAATTTAAGATGTCTAAAGAATATCAGATGGAAGTTTGTGAAGAGACAAAGAACTTAACACTAACTTAATTATTCCAAAATATATGATCTCATAAATGCAAGCTTTGAATGCCACTGTATACAACCTTAAGGGGTTGATTTATAGAAACTCATATATTCTAAGTCTTCCCATTCCTAACTATCTTTATATATTCTAGTCCTTTATATGTACGTAAATGGTTTAATGACTCCTTTTCATAGGGGTAGTCTGTGATAATGGTAGTGCCAATCATTTCATTCCTCATCCATCCATCCATCCATCCATCCATCCATCCATCCATCCATCCACCCACCCACCCACCTATCCACACTGTTCACCAAATGCCTTAATGTTAAAGTTGATGCTTATGTACAAAGAGCAATAAGGTATAGCCTCTGCACCTCGGTGATGTATTTTAATAAT
Organism: Rhinopithecus bieti; assembly: GCF_001698545.2. NCBI lineage: Eukaryota > Metazoa > Chordata > Mammalia > Primates > Cercopithecidae > Rhinopithecus > Rhinopithecus bieti. The sequence goes on from NW_016813984.1 coordinate 545,880, forward strand.
TCCTATTACTAAAAACCCTGTGTGTGTAGTTTGTTGGCTATATCCAGAGAGAATACTTTACATTTAAATGTTTAGGTGATGGCTCTGAGATTTCCCCTTAGAATGCTACTATAAAGCAATGGTTTAACTCATCTCCTATATTCAAACACCTAGCAGTTATAGATCAGATATAAAAAACAGAAAACCAAACATGGCATTGTGGGCTCCAAAACATGACAATCATTCTACAGGCCAGAAACAAAGCAGAAAAGCAAACTAGCTAGTGATGTTGATGCTGCTGGAAAAATGTAGCAGACCCTGGTGATGAGCAGGCAGGAAGCCCCATAGCAAAGACTCAGTTCAAAACCCTTTTCTTACACACAGAAATAAGTGATTCACAGATTGGCTTCCTTTCCTTCTGTAGTGTAAATGCCCCAGGAACTGCTATTATGAAACATCAGTGTATTGTTGATCCTTAATTAAATGTGTGTACTTTCTTGGGTGTTTTAACCAGTGTCTCAGAATGTTGATATATTTTCAGCAACATCAGTAATAAATACTTTGTTCAGTGCTTCAACAATACATAAACATTTGAGACTTGGGGCCTAGCACATAGTAAACACTCAGTTAAAGGTGGCTGATATCTTTTCCCATAATTGGTGGGAGTCTTTTCTGATAGTTTTGATCATTTTTATTTTGTTTAAAACTATATAGGCTACATGAGCAGTTTTAACTAAGTAAAACTGTATTAATACCTGTTATTTACCACCTAGTATAACCCAACAGAAATAACTTTCAATTACTCTCTAGATTAACCTGTCAAATTAGACAAGGGTCATCTTCCAGTCTTTGCAAGTAAAGTTTGGTAAACAGCACAATCATATTATTTTTTTCATGTTTGATTCCCCCAAATGTTAAAATAAATTGCTACTTAAAAAATACATAGTGTTTTAAGGACTGTTTTAAAATAAATGGATAGGCTGGGCACTGTGGCTTACACCTGTAATCCCAGCACTTTGGGAAGCCGAGGCAGGTGGATCACTTGAGGCCAGGGGTTCGAGATTAGGCGGGCCAACATGGTGAAACCCCATCTCTACTAAAAACATAAAAATTAGTCAGGCGTGGTCGTGGGTGCCTATAATCTCAGCTACTTGGGGGGTTGAGGCAGGAGAATCGCTTGAACCCAGGGGGCAGAGGTTGCAATGAGCCAAGATCACACCACTGCACTCCAGCCTGGGCAACAGATTGAGACTCCTGTCTCAAAAAACACCAAAAAACGAACTTGCTAATTAAATAATAAAATAAATGGATAAAGTGGAATCTTCCCATCTAATGACTTAAATCAAATTTTAGTATCATTTTGAAACTTTGAAGAAGCTGAGGTCACGTATATGCAACTTTCCTTTCAAGAATGTGAGCTTATCGTTCAGTCAACAATTACCTATAATGCACCTACAATGTATATAGCATTTGTAATGTTGTGGATTTACTGTAGTCAAATACTCTTGAGTGGATAAAATTGCAGATGCAGATTTCACTGTTCAATTTGCACTTCATTTTCATAACAATGTAAATATTAAGTTATATAGGAGCAATTATCAGAGCTCTAATACCTTTTCTCCAATAGAACGCACATTTGATGTTAGAAAAGCAAATCTAGAATAATTGAAAGTGCATGATTCAGGTATAATTTCTTGTTTGTGTGTTCTTTCCCTCAGGGCTACTCTGGCCTTTGCTTAACCCGGTTGATTCCTATATTCAAGCTTTATTATATAAGACTCAGAACATATCTGGCCTTAAGCGGAATTACCAAGAAACATTAGCAAACTTACTCATTAAAATAACAAATTCTAACATTGTCTTTAAAACAACAACACCCTACCGTTACATTTAGGCTGTGTGTGTGTGTGTGTGCGTGTGTGTGTGCGTGTACACGTAGGTGTGGTAGAATTTTTTTTTCCCTGCTAAAGTAATCGGAGACTCTGCCTGCAATTCAGTAATTTTGAGGTCTTGCTGTGTTAGAAGGTTGCCTACAGTGGGAAACTGGTCTTTTTCTGAAAATAAAAAAAAAATTAATTTCCAAGCTCCTCTCCAACCTTTGCCAATCTACGTTGACTTCTTCCTTATTAAACGCTCATCTCCCTAAAGCCTGTTAGTTAAGCTGTTACTTGTGTGCAGGCCTAAAGCAGTGGTTCTCTCAGTGAGCCTACACCTACCTGCCACACCCCAGTTGTCTGCACGTGGACTTGTCTCCTAATCGTAATATGTAATATTGCAACCTTACCCCAAAGGGCCATAGAATATCCATGTTTAGAGGGAGAGGTGAGACAGCCTAATAGGTGTCACTCTCTGGTGGTAAAATTAAGAGTGGATCACAAATGTAGGCAAGAAACAGAGGCCTGTAAAACCAATGAACCCTTTTACAAAACAATCATTTTACTGCCTCTGTACATATTTAGCCCAGAGACAATTTATTTTATCTAGCAGTTAGTTCATGTATTCATTCAGGTTGAAACTTCTGTATTGTACCTGATGTTTGCCACATACTTTCCTAGGTGCCAAGCATGCATGAGTTTGTAAGACTATTTTTGCCACCGTGGAGCTCACTTCACTGTCTAGCAGTGATGCAGGCATGAAAACAAGTAACTACAGTAGGTATGAAAAGTGCTGTAATACAGGCATGGACACACAGCCAAGGAGACATGAATCACGATTATTTGTGCTTAGGAAGATTGGGAAAGGCTCCATAGAGTAAGATGCTTTTGAGCTGAAAGATACCTTGGAATAAGTAAGAAATCACTAAAGGTTGTTGCCAAAATGCTTTAGGGAGAAAATCCTCCAAATTAGCCATGGCATGTTTTGGAGTACACAATAGAGTAAGGGGTGCTGCTTACCTCCTTTTGTGATGATACTTCGAATAAGGCTGAAAGAAGAAAATACAAGTTCAGCACCTAATCCAGTGCCACATTAGAATAAGTACTAATTGAGGATCCCTTAGCTGAAATATTTGGGACCACAAGTATTTAGATTTTGGATTTTTTCATATTTTGGAATATTTGCATTACACTTCCCAGGTGACCATCCCTAATCAGAAAATCTGAAATCCAAAATGCGCCTATGAGCATTTCCTTTGAGTACCATATTGACACCCAGAAATGTTTGGATTTTGGTATATTTTAGATTTTGGATTAGAGATACTCAACCTGTATTGCATATATTAGGTGGATGAAGGAATACATTTATGTGTGCATGTATTTTAAAGAGTAAAGGGGGCTGGGAGTGGTGGCTCATGCCTGTAATCCCAGCATTTTGGGAGGCTGATACAGGAGAATCTCTTGAACCCTGGAGGCGGAGGTTGCAGTGAGCCGAGATTGCGACATTGCACTCCAGCCTGGGAAACAAGAGCGAAACTCCATCTCAAAAAAAAAAAAAAAAAAAAAATACAAGGAAGGATACTATTTTATTACTATGAAAAGCAAAAGAATTTCTGTCTCATTTTTAACATTGATATTTAGTATTCTGATTCAGGCATTATTTTTGATGTCTGTGGGGTGGAACCAAAATGAATTTTGTGTATTAACTGCTCACTGAGGGATGTTAACTAAAACTTTCAAAGCACTATGTAGGAGATTTTTATTTATTTATTTATTTTATCTGCATACCAGTGGAAAGTAAGCCTGTTTTCTTTCTCTTTTTTCATGTAGTTTTATTAGTGCTATCAAATTTAATGAGTGTTCTGCTCTTTTCTGCTGTCATTCTCTAATGACTTCAGATCCATATATGCTGATTTAACTTTGAAAGCAAGTTGGGAAAAAAGTAAATTACATTCTAGCAGGTTTGTCTCATGTTTGTATCATTTATTTTTTTCTGCTTACATTCTCCAGTAAGCAGTTAACTGCTTTTTTGAAACCAAAAGCTTAAGAATCCTGCTGTACCAACAATACCTCTATTTGTTATAGTTCAGCTGCCCTGCATTTAGGGCCAGCTTCTCGGGTGTCCCATGCAGTCACACAGGGCTCTGCTCTTACAAGGTTTCTGCACTTGGCTTAATGTTCTTCTGCTGCCATCTTGAGATTCTTAGTAATATTTGGACAAGGGTCCCTGTCACACTGAGGTCTGCAATCACATAGCCAGACCTGCTTACATTGCGAAGAACATTAACGTATATGTTCTGACACACGTAAAATGTAACACAACATTGAATGCCTCTTAAAACTTGCTTCAAGCATCTTTCCATCTCCTTAGGTAAGGAAGCCATCCTGAGCCCCACTCTGAGTTACATGCCGCTTGTAATTTGCGATGTCTCTCTTTGTTAGTGTTGGCTGAGCTTTGTCTAGGGGTGGTTCATTCCAAGACCTCACCTTTCCTGTTGACTTATTAACTGTTCCTCGCACTCTACTTGACTTCTAGAACACTGCACTCTTCTGATGTTTTTCTTACCTCACTGATAGCTCCTTCTCAGTTTCCCTTCCTGGTTCTTCCTTCTCTCCCCTGTCTCCCAAAATTGGAATGTGTCACTTGTCAGGCCATGTCACCTTCTCTATACTCACTCCTTCTGGGGTTTAAAAATGCCATCTATATGCCAAGCACTCCCAAATATATATCAGTTTACATGTCATCTCTGCTTGAGTGTGTAATAAACACCTCACACTTAATATGACCAAACTGACTTCCTGAATTGACCCCTATAACATGTTCTACCCAGTGTTCTACATTTCAGTTGGTAGGAATCTTATTTCAGTTGCTTAGGTAACAAATAATAGTCACCTTCAGTCCTGTCTTTCTCTCATTTTCAGTCTCTTAGGAAATCCTGTTGGTTCTCTGTGCAAAATATAGAATCTGAATCTACCACCTGTCACTCCTGTGTCTCTGGAAGTATCAGTCCAGCAACCAGCGTGTTCCTACTAAAATAAATCAAACTCTGTAGGGGCTTCCTAACTTATTCAGAGGAAAAGCCACAGTTCTTGGAATGGTCTGCAAGGCCCTACCCGATCTGACCTACCCCCTACTCACACCTTGCTCGCTCATTTCCTCTCTTGCTGTTTTTTCTCTTACACACTGGTTTCGGCCTCACTGGTCCCTTGCTAAGCTTTCAGTCACAGTGCCAGGCTGTCTGCTCTGCCACAAATGCCCCTCCTTTTTTTCTTTTTTTTGAGACGGAGTCTTGCTCTGCCGCCCAGGCTGGAGTGCAGTGGTGCCATCTCGGCTCACTGCAAGCTCCACCTCCCAGGTTCACGCTGTTCTCCTGCCTCAGCCTCCCGAGTAGCTGAGACTACAGGCGCCCGCCACCATGCCCGACTAATTTTTATTTTATTTTATTTTTTTAATTTTTAGTAGAGACAGGGTTTCATCATGTTAGCCAGGATGATCTCAATCTCCTGACCTTGTGATTCGCCCGCCTCAGCTTCCCAAAGTGCTGGGATTGCAGGCATGAGCCACCGCGCCTGGCCCAGAGAATGCCCATTTTTTACTCAGCTTCTCTAGTTGAACTACAGCTCCCTCTGAGCACTCCTTCTCTCTCACTCTGTCTTTGTCTCCCTCCTTCCCGCTCTCTCTCTCCCTCCCTCCCCCCGACCCTTTTCTACTTCTTTCTGTTTCTATAGCATTTATCAGAATCTAACACAATGACTTACTTTCTATGTCTTTTTTTTTTTTATGCCTGGTACTCTGGATGCTCGATAGAAGTTGAATGTTGACTGAGAAAACTATACCCAAAGGGAACATGTCTTTTGGTGTGAATGTTCCTTTTGTCTCTTTATTTCTCAATAATTCTTTTGTATTCATTTGCGTTCTAAAGAATATTAGATTTTGAAAATATTCCTACTTTAAATAGCCAAATCTTTAATAAAGGTTATAGCTGACATAGAAGTGTAAGCAATAATCTTTTCTCAAGAGCTAGAAATCATTTCAGTTACATATTTGAAATGTAAACAAATTAAATAACACAATTGCACTTTATGCCTTGATATTGTAGTCAGTTCAGAGGTTATCTTTTCTCTATCTTAATACCGCCTAAATCGTTCAACTCAAAATGGGAAAGATTTTATGTAAGGGAAAATGAATTGGCATACCTTTAATTGTTGAGATAGTTTTTAAAATATATCTTATTTTTTTTAGCTGTATGTACTGAATATTGCCAGATTCTTCCAGTGTTTGTGCTTCTCTCTGGGTTGTAGAAATTTAATACCTTTGAAAGCTAGATGAGTTGAGATTTTTAACAAATGCAGGGAGTAGCTTAAACATATGGAGTCTCTCATTCAGTGACTATGTGGTCATGCATTATATGTTGTAAATAAATCTAGCCTGAAGTCACTGAAACAAAATATAAAGGGAAAGTTTTATGATTGTTACAAATATAAAAAATAGCCTTCTAAAACACATTTGTAATTCTTAATAATACTGTCCTTTGAAAGTAGTAATTTATTCAATGCTAAATGAGCTCAATTCTAGTGGGCATTCCTTTCTTAAAAGTATAATTTTTAATTATGAAAATAATAACATATTGCAGAGTTTATAAAATAAAGAATAAAACATGGCCATAATTTTATCACCATAACAACCCTTTTCTTTTGCATATCTACCTTTTGCATAGTTTCAGTTGGGTGCAGAGTTTTCTGTCGTCTTTTTCACTTAGCTACATGTCATGCCTATTTCTTCACATTGCTATGTGGTCATTATCACAATAATTTTTCAAGGTTGCATAATGGTCTCTAGTGTGACCATATCATAGAACCTAAATATATTCCAGGTGTTGGAGATTTAAGTTTCTTTCAATTTTTAAAATATGATAAATAATATTAAAATGAACACTTTTGTGTTTATAGCTTTTTTGGATCATTTTCTTAGGATATATTCCCAAAGGTGAAATTCCTGTTTCTCGCAATATGACCATAGTAATGACTCTTGATATATTGCCAGCCTACTTTCCCAAATGATCTAACCAATTTTTTGCCTCCAGCAATGTGTGAAAGTGAAGCTTTACTGTACCCTGGCCTGTGATTTCTCATTTTTGTTCTATTTTTAGTGATCCTTGTATTGTTAGCATTAAAATACTAGTACCTCATAAATGTGTAGAAATTTAGAAAACAATTTTGGAATATCAGACACCTGAGTCAAGGTTCTTTCCACAAAGAGGAAGAGGAGAACTGGTTCGATGTTAGGTTAGTCATGCCTAGAAGGATAGGAGAAAAGCTGTCCATGGTTTGTTAAACACATTAGTTGAAAAAATTTATATTTATCCCAAATTAGTGTGTGTGATGTCATCTAGCTGACCATTTATACCTCCTTAGAGCATTGCTTTGCCGTTTTATTCTGGAACAAATTGGTTCACAAAAAAACCACTACATTTATTTCTTTGCTTTCTAAGAATCTAAACTAATATAAGAGTCTTGCAACACAGTTTTCTGCTTATGAAACATTTTGGCTTCATCTTGGAGAATCCTATAATTCCCTTCTCCCCTCCCCTCCCCTTCCCTCCCCTCCCCTCCCCTCTCTCCTCTCCTCTCTTTTTTCAGAGTATCTCTCTGTTTCCCAGGCTGGAGTGCAGTGTTGCAATCTCAGCTAACTGCAGNGTGTGTGTGATGTCATCTAGCTGACCATTTATACCTCCTTAGAGCATTGCTTTGCCGTTTTATTCTGGAACAAATTGGTTCACAAAAAAACCACTACATTTATTTCTTTGCTTTCTAAGAATCTAAACTAATATAAGAGTCTTGCAACACAGTTTTCTGCTTATGAAACATTTTGGCTTCATCTTGGAGAATCCTATAATTCCCTTCTCCCCTCCCCCCCCCTTCCCTCCCCTCCCCTCCCCTCTCTCCTCTCCTCTCTTTTTTCAGAGTCTCACTCTGTTGCCCAGGCTGGAGTGCAATGGCTCGATCTCAGCTCACTGCAAACTCTGCCTCCTGGGTTCAAACGACTCTCCTGCCTCAGCCTTCCGAGTAGCTGGGATTGCAGGTGCCTGCCACCACACCCAGCTAATTTTTGTATTTTTATTAGAGACAGGGGTTTCACCATGTTGGCCAGGCTGGTCTCGAACTCCTGACCTCGTGATTCACCTGCCTCAGCCTCCCAAAGTGCTGGGATTACAGGCATGAGCAACTGCGCCCAACCTGAACCACTGCAGCCAGCCCATTTTTTTCATAATTAAATAATTTAGCCCTTAGAAGAGTTAAGTCATCTACTTTCAGATGTTCTTACAAATGGAGGGCTTTGTTCTGGCGTTGGTCAACCAAAGCTCTAGGTAAAATGGCTAGAACCTTCCTCTACAAGTAAGAGTGAACAGAGGCTTTGGAAAGAAATTCAGTCTGAGAGAAGAGCTGAGAAACATGGTAGAATTTTAGATTAGCATCATTTTAATAGTAATGCGCTGGGTGTGGTGCTCACAACTGTAATCCCAGTGCTTTAGGAGGAAGAGTCAGGAGCATTACTTAAGGCCAGGAGTTCAAGACTGGCCTGGTCAACATAGCAAGACCCTGTCCCTAAAAGAAAAAAAAAAAAAAAAAAGCCTGGTATTGTGGCATGCAACTGTAGTTTAGCTACTTAAGAGGCTGAGGCAGAAGGATCACTTGAGCCTGGGAGTTCAAGGCTGCAGTGAGCTTTGATGGCGTACCAGCCTGGGCAACAGAGTGAGACCCTGTCTCTTAAAAAAAGTAATTTTTTATTCTACAGCACTGAATAGTTTCAAAATATCTTTTCATTCACTGTCTCACCAGTGAAGTTAGTAAAATGAGAGATATGATTAACATGCAGAGAATTTAAGAGACAAACCCAAGTAAGGGCTTATGGGTGCAGGGTGGGTAAGGGTGTGCCTGTGTGGTGTGGACTGAACTGTACCTAAGGCTTTGGCTGCAAATCTTTTTCTGGTTTTACTTTGCCGCTGAACGGCATTTTTAACATCTCCTCATTCATTCATACAAAATTTATTGCCTTTCCACTATACCTGCTGTGGCACAAATTTCAGCCTTTCGTGAGGGCTCAGTCTGGCACCAGAGTCAGGTTAGCAAAAAGGTGAGGGAGTGTGGTGAATGCTGGATCACCGAGAGGGAAGGCTGTGGTTCATGCTGGTGGTGCAGGTGGCATTGGAGCCGGATCCCTAAAGGGTCCAAAGGGGTGACTCCTGTGGATTTCTTTGACTTTCACCAGTGAGGGTCAATGAGATTGTTAAGAAAGCAAAACAACACAGATGTTGTCTTGAGATAATAATGTATTCTATGGGGGCCGGAAGGGGAAGACTGCTTCCCTCTCCTACTGCAGAGTTGCTCCATGCTGCTTTCTTCCACAGACCTACTTTGTATGAAATGCTCCTGTTTTGCAGGAGTTTTCCTTCCTTGATCACCTTCTAACAATGGCCTCCTGAGGTTCCACATTTTCTTTTATGCCAGTTTATTCATTTTTTTCATTCATTAATCCAAAGGATATACTGAGTGCTGGAATCTAATGAGAAGGAGCACAGCTATTGAAAATTTGAAACAAGGCCGGGTGCAGTGGCTCATGCCTGTGATCACAGCACTTTCGGAGGCTGAGGCAGGTGGATCACCTGAGGTCAGGAGTTTGAGACCAGCCTGACCATGGAGAAACTCCATCTCTACTAAAAATATAAAAAATTACCTGGGCATGGTGGTACCTGCCTGTAATCCCAGCTACGCAGGAGGCTGAGGCAGGAGAATCGCTTGAACCCAGGAGGCGAAGGTTGCGGTGAGCCGAGATGGCGCCATTGCACTCAAGCCTGGACAACAAGAACAAAACTCCATCTCAAAAAAAAAAAAAAAAAAAAAAAGAGAGAAAGAAAATTTGAAGCAAAAGCCTTCTGAATTGCAAAGACCATGAGGAGGAAATAGCTTGGCGTGTTCTAGGAACAGAAATAAGGACTTTGAAGCTAGAGATGAGGGTGTATTAGAAGATGACATCAGAGAGTGGGGAGGGTCCAGACCTTGGGAGGAAGTTTAGAATTTATTCTAAGTGCAACAGGAAACCATGGAAGGATTTTAAACAGAAGACAGTATCTGATTTATCTATCATTTTAATTTTGTAATTTAGAAAATTTTAAGAAAAGTGCATGCTAGCAAAGTTTGGTGTTTGATATACGGACGATTTGGATAATGGCCTTAGATTGAAGAAACGGTAGGAAAGAGTTGCTATTTAAAGAAGGGGGGCGACCCCAGGATTTAGTTCACACCCACATGTTTGCATTTTGTCTGTTCTTAGCTCAGTCCATATGACCAACTGCTAGTTTAGGACAGAAGGGATTAGCAGGGATTCCCCTCTTCCCTCCAATTCTCTTAGACCCTATTTTCTTATTAAAAGATTTGCAGGATTCCGTCTCAGTCAGTGATGTCAGCAACCCAGCCAATGTGGTGAGCTGATGGCACGCTTATGAAGAAAATGAAGAGCAGCTGATTGACTTCTGAGTATTTCTACCCTAAGTCACGCCAGTCACTTCTTTATACCTTATCTTTTAATCTCTTGTCCTTCCCACTAAGTTATAGCAAGTGGGGAGAAATGTTCCCAGACCATTAAAGGAGGATAATTGGGAATCTCTCTATAGATATTTAAAGTTGAATAAGCAGCAATATTCGGCTGCCTGGCACTCAGAGGCACACCTGTAGCATCCAAAGAGCACGCTGAGTTCGAAGGAGTCAGAGAGTGGGACAGGAGGAAAGGTGTCTTCAATAAAGTGAATTCTGGCTCTTAGAAATTCTGTTGAGAATGGAAACTGTGATTTTTAGTAGCTACATTCTGATATTTGCAATCAGGTCTTCATTAATCTGCCATTTCAAGAGCTTCATTTAGTTTAAGTAAGTATTTGGAAGGTACACAATTGGAAAAGCCATGAGAGACTACATTACCTTAAATGTGTTTATTCTATTTGTTTTCTTGAGTTGCTTTCCACCTTATTACCTTTAAGCTAGTTACAATTTTTTTTTTTTCAACGCACAGTTCGTGTGTATTTGAGAAGGTTGAACTCCCTCCCTCCTCTGTGTATTTATTCATAGTGAAGCTCCTTGGTACCCCATGCATACCTCTTTCCAAGATTTGTGGCACTTAACCACGTTCTGGGCTAGTATTCTCTCTTCCCCTTTAGACTATAAGTTTCTTAAAGAATGGGTTTATAGCTGATTGTTGCCTTCTCTTATGCCTAGCATGTTTTTTTATATATTGTATATATTTGTACTTAAAATTTTTTTTTTTTGGTGGAAATCGTTGTTGGAAAATCTATGATATACTTTAATGCTGCCTAAGGATGGGAGAAAATGTGAATGTTTTCTGTTGGACACAAGATAATCATTGTGCTCTCCAGTTGTTATTTTTGACTCTTGAGGTATTTGGCATGGTATCTTCTTCTACTAAACACCTCAGAGCATGCAGCTTCTAAAACACTATTTCAGTATTCCCTTTGTTGTTGTTGTTTTGAGACAGGGTCTTGCTCCGTTGCCTAGGCTGGAATGCAATGGCACCATCATAGCTCACTGTAGCCTCAAACTCCTGGAGCCAAGCAATCCTGCCTCAGCCTCCTGAGTAGCTGAGACTATAGGAGTCTCAGCTAATTGTTGTTGTTATTGAGATGAGGTCTAGCTATGTTGCCAGGCTGGTATCAAATTTCTGGCCTCAAACAATGCTCCTGCCTTGGCCTCCCAAAGTGCTGGGATTACAGATATGAGCCACCACAGCCAGCCTCAGTTTTCCTTTTTGAGATTATTTTGTATCTTCCCACTTGTTCTAACTGATGCTGGTCTACTGCTTGGAGGCCAAAACTTCACTTTGTATAGTTTGTCTGGGAGGGGAATTGAAGGTCTTTTCACATATCCACTACAGACTGAGCATCCTTTGTGTAAAATGCTTGGGATCAGAAATGTTTCAAAATTCAGAGTTTTTGGAATTTTGGAATATTTGTGTGTCCATAATGAGATATCTTGTGAATGAGACCCAAGGGTAAACATGAAATTCATTTGTTTCAGATATACCTTGTACACCTAGCCTGAAGGTAATTTTATACAATACTTAAATAATTTCATGCACTAACATTTGTATACATTTGAACCATCAGAAAGCAAGAGTATCAGGTGTGGAATCATTTCAGCACACAAATTTCAGATTTTGGAGCATTTCAGATTTGGGATTTTCAGATTAGGGATACTCAACCTGTACAATGCAAAATGCATAAGCTTTGTGACACGTTGTCATGTAAGAGCACTTTTAGCTCAATGGCCAAGCCTCGAGTCAGCAAGTAGCCAAATGTCTGCTGCACAGAGAAGTATGTGGTTGCTAGGTGCCTCTCCCATCAACCACAGGGACTCTTTCCCTAACTTCCTTGATATAAAATATTTTTACAGAAGCAGTCACCCTCATTCTTCACTCACTCAGCTCTGACAGCACCAGTCTCTAAGCTAGGCATGCACTTGCCTCAGAGCCTTTGCACTTTCCACTTTCTCTGCCTAGATTGCTCTTTTGCCAGATCATGGCTTGCTCCCTCACTTCCTCCCAGTCTTTTTAAAAATATCACTATCTTTTGGATGCCTTCCCTGACCACTTACACAAAATATTACCAGCCCTCATCTTCAGCCCAGCCATCTCTCTCCTGCTTATCCTGTGTGGTAGATTTTTATAATAATGAATCATGCCTCCCTGTGTCCACACTCCTATGCAGAGGGAAATGTTTGCTCTTGTGACCAAAAGATAGTGTGCGTTTTTCCATTCTCTTGAATCTGCTCTGGCTTCATGACATGCTTCAAACGATAGAATGTGACACAGTGATGTGCAAACTCTAAAGCTTTGCTGTCTCACATAAGAACACTTAGACACATGTAACCATTTGTATTTAAAACACAATTAGATAAAATTTAAAATTCAGTTCCTCAGTTGTACTAGTCGTATTTCAGATACTAAATAACCGAGTGTGAATAGCAGGTACCATACTGGAGAGCAATTAGAGACCACAGAGAAGGAAACTGAGGTACTCCAGACAATAGGCAGTGATGATTTCCAGACATGTGAGTGGGGCTGTTTTGTTCCGCCCCACCCATCCAAGCTACAGGATGACTGTAGCCTCACCAGTAATCCCAGGTGGTACCAGCCAAAGAACAGGTCAAATTGCCAACCCACAGAATCATGAAAAATAATTGTCACTGTTTTAAGCTATAAGTTTTATATAGGTTTGATATACAATCATGATAATGGAAACGCTCTTCAATTCTAATGACTGGCAGTAATTTTGAAACCATGCCCTAAGGAGCTACCTCATGGGTGAGGATGTGACAAAATGAGGAGGATGGACTGAATCCATACCGTCCATGACAGTGAGATCAGTTCCTTATTTATCTAAAAAGGGAAAAGGATTTTGCTATTACTAAAATAAAACCAAAAGCAGACTGAATTAATAGTACTTATTAATAGCACAGACTTAGTTTTACATCAAAAAATTATTACCAGTAATTTGTAAAGTAGATAGTTAAAAAATACAGACCTAACTGGAATCCATTAATTATTTCAATTTAAGATGAACAGATTGGGTGACTTAGTTATATCTTGCTCTGACATATTTTGTAATATTAAATACATAGTATTTAATTCTGAAAGCATTTATTCCTTAATTTATTATGCTCAAGCATTTATTGGGTGCTTTCTATATATGTCTAGGCGGGCACAATAGAGGATTTTAAATGATTAAGACCTGAATGTTACCATGGAAGAACTCACAATTTAATGGAGGGAACAGATGCATGGTCAAAATATATGCACGTTAACACAGTACAAGCTGTGTTAGAGGAATAGGAAGTGCTCTAGAAACACTGAAGTGGGAGCAGCCACCTTATTATTGCCTGTACTGAACATACAGAATGAACTCTTACTTTGCAGATGCACTGGGGATAAAGACTAGAAAAGAAACAAATTAGGCCAGGTGCAGTGGCTCACGTCTGGAATCCCAGCACTTCGGGAGGCCAAGTTGGGTGGATTGCCTGAGCTCAGGAGTTCAAAACCACCCTGGGCAACATGGTGAAACCCTGTCTCTACTGAAATACAAAAAAATTGGCCAGGCATGGTGGCACACACATGTAATCCAAGCTACTTGGGAGGCTGAGGCCACAGAATTGCTTGATCCTGGGAGGCAGAGGTTACAGTGAGCCAAGATCATGGCACTGCATTCCAGCTTGTGTGACAGAGTGAGACTCCATCTAACAAAAAAAAAAAAAAAGTACAAAAGAAAAAAGAAACAAATTACCTAGAGAATTGTTTTGGGTAAAAAACAGAATTATTGTTTTATTTTAACAATAACCTTATTGAGATAGTATTCCAATATCATAATATTTACCCATTTAAAGTGTGCAATTCGGGGGCTTTTAGTATTTTCAGAGAATTGTGCACCATCATTGCTATCTAGATTCATAACTTTTTTTTTTTTTTTTTTTTTTTGAGACAGAGTCTCGTTCTGTCCCCCAGACTGGAGTGTAGTGGCACAATCTCAGCTCACTGCAACCTCTGCCTCCTGGGTTCAAGCAATTCTCCTACCTCAGCCTCCCGAGTAGCTGGGACTACAGGCTCCCGCAACCACACCCGGCTAATTTTTATATTTTTAGTAGAGATAGGGTTTCACCATATTGGCCAGGCTGGTCTTGAACTCCTGACCATGTGATCCTCCTGCCTCAGCCTCCCAAAGTGCTGGGATTGCAGGCATGAGCCACTGCACCTGGCCCATAACTTGTTTATATTCCAAAAAGAACATCCATACCAATAAGCAGTCATTTCTATCCCTCCCCTCCCTCTCCAAGTTCCCCAGTCTTAAGCAACCGGCAGTCTACTTTCTGCCTCTATAGACTTGCCTGTTTGGGACATTGCATGGTAGTGGAATCTTACACTATGCCCTTTCATGTTTAGCTTCTTTCACTGAGCATGTTTTTAAAATTCTTCCATGTTATAGCATATATCAGTATTTCATTCATTTTTGTTAATGAATAAGATGTCATTCATTGTGTTATGGATATATCACATTTTGTTTATTCATTCAGCAGTTGATGGATATTTGGGTTGTCTCCATCTTTTGGCTGTTATGAATAAGGCTACTATAAACATTCATGTAAGAGTGTTTATGTGGGCATATGTTTTACTCTTTCTTCAGTGTATACCTATGTGTAGAATTTCTGGGTCACGTTGACAATTCTGTGTTTAACATTTTGAGGACATGCCAAACTGATTTGCAGAGTGGCTGTGATATGGGTTGGCTCTGTGTCCCCACCCAAATCTCACCTTGAATAGTAGTAATCCCCACATGTCATGGGAGGGACCCAGTGGGAGGTAATTAAATCATGGGGCAGGTTTTCCCTTGCTGTTTTTGTGATAGGGAATAAGTCTCACAAGATCTGATGGTTTTATAAAGGCAAGTTCCCCAGCACGTGCTCTCTTGCCTCCCACCATATAAGACGTCCCTGTGCTCTTCCTTCATCTTTTGCCATGATTGTGAGGACTCCCCAGCCATGTGGAACTGTGAGTCCGTTAAACCTCCTTCCTTTATAAATTACCCAGTCTCAGGTATGCTTTTATTAGCAGCATGAGAATGGACTAATACTGGCTGCAATTTTACCATTCCACCAACAAGCATCAAGGTTCCTGTTTCTTCACATCCTCACCAAAAGTTGTTATTATCTGGAACAGAACTGTTTTGAATGAAAATATAAACTCATTAAAACAGAAAAATTCTAATTAGATTATGTTATATGCATTTAAGGTGGCCCATATATCAGTCACATGATATTAGGACTTAAAGCTGAATGCCACTTTGTAGCTCTGTGTACAAAGCACCTCGCTGGAGTCTAATGATCTTATCATTAGTGTTCACCAGGTGGTTGGGAAATGCAGGTTTTCTTTTATGTCTAATTGAGAGAGGTAAAGGTTGAAATGATTATATGTGTAAAGCTGTTGAAAGTTAAATCTATGTCTGACATACAATTAAATATAATTGAAGTAGGACAAATTGAATAACAAAATTAAATTTACAAAATAGGATATGAATGAAAATTATTACATGTATGCTGCTTGGTAGGATATTTGGGTGGTGCATTGGCATGAGGGCCAGAACCCCACATTTGTACTTACCATGGTTCCCACCTGCCCAGGCTTGCCTCCTGTACTTCCCTGCATTGGTATATGAAAGGAGTTCACGAGACATTCTCCAGCCAGCACCCTGCACAGAGAGGATTTTTTTTTTTTTTTTTTTTTTTTTTTTTTTTTTTTTTCTGAAGCACTTGAGTTTAGTGTGGTTAGGAAGGAAAATAGAATCTGACTCAGACTTGCTTTTAATGAATCCAGGAGACCTGACAATGATATATTATAAAAAACAAAAATAAAAATCTGACAATACCCCCCAACTTGTCAGTGGCTTTCCATAGCCCATGATTGGGTTGAGTGAGTCTCAGTGCATAAGTCTCAGTGCATTGCAGTGGTCTCTGTGGCCTGACCTCCGCCCACACCTTCAGCTTGAACTGCTGCCACTCTCTGAGTACTGAAATGTTTGTAGTTCCCTGAGGGCACATACTGTGACACTCCTGCATTCTCTGCTAGTGTTTAGTTTCCTTTGCTGGGAGTACCTTCCTCTCTCCACAAGACTCAATTTAGGCACCACCTCCCCCAGGAAGCATTACAGATCCCCCAAGGCTCTACTAGGTCCCAGACATGGCATTAATCTGGGTGCATTGTTTACCATGCTGAACAAAAATGGAAAAGGTCTCTGGTCTAGTGGAGATTATATTTTACCTAAGAGAGAAACTGAACAAGAAATATAGAAATGTCACCTACCTTGCATAGTAGAAGGTGACAGGTCTAGGAAATACAAAGATAGCTAAGCAGAATAATGAGAATGGGAAATGTAGGAGGTGGGAAAGGTGGAATGCTACATTCAATAAGGTGGGTGGATGGGCCTCACCTTCTAGACGGCCTTAAAAAGGATGACGGAATCTGTGATGTGGCTAAATCTCGGGAAAGAGCTTTCCAGGCAGAGCAAATAGCCAGCCAAAGAGATAACTCTATTGTCAGAGTCTCCATGTTAAACTAATAAAATTCCATCCATAAAGAGAGTTGATGGGTTGGTTTTCCAACGTATCCTTTCTATAGACCAATATATACGTATTTCCATTTCAATTTTTGAAATCTAAAATGCAGTTCAAAGACAAATCTCTCCTTTGCCCTCTTCCCTCCCCACACTCCTACACAGTGCACATTTTGTAGACTATTAATAGTCTAGAATTCCTAGTCAGAAATCACTGTACACCTAAGTTGCATGGATCATATTGTCTTCTTTCTCCAACACAAGATCTGGATTTGCCTGTCAAATATATGCCCATAGTAGTTTTGTATTTCCTGAGGGCCAGTTCTGCCTCTGCTCTTCCTTCTCTGAGTCATTTACCTTTATGTCCTGTCTTCTCTCAGTTTTTAATTTCTTTCCACATAATTGTCTATTGGTGTTTTCTGGTTGATCTTTTGTGCTAAATTCTAATTACCATTGTGTGAATTCTTCTTCCTATTTGATAAACCAGAGTGAAGAGGTGTTCTAAGGTCTCCACCTTCTCTTCAGTGGCTTGCATTAAATCCGTACATTCCTGAGACTTCCCCTTCCCCAGGAAGAAATCTAGCACAGCCCTTGCACAGCGTTTTAAGAATCTTTACTACTCCTGGGCCGGGCTCGGTGGCTCTTGCCTGTAATCCCAGCACTTGGGAGGCCAAGGCAGGCAGATCATGAGGTCAGGAGATCGAGACCATCCTGGTGAACATGGTGAAATGCAATCTCTACTAAAAATACAAAAAATTAGCCAGACGTGCTGGTGGGCGCCTGTAGTCCCAGCTACTCGGGAGGCTGAGGCAGGAGAATGGCGTGAACCCGGAAGGTGGAGGCAGAGATTGCAGTCAGCCTAGATTGTACCACTGCACTCCAGCCTGGGTGACAGAGCAAGACTCTGTCTCCAAAAAAAAAAAAAAAAACAAAACCTACTCCTAGATGGGTGTGGTGGCTTACACCTGTAATCCCAGCACTTGGGAGGCCAAGGCAGGTGGATCACCTGAGGTTGGAAGTTTGAGACCAACCTGGCCAACCATGGCCAACATGGTGTAAAAACCCCATCTCTATTAAAAATACAAAAATTAGCTGGGCGCAGGGATGGGCACCTGTAATCCCAGCTACTTGGGAGGCTGAAGCAGGAGAATCACTTGAACCTGAGGTTGTAAATGAGCAGAGATTGCACCACTGCACTCCAGCGTGGGTGACAGAGTGAGACTCCATCTCAAAAAAAAAAGAAAGGAATGTTTACTGCTCCCATATTTACTGATTAGATTTGGGTTTGGGAGATATCTTGACCACTAAAATTTAAAAAAATAATTTTGCTATATTACCTACTATTTTCACAATTTTAAGTAGCATGATTTTCATGTCATTATTATATATTTTTTTAGGTGATTTTGGAAGTAAATGCTAGGAATATTTTTATTCCTCTAGAGCTTCATGCTCTAACAACATAATAATCTAAGTTAAAGAACTGGCTCGAGACTTGTAAATGTGTATGTTTTGTATTAAAATCTTTATTTTCCATTTCTCTTGTGTCTCTTTTATTTCCATATATTAAAGCTTTAAGTGCCAGATGTATATAATCTTTTTTTTTT
>NW_016813984.1:566133-585363 GCF_001698545.2 Rhinopithecus bieti
GCAACTTCTTCACAAGCTGTGTTTGTTAAACAGGAGATGATGGAAGGTTTGTTATCCCTGCCCGCCCCTGCCCCCGCCCCTGCCCCCCACCAACCAACATAGTCATTTAATGCTCATCAGTGGTAATTGCTCTGCGAATTTAGTTGATTTGTGCTTACCTTGCTGTCAGTGTTTGGTTTTACGGAACCTAGGAAAGACATATAAATGTACCGTTGCATTTTAGAGAAAGTTTTATTTTATCCTATATCCTGTGTTGCATCACTATATCTTAATTGTGGATTTTTTGGTTCACTTTTCTCCTTTATTTTAAATTTTTTATTGAAGTAATAATTGTGTAGTTTAAAAGTCCAATAATATTGACAATGCTTACACACAAAAAATAGTATTTATGCCACTCCATCTCTCACTAGTTCTTAAAGGCTATCATATATATTTCCTAAAGGCTATCATGAGATTTTCTGGATATAGAAAATGTAGCCCATTAGTTTCTGTCAACTTCATTACCATTGGTTTTTGTGTGTGTATGTGTTGCTTAGATCCATATTTTACATAAGATGATTATTCTGGTATTTCTAGATTTTTTCATTCTTACCTTTTATTGACAACGGAAGAAAAGGATCTAGCCTGCAAATACTATAACATCCCAACATAGTGATGTCAAATACTACTAAAAATTTAGTTGTCTTCCAATGGAAATATTTTATTCATTCTAAAATATAATGAAAGTTCAGTATTTTAGAAAATAAAAGTCTGACTTTTCATAATAGGTTGCCAGGAAACTACACTGAAAGCAAAATATTAGAGCCAGTAGGTGGTTATGTGTTTAATTTTAAGAGGATAACAATATTAACAAATTCCATTTGGCAACAGCATTAAAATTGCACCTGAGAAAATCTTCATTTACTCTTATCTTGCAGCAGTCACTGAAGGAGTTTTGTTGTTTTATAGGTGCAGGGGTGAAAGTTTAGCTCCACTTAAAAGAACAAAGGTGCTAAAGAGAAACTATTCTGAGAATCATAGATTTGCATGAAAACCTCACAAAAGAAAATAGTAATTGCCTCAGCATGAGAGATGGAACATATTTTAAGATAATTGGAGATTGTTTTGGATGTGCTCTCATGGTTTAGTTTTGATTTCATGTATGTACTTTGTTTCTATCTCATTTTTTTTTTTTCTTAATGGATTCTAAATAATGTAAAACCCATCAGAGGATCTTATTGCTACTTGTGAAGTTATCTTTCTCTGTATCATTGGATGTAATTTTTTTGTCAGTCAGTCTTACAAGAAAAAAGTATCTTAGCAAAGGCTATTATATTTTATCAATCTGACATTTGTGAAAAGCCTAAAAGTACATTTTGCACAAATTCAAATACACTGTAACAATTTCCCTTAGGTGAAAATTTTAAAGCTGTTTCTTTTTTTGTACAGTTAAGTTTTACAGAAATTATCTTTTTTCCTTTGTATTTTTCTTCATTCATATCCATAAAATTTACATTTTGGCTTCTAACTTAGCTGAAATGCTTGCTATTAGTCATTTTCTTGCTAAGTGTGGTCAGAAGTGGTATAGTTGACGATGTCCCTTATTACACGTGACGTGACGTGACGTGTAATTTGGTGAACACGTGAGGTTACGGTTACAAACTCAACTTTTGCTTCTCTTTTGAAAGGCCCTGAGACGGGAGTTAAAGGAGAAAGAATATTCCGTCCTGAATGCTGTCGACCAGGCCCGAGTTTTCTTGGCTGATCAGCCAATTGAGGCCCCTGAAGAACCAAGAAGAAACCTACAATCAAAAACCGGTGAGACTGATTTCTCCACTACATCATAAAAACACATGCTAGGAGAACAAAAGACCCAAAATCAAGTAGAAAATTTCCTTATAGCATTTTAGTATCTAATATTTAAATCTTTTCTTCTAAGTGTTACTTTATTCAAATATGTCATTAATTAACAGATATCTAGATTCTTAAATTAAGAAAATAAAATTTTGTATACCTCAATATCAGTTTTAAAGGAAATTAACTGCAGAAAAAATGGATTGATCTAAAAGTGTACTATAACTATAAGAAATAATTTCGGTAAGAAATAAAAATTATATTTCTTATAAACCATTACATGATAAATAATTGCAAGTAGTATAGGAGTATTAAATAAAAGTTAATATAGAAAATATTTCAAGGTCTATAAGAAGATTACTTTTGATAAGACACACCAAAGTCCTTTCTGTACAAGCAGATATTCTTAATTTTAAAATACACAGTGTAGTGTTATTTAGCTTTGGCTTAAAATTTAAATGATAAACTACCATACTAGCAAATTACTAGCAAGAAAAAAAAAAATTCTATATTTAATCATGCTATGTGATAATATTGCAGAGAAGAAATTTATTAAAATATGAATAGTAAATATAGAAAATTTAAATTATCTATATGTAAGGTTACTTTTTAAAAACTGAACTACTTTTCTTTACAAGCAGACAACAGCATTTGTTTATTTAAAATAACCTGTAACATTTATGTACTTTAGCTTAAAATTGAAACAGTAACTACCCTACTAACAAATAGCAATACATCATATAGTAAACTTAAGAGAAAATGTGTAATGAGTTCTGGGTCCATTAAATATCTGTATTGTGGTTTTTCACTGCTGACAATAAAATCATTCTGAAGCATTTTTTAAAATAAACATGCCATTCAAAATCATTTTTCATCATTCACTTCACATAGTAACAGCAAACCTGAAAGATTGCCTCTTACTGTGTAAATCATAAACATTTATTACTTGTAAGGGAAGCATAGTTGGAAAATGCTTTCTTTGACTATAACTGGAACTAGATCGGACATATGGACAGGTAGCCATTTTCCTACTGAATCGTACTCAAGGAGCCTTCTTCAGTCCGAATAAATTTCCCATCAAGACCATAATCTTTTTGACTCTCTGAAACTAATTGTATATATATGTGTGTATGTACACACACACGCACACATACACAGAGCACACTTAACTTGTCTGGCATTTCTTTTTATTTTCTGCTGGTAGTATCACTGTCTTTCCAGTTAGCCTCCTAGAAAGCTAAGTCATTGTTGAGTCTTCCACTTTTCACCAAATCCAGTGGTCTACAAATCACTCATAATTATTATTTCTTTTCTTTTTCTTTTTTTTTTTTTTGAGACAGAGTCTCACTCTGTCACCTAGACTGGAGTGTAGTGGCACGATCTTGGCTCACTGCAACCTCTGCCTCCTAGGTTTAAGCGATTCTCATACCTCAGTCCCCCACATAGCTGGGACTACAGGCATCTGCCACCACGCCCAGCTAGTTTTCGTATTTTTAGTAGAGATGAGGTTTCGCCATGTTGGCAAGGCTGGTCTCGAACTCCTGGCCTCAAGTGATCTGCCTGCCTCATCCTCCCAAAGTGCTGGGATTACAGACGTAAGCCACTGCACTCAGCCTTTCATTTGTTATTTCTATCTTTGAAGAAGAATTATTCCTTCAGAGTAATATTTTTTTTACATATATATATATAATGTATACACACACATGTGCATATACACACAACATACTCATGTGCACACACATACTGTCATTAATTCCATAATTCCACATTCTCAGCCTTCTGTGTGTAGACTTGGAATAGTTTTAGGCAGAATCTGTTGCTACTTTTGGTAGCATCAGTCCCATTGCATTGTTCTATCATCTGTGTGCAGCACATAGTATTTGCCCATATATTCTCCCTTGTCCACTTAGTCTACTACTGATAAGTAAATCTTATCATATCATCATATTCATGTTTCTCCCCTGATTATACATCTTTCTTGACTTTCCATTACATACTGAAAAAAAAATCTTGGCCTCCAGCATGACATATTTTATTTTATTTTATTTTATTTTATTTCATTTTATTTCATTTTATGTATTATTTTGAGATAGGTTTTGCGCTGTTGTCCAGGCTGGAGTGTAGTGGTGAAATCATGGCCTACTGCACGTCAGTGTCCCAGGATCAAGTGATTCTCCCACTTCAGCTTACTGAGTAGCTGAGACTACAGGCTATGTTTTTAAAAAGTTTTTGTAGAGATGGAATCTCATTGTATTGTCTACGTTGGTCATGAACTCCTGGGCTCAAGCCATCTTCCCATTTTGGTCTCCAAAAGGGCTGAGATTACAGCCATGAGCCACCGTGCCCAGCCTAGCATAATATTTATTTTAAAAATCTTTGCAGACCGCGTGCGATGGCTCATGCCTTTAATCACAGCACTTTGGGAGGCCGAGGCTGGTGGATCACTAGGTCAGGAGATGGAGACCAGCCTGGCCAACATGGTGAAACCCTGTCTCTACTAAAATACAAAAAATTAGCCAAGCTTGGTGGTGCATGCCTTTAGTCCCAGCTACTCAGGAGGTTCAAGCGGGAATCGCTTGAACCCAGGAGGCAGAGATTGCAGTGAGCCGAGATAACACCCCAGCCTGGTGACAGAGCCAAACTCTGTCTCAAAAAAAACAAAAATAAAAACAAAAAAACTTTGTAATTGAAGCCCTCCTGATTTTTCAACAATTTTTTTACTACCATTTTTATAGTTCCATAACCAATCTATACTATCTACTTCCTTGAATGATTTTGGAACTGTCTTGTCATGGATGTGCTACTTTCTCTTCTTTCATCTTTTGAAGTTCTTTCAAAAGAACATTTTAAGGCTTGCTTATGTCCTTCATATACAATATTAGAATGGTTAAGAGCCTTAGAGATGAACTAGTCCAAGGATACTCAATATATGAGAAAACTGAGGTCCATCAAGGAAAAATGAACTGCTCAGGTCTCAGCCCAGTCCTGTTGGATATCTAACATATGCAACTTTTATTTGTATTGATTTTCAGATGTTAACATTTTCTTACTTGCCCTAAGTTCAGGAATCCAGTTTTGATCATTTTACAACCTATGCAATGCCTGTGTGTATCAGGTACTCAATAAAAGTTTCATGAAGGGTACATGACTGCCTGAGTAAATAAGAGGTATAAAGAAATTCATTTATTTATTATTCTGACTTTATATACAACCTATTACAAGAACATTTTTATGAGCTAGATGTTTAACAATGATTTCTTTCTCCCCTACTCTCCCCACCACCATCACCATATTTAACAAGGAAAATGAACCCAGATGTCTCATGTACCCCATAAATATATGTATACTTATTGTGTACTCACAAAAATTTTACAAAAAGGAAATAAGCCCAAAGTGTAGAGAATTCTTTGAAAGAGTTGAACTCATCAGTACTTACTTTTCCCCACAATCTTGAGTCTATAAAGAATAACTGTAGATGGGAGAAACTGATATTATCAGCAGTAGAGTAATTGGATTATTGGTTTTTAAGACAATATGGAAATAAACCCCAACTTTTCTAGAATAAGCGCTCAACGTTTACGAAATTCCTTTCCTATATCTATCAAGAAACACCTGCCCCCTCCTGCCACCCTGAGTCCATTCTTCCTGCAGTCTTTGCATCTTACCTCATGCCCCTCCATCTTCTGGGTTGCTCAGGCTAAAATCCATTGGGCCGCTATTGGCTCCTTTGTCCTTTTGTCACCCAAATCCATTTTGTCAGCAAGTCCTGTCATCACTACATTCAAAATGTACCTAGAATATGATCCTTTATCACCACGTCTACTATGCTCTCCTGGTCTAAGCCCCTACTATCCCTTGGATGATTGCAGGTTCCTTCAACTCATCTCCCTGCTCTGACTTTGCTCCCTTATTAGAGATTTCCAACACAACAGCCATAAGGAGCATTTGAATATATAAGTCATATCATGTGACTCAGAGAAGTCAGATTCTTATAATGGCTCACAGATTCTATGCCAGGGTATGCCGTGTTACGTTTCTGACCTGGTCTCTTATTATGGTCCCTTTCATTCCACTCCCTGTAGGTGTAAGCTCCATGAAGACAGAGGGTTATTTTTTTTTTTTCCACTGCTGTGTTTTGTAATATTTAGAATACTATCTGGCACATGGTAGGTGCTTATTACATAGTGTTTGAATGAATGCATACATAAGCTGAGTACTGTCCAAGATGGATAAAGAAGTATAAGATGTGTTCCTGAGGTTTCAATTTAGTGGGAGATCAAAACTAGCACAGAGGGTGAGAAAGCAAGCCATGTAAAAGTATCCATACTCATGCACTCAGTTGTGTCCTGAGGATTCTAAGTGATGTGGGCATTCCGGGAGAGAAGGACTCTGAGGGTCAGAGTAGAGAGGTTGATTCCTGAGCTAGTCTTAGGCGTATGGACAGGTAGGAAGTGATTAAGTTCGAGAAAGACGGATGGCCATACTGGGGGACAGGATCCTTAGCAGAACAGCTCAGCCATAAGGAAAATGCAGCTGTATTTTGGGGAGTCAGTAGACAGCCTGGCCTGGTTGCCTGTATGGCAGATGGGGATGAGATGCTTGTATGTGCTGAATGGTTCAGACTACAGAGGACCTGGAAAGTCAGGCAGAACACTGTAACTTCATACAACAAGAAAGAAGGTGCTAGTACAGTTTTGTTTTTTTAAGCTTGGGGAAAAAAATAAGAAGTTCACTTGTCTCATCTTATCCAATTTAAAATCTACCTTCAGTTGGCTTTTCTTGTTTCCTTGCTTCCCTAGTACATTGCAAAGTTTATAAAAAGCTACTTTAAAGCAGTACGAACTATTACATCACTAAAACTCCACATTATTCTAGACTCTCCTCAGTGGTCAGTCATTTAAGGGTTAAAACGATATTGTATAATTTTAAAAAAAGTTTCATGAACATTCTAGTCATGGATCATAGTGTTGGTGAGGAAGTCTGTACATTTGGACATTCATGTTTCAAATCCCTAATAAAATGTCTAGAAAGATACACAAAAAAAAAAAAAAAAAGATACCGGCTTTTGTGTTCTTATTTTACTGTGACATTCAGGATGTTTTAAGCCTCATGTTTGGGGGGCAAGAAAAAAAAAGTCGTGTCAATTTAACTTTATGTTAGTTTTTTTGTTTATTTGTTTATGATTAGCAATTTTCATACTGCCTCCTTTCCTGATATTATTTTCTATAACACTGGCTGATTTTACCTGTTGTTAAAAATAAGTCAAAAAAAACTATCCATAATAGCTTTTATAGTTTCATTGTTTACTATGACTTATGTACATCTGCTATTAGAAGCAGCAAGCATTTGAACATTAGTTATCCTGTTTGATGCCGAAGTACTCAATGTTGGAGAGATTAGATCTGGAAGAAATCAAGTGATTTTTTTTGGTTCTATTCAATAAGCATTTTGTGAGTATGTGATGTGTACCATGCTATAAGGACATACTAAGATGGAGTCACCTCTTTTCTTTTAAGTAACTATTCTAGAAAACACTTTCCTCCATGATTTTTATCTCCAATGCCTTTTTTCTTCCAAATCCTTTAAAATTTTTTCTATTATTAATTATCTTATAGTGTTGTATGTATTTTTAAGTATTTGAAAATCACTATTAATTGACCATTCCACATTAGTTTCCTCCATACCAATCTTATGCCAGGCCTATTTCAATATATTCTTAATTGGCATTTCTCCATTAACATAAATCCTAAAATGATAAACCTAAAGCACAAACCTGGCATGAGGTTTCCTGGGGATAAAAACTGTCTGTAGTGCATGCCATGGGGTCTGAGCTCCTCCACCTGGCACAGAAGACTGCACAGCATTTTGGCCTCAGCTTTTCCATCCAGCCCCACCTTGTGCCTCTCTTCACTCCACTCTTGAGGTTCATTGGAAGCCAGGCTCCTCACGACGTTCTGCAGGTAGTGGTCTTCCTTGCCTTTGCCCCATTGCCCATCCCGATCTTCTGCCTGTAGGTCCTCTGACCTGATTTCCAACACTTGCCTCATTTGCCCGCGCAGCTGCTGGTCATCCTGCCGGCTCTGCTGGGGCTTTGTGTCTTCCTGGACGCTTTCCCTTACCGAGCTCTCTGCCATGATTCCCTGGCATCCTGTTGTCTCTCTCACTGTGTTTTCCAATGTCTGTGTCTGAAGCTCAGCCCTTCCCTCTTTTTTTAGTAACTACCCTCATTGATGCAGAATCTGAAAGAGTGTAAAAAAATGATCTGAGCAGCCAGGATAGAGATTGTATGGAAAACGTAGTGCAGATCCTTTTCTTAGATCATGGGAAAGAAGCCACTGAAGTACTTCTCAGAGGTATTAACTTCTACTGTAGACACTGGTATGAACTTGATGTCCGGTGAGTGATAGGTAAGTAGCAAAATGAAGTGACAGGACAGGGACAAAGATTAATGGTGAGAAATGACTCTAGCAGTCTGACAGCAATAAGGAGAAAGAAATGATAAAAAGATATGCAAGAATCCTAAAATGAAACAAAACCAGGTAGTCTTTGGAACTTTCAACAGTAAAAGAAAACTGAAGCTGTGGATTATGGTGTGCGTATTTCTGAAGACAGAATATAAATCAGTTAAGGCATAGGAACTTATATTTTAGTAAATTTTCTTCCAAAATGGTAACCATAGAAAAATAGGGCTAAATGGGTAAAATGTAGCTCTTTGGAAAACTCAACTACTCAGATTTCTGCTTATAAATGGCTACTACGTAAATATGATTTTTAGCCGAACTAAAATTATCTGAATCCGTGTAGAAATTTTGCCAAGTTCACAATTTTGTCAGTAGTCCCTGACTTTTGTTTGAGCAATATGGAAATACTTAATTTCATTTAATTTGTATCATGTCAATGTATACTTTTTCCTTTTAATGCAATTGAACTGTTTTTCATTTGATTTTAATCCCTAGTTTGCACGTGTTAGAAAGTATCACAGTACAGCAGTCTCTCATCCTTTGCATTGTTCTTTGTACTTTTCAAGCCACTTTCATATTCATTCTCCTGTCTATCCCAATGAATTGAGCTGATCATACAGTATGATTTAAAAAAATAAATAAAAACACAAAAGTCAAGAAGGTATTATGGTGCTGACCAAAGTCATCCAGCTAATGAAAGGTAGATGCAAGAATAGATCCCTAAGCATCTATGACAATGACTTCCTTAACCTCTGGATTTTGGCTGGCTTTTGACTCATCCCTTCAATTCTATCTCCTCTGTCTGTGTTCACTTACAGCCATCTAGCCCCTAACTTCCTAACTTCTCCTTGATCTCAATGTCTAGAGCCTCTTAACCTTGCATCCATGTTTTCTGGTCTCTCCCTTGTGCTACCAACCTCCCCTGGCTGTTCTCAGTCCCAGATCAGAATTCCTGTGTGAACCACACTGCTGCACAATGAAGCTGTGTAAGACAACAGCCTTCACCCACCCCTACCCCCAGACCTCCAGAGGGAATCAGGGAATATTTACGCCTTCTCTTCTGTTCATTACCTTCAGTTCAGTTTAAAAGTCAGATATGCACAGGGGAGTTGGTGGTTGCCTTCTGTCGGTCTTCCTCTCTCCACACCACATACAGATGCAGGCAGGCAGGCATGCACATGTGCAGGCACCCACGACCAAACATATTTTATGATTTAAAGCTAAGGTATCAATCACTAAATAAAACTGCTAACAATTTTATAGGCTATTTCACCTCTAAATGTGTGTAGAAAATGATGCAATTCATTGTATACATATGTATGGAGAAAACACCTGTCCTCTGCTTTTGATATTTTTAGATTAAAAAAGAGATTGCATTATTTTGTTCATCAGTTTTCTCAGGAATTGTCTTTAAAAATTATTACAGTTAAAACATTACTGTTACTACAACTACTATTTTATTTAAGCTGCCATTTCTGTTTCAGTCTGGAGCAGTCAATTTTGCTTAATTTAAATATTTTATTAATAATCATAGAAAAACCCAGTTATTACTTAATTTAGTATACTTGTGCATGTATAGTTGAGTATAGTGGGTATAGTTGTGTATGTGTGTATATGCATATGCATATACAACTTTAGTTGTGTATGAATGTATATGTGATGAATAGTTAATAATAATTTTTCAGATAAAAAGTACATATGGGTTAAAGTTTTCCTCTTTGGTCCTTTGACAGATGGCTGTGTCTATTTAGTAGTATTTAATATTTAACTCAGGGCATACTGTTTAATTTTTAAATATTTCCTGCTATTTTAGAAAACCAACTATTAAGAGTATTTTTCTTCTCTGTAAAATCTCACATATTTTGTGGTCTAACAAAGAATTGATAAGTGACATGTTCAGTCTATTATGTCAGTCTACTTTATGCCAGTATTAGCAAACTTTTGCAAATACAATTTCATAGTTATTAAATGAGTGAAGATTTGAAGTTATATAGTTTAGTAGAAGTTACTTTTATATTCTCCATATAACTTAAGGTTACAACATGATTTTCTTGTATGTAATAAAATGAGTACAAATTACACATTAGTTAATACAAGTAATTGGGCTAGTAAAACTAATGGGTGTTTTCTCCCAGGGCTTTTGTTTTCCTCATAACAACTTTATTAATTGGAGCCTCACTCATTGTAAATCACAGGCACACAGCTTCCTTAAGTGTAGGCATGAAGGGGAAGGCATCGGCCTCCATAACCGAACCACGGTAGAGACGTAGCTGACCACAGGGACTGGAATACCACCCAGAAGGCTTTTCTCCATGTCTTCCTTTCTGCTTCTCTGTACAGATTTTGATTTTCTTAGCTTTTCTATAACCGTATAGCTCACAACCTCATACCAGGAAGGGCTCACCCTTCTTTAGATCCAGAATATTCCAGGAGAGGGCTCTGGTTGACTTGGCTTGAGTAACATGGGACTCAGGGTCTGCTAGGATTGGCAGACCCTCTTCATAATATTATGCTAAATGGAGGAAGTATCCAATCCCATAAAAGAAGGGGAAAGTGAAAAATGGTGGTAAATGCAGACATTCCCAACAAGCCAGCATTTCACAGGTGCTGACCATGTGCCACACACTGTGCCAGGAAACTTACCTGCCTTGTTTAATTGCATTCTCATAATAACTTCTTGAGGGTGAATACTTACCACCCATTCTACAGATGAGGAAATTGAGAGTCTGAGAGGCTTAGAGGCATACTGTCTTCTATGTGACAGAGCCAAAATATGAACTAAGGCTTATGTCACAAAACTTGATACTCTTAAAACTGCCATAGTGTACTATCTTAAACTACTTCAATAATAGTTAGTATTCGTAGATATTCAGTAGAAACAACATTTTATTTTCTATATTCTTCGATTTTAAAATAATTCACACAGTAATTGAACATGTTTATAACTCTTTGCTTTTTTCTTTACTGTTTCTCTTTCTTCACTGAAATACCATACTGCATAATGGAATCATAAACATTTCACTGATTTCCTAACACTGAGGGAGAAGGTGTCTAGGCAATATTAGACTTTGTCTTTTTAATTTTCATATAAAAACTTGAAGTGTAAGTAATTGCTTTCAGGCCTATAGATGACAACAATAATTTCATTAGCTTCTCAAGTCCAATTTAGATTCATAAAGTTGTAATGCATGAAAAAGCACAGAAAAATATAATGTTACTTTCTTTTCCGGTGTTCTTAACTACAGAGGAGTAATGTGATTTTTCACAAATTAAAGTTCTATAATATCTGTATGAATATAATGCATCTAGTCTTCAACTTTTCTAAAACATAACGAGCCAGCTGAGTAAGCCCATCGATTGGGTAAAAATTTGGAAAATGTTTTTCATGCTAACTCCTACCATAGTAATAAAATCTCATTTAAATAAACAACAGTCTTCATGAAGAATTATATGATAAAGGTAGTAATAAAATCTCATTTAAATAAACAACAGTCTTCATGAAGAATTATATGATAAAGGTTTGTTTGATGGACATAGCATTTTCAATTAATTGTTTACCATCTGTTATGCTCTCTAATCAGTGTTACAGCCATTCATAAATCACATTTGCCTCATAAAAAGATGGCAATAGTTTACACGTGTGTATTGTATTATAATCAGCATCTGGGACATTACTTTCTGATTTTGAACATAAAGGACAGGAGGATACAAGGCTCTTTTAGTGCGGTATAATATACTTACTTTTTGTGATTGTTGTTGTTCTTAGTAGAAAGCTGGAATCTTCCAAGAATTGGAGGTTTTGTCATTTTTTAAGCAGTGTAATCCTAGCGAAGGCATAAACTGTCCTCTTCAATTAAACTCATCACTTATTTTGGCAGTACATAAACGTAAGCCATATTTAACTTATAAGAATGGCAGAGCATGGATAGAAAGCTCCAGACTTCTTTGTAGCTCAATCAATCACTAGGGGCTGTGTTTAGCTGGGAAGCAGCCTTGGGAGAGATGGGCGGTTGTGTGGCAAGAAATAAAAGACTTTGAATCTAAATCTCCTGTCCTTTGATTCTTGAAGGAGAAAGGGGAGAATTTTCTTTTTTATTTTCTTTTTCTAGTTAAAGATATCGTACAGAGATTGATTTGTGCATTTAACAAGTACGTTTTGAGTGCCTACCATTTGCAAGGGAGTGTTCTAGATACTTGGGATACAGTAGTGGGCAAAACAGATGTTTTTTTCCTCCTGAAACATTCTCAGCTTTTCCTTTTTCCGTTTGTGGCCACCTGCCTGCCCCCAGTGACCCATCTGTTGATGTCCAGCCCAAATGAATTAATTTGAATAAATCGCAAAACTGCCACTACTTGGAGGAAATTCAGGGATTATTCCTGAATGAAGAAAATGGAAAGATCTCAGGTTGCTTAGCGAGGCCGTGATTGTCTGTTCCAGGGACTCTTTGATCTTCCTGCTTCTTTCCTTGGAGTTGTGTCTGTCTAGTGGTTGGGCCCTGCTTCTTCCTCCACTCAACGCTGGGCTTACTTACTTTGGCCACTTCACAGGGAGAGTAAACCTTGAATATATTTAGACTCCAATTCTGCCTCTATTGACTTCAGGTCAGTGGTACCATGTAGCTCCCTCCACAGTGTGTTTTGTATTCTGAGTTCCCCTCCATTTGTGTCCCCTCTCTTAATAACTTGCATTTAATATTTGTGGAAGGTAGTCCCTAAGTTTATTTACTTTTGAAGTCTTGATGTTCCCTAAATATATCTATGTTCTTTTTTCTTTAAAAAAAAGAATTTGAGAAGTCCACTGGCAGCATGGATGAGTCCATGCCGTCTTTATCATATCCATATTGAAAGATTTAGGCTGCATATTAACAGGTGAATCTGCTCTGAGTAGCCTCTTGTTATTGTCATCCTTATAATTTATTAGATTGACATAATTAGAAGCACTAATCAGCTGTGGCACTTGATGATGTACTTGTAATCTGGCTCATAATGAGTGGCTGTCATCAGTTATTGTACAGAGTAGGAAATGGTCAGGGCACTCTCAAACACTGATTGAACATTTCAGAGTTACTAAATGGATCTTAATCACTTAATCAGAAAATTAGGAAATAATGTATTTCCCAATATTTTCATCAGAAACATCTTTTGGTCATGAGAAAAGAGAGAGAGAAATAGGAGGGGGGTAAAGAGAGAGAGAGATTGAGAGAGAGCAAGTCAAGTCTTTTCCCTTGAGTTCTTATTGGCTAATCAACCTGATTTGCTTACGTGAAAATCTCTACAGATATCTAAACCTCCCAGAGCTAGTTATAAAATAGTAAAAAGGAATGAAAGAGTAACCTTCCTCAAGAGCCTACTGTGTGCCACACATGTGCCAGTAGTTTTCTATGTATTAACTGAGATTGAAAGAGACAAGGAATATATCTAGGATTATGTAACTAGTTAGTATTAGAACTGGCATACAATCTCCTAATCTTTTCTTCTATCAAATTGTCCAGCAGTAAAAATGCCAGTTGTGAATTTTTTTCTTTACTTGATTGTTTTAATATTTCCTTTTCATCTTTTAGTAGAATAAAACAATATGATTTTAGATACATGCAAAAAAGTAAATAGTATAAATAAGGTATTTGGAATTACCATACTTGAAATGACTTTGTAAGGTTGATCCTTCTATTTCATGATAGTTTTTTATAAGTGCTTTACACAGATGTGAGAAAGAGGAAGAAAAATGACGTGAAAATATGTCCACTTAAAAGTGTAAAATTGAATGTTCTCAATAAAAAGGAGCGCTAAAAATTCTATTCAGTCCAACTCAATTAAGCAATTATATACTGAGGACACACCAGTCTCTAGACTGGCTACTGTAAAATCAATATGGAAAGAAAGAAAACGTTCATGACATTGGGCTTTAAAACCTAAGAGTAGAAAAGCCACAATGGAGATTATAAATGTTGATATCATAATTGAGAAAAAAATACAATACATATGGGAAATGTTTATTAAACAATAACACTGGGCTAATTCTAATAAATTTCTATTATTATTTCATGGGAGAAACATGGTTTCATTTTTAAAATTTAAAAGGTAGCTTTACATAAGCACTCAAAGGAAGGGTTTTTTTCCCCTCTGTTAAGATTTCTTTGAGATGTACAGAGGCTACACCTTCTTACATAATTGAATTGAGGTAAAATAGGCTCTTGAAATATTTTTCTAGCATGAGAAAATAGGGTTTGCACTTGATAAAACTGGGCTGGGCAGGTCAAGTAACTGGCCTAGGAGCAATGGGCAAAATGGGAACAGGACTGATTCCAAATCCTAGTCTCTGTTCGTGGTCCAGCTTTGGTTTTTCACCTGCATTCTAGTGACACATATTATAGTCTTTTTTCTCATGGTATAAAGGAGAGTGTGGCATAAATGCTGTGCTACTAATTTGCATATTTGAAGAAGTAAAGGTAATTGGATGACAGAAAACATCAGGATTCATCTTTCCTTTTTCCTCTCTTCCTTTGTCTTCTTCCTGTTTCTTTTTTCTGAAAGATAATTATCTGTGCTCCCTTAAATAGATTTGTAATGCAATAAATAAGTTGACATTTAAAATTATAAAATATGTATAAAATAAGTATTAATATTCATTTGTATAAATATATATATAATATAATATAAAAGTTGTAAGTAAGGAGGAGGTGCAGTGGCTTAAGCCTGTAATCTTAGACCTTTTTGCGAGACTGAGGCTGAGAGGATCACATTGAGCGCCAGAAGTTGAGACCAGCCCTGGGATAACGGTGCAGACCTCTCCCTAAAAAAAAAAAAAAAATTAGCTGGCCACTGTGGCCACGCTAACTGTGATCCCAGCTACTCAGAAAGCCTGAGGTGGGCAGGATCACTTGATCCAAGGGGATTTGATGCTGTGAGCCATGCTCATGCTACTTGCCACTTCAGCTGGGGGCAACAGAGCCACGACCCTGGACAAAAAAAAGGTGGTGCTGTGTGTATATATATATAAATATATACATAATTTTACTTATGTATATTATACATAAATATATATATTTTCTTCTGAGTAGTTGAGGGTGTATGTATGTAATAAAAATTAAAATATAATTCCACCCTCAAATTCTGGCCGGTTCAATGGGAAGACCCGAAGGGAGGAGAATGGAGAGTGACAGGGTACACACACACACACACACACACACACACACACACACACACACTTTAGAGAGTAGGAAAGTGACATAGGAAAAAAAAGTCTTCTGGTCTCAGAATTGCTAGCAAATTTATTTGGTTTTCTCCTGCTGTTTCCTCTATCTCTAGCATTAGCCTCTATTACACCTTCCTCAATGCAAATTAGATTACCCTCTTATCACTGAGCTTCATTTGCTCTCTGGCCTCCAGTATTTAGGGACTGTGCTCTGCGTGGGGTTGACCCAATGGAGTGGAAATGTCCGATGAGCTTCAGCTACATGGTCCAGAGAAATCAATTTACATGCCAATAGGCTAGCTGCATTCCATCCTGACAACCTGTTAGAACCACCTGGGGAGCTTTGGTATCTATCCATGCCAGATCTTTCACTGACCAAATCATTACCTTTTGGGGAAGGGCCCCTGGATTATCAGCCTTAAAAACTAACTCAATCCCTCATTGTGAGGGTCATTTCTAATATGACACCAGGGTTCTTCACTGGTGGAGAAGATTCTCTACTCGTGTAGGTAGGCTTTAGCATTTACCACAGAATACCTATTCAGAAATTCTCAAGTAACATTTGTCCTATGATTTTCAAGTGAGAGGACTTTATTTTTTTAAGAATGCAATCATTTCCTTTTTTTCTTTTTTTCATTTCTTTTCTGCTTTTTGGATGTTTGAATTTATTTGTTTATTTTTTTATTTTTATTTTTTTATTTTACCCCAAATAGTCATACCTTCATATTTCACATGTTACTTCTTCTTATGTGTTTCACAGACTTCTACAACATTTTTGTTTTGTTTTTTACTTTGCTCTGTGCTTGGCTTAAAGTATGCATTCAGCTGAGATTGTTGCTGCATTGGGAATCTCTTATTTTGACTCAAAAGTGATTCGTTAATGTTTCCTTTCTGGCAGACAGATGGTGAATTGAACATAGAACTTTTCTTTTCTTCTGAGTAGCTACTTGAGTGGGGATTATGTAAGAAATACTGCACAAGGACTGCTCAATCAATAGATTTTTACATTAAGGAAAGACAAAAATGTCAGAGGTAGTAGATGATGTTTTCTCACAAGACAAAGAACCCATGGGCCTCCCCGTGCCAGGTTATTTAATGTCTGACAGAACGAGTTTTTACTTTATCTGAGGAAAATTACCATAATTAAGTTGTCCGTTGTGAAATGAGTATTTTTTTTTCCAGTAGTCCATGCTTAAGATATATTTTTGAAAGAGCCCAAGTAACTTATTAACAAACACAGGTGTTTAATCATAAAAGTTACCACCTCATGAGACTAAGAATGATTTTTTTCATCTTAGGTATAGCATTTTATATTTATATAAAATATATACAATGTAAGTATTATATATCATTTTTTAGATGACTTTTTTTTTTTTCTGAGATGGAGTTTTGCTCTTGTTGCCCAGGCTGGAGTACAGTGGCACAATATCAGCTCACTGCAACCTCTGCCTCCCAGGGTCAAGCGATTCTCCTGCCTCAGCCTCCTGAGTAGCTGGAACTACAGGTGTGCGCCACCATACCCAGCTAATTTTTTTTGTATTTTTAGTAGACACGGGGTTTCATCATGTTGGCCAGGCTGGTCTTAAACTCCTGACCTCAGGTAATCCACCCGCCTTGACCTCCTGCCAAAGATCAGGGATTACAGGTGTGAGCCACTGTGCCTGGCCTAGATATCTTGCAGGTATAAAGATTTAAATAAAGTTTGCCTTTCTAATGATACACCGGCCTTCAGAGAGTTTCTTTCTCAGAAGGCTTTGCAATCCTGACATGTTGCATGTTTTAGGGCTTTTCTCTGGGCTCCTTGATGGTTATTTGAACCTGTTTCTCTAATTCACTTATTTATTTTTATTTTTTATGTTATGTCTTTTGAGACGGAGTCTCAACTCTGTCACGCAGGCTGGAGTGCAGTGGCACTGTGTCCACTCACTGCAACCTCCATCTCCTGGATTCAAGCAATTCCCCTGGCCCAGCCTCCTGAGTAGCTGGGATTACAGGTGCCCACCACCATGCCTGGCTAATATTTGTATTTTTAGTAGAGACGGGATTTTGTTATGTTGGCCAGGCTGGTCAACTCCTGGCCTCAGGTGATCCACCAACCTCAGCCTCCCAAAGTGCTGGGATTACAGGCATGAGTCGCCACACCTGACCTCTAATTCACTTAGTTTCTTTCTTTATCTTGTACTGGTATGTTCAGCCTATCTACCGATTGTAATGTGTTCTCTTCTTTCCTTCAATTCAGCTGCCAAGAGGTTTTTGAAGTTTCCCTGTAGACTTCCACCACTTAAGCGGCACAACTCGTAGTTCTGTGTTTGCTAAATATCAATGTCTAGACTTTTTTGGAAATTTAGAGAGACATACATATGTGTTCCGCCACCCTTGACTTGGCTTTTATGTAATATTTAAATAAAGTCAGGCAGAACAATTTACACTGAGGATGAAAGTCACGGTTTAGGAGAGCTCGCTTCTGTGCATTTTATGATGAAGTTCATCTTATGATGATCATTTTCCAAGTGATTTGGAACATTTTGAGGTGAAGTAGAAATTGCTAATGTGCTGTGTACTGAAAGATGAGATATTATCACAAAGAAGAATGTGTTTTCTGTCTCAAATTAATGTACAGTTTATGTCGATTGCACTGCCTCTTTATTTGCAGCGGACAGTTAGATACCACCATCAGACCAGCTAGATAGGAAAGGAGGTATTTTAAGGTGTAGAAGATAGTGAAGTCCCAGGAGTGTGGAACCGTGCTGGAGACCCTTCTAAGCTGTCTTGAGAATTTCCCCTCAGTGTTGACCGCGTTTCTCTGCCCTTGCTTTACCAGCTCCCCATCTCTTATATTTCTGACCCTTGGCTTTGAACTTGACTTTGATTTCTGTCTGTATCCTTTGCTTCTGCTCTGGACGGTTCCAGCCCACATCCTGTGGCCTGTCCATGTGTTATGCCTGCTATTTTTATCTGAAAAAAGTTTATTTCAGGCATTGTGGAAGCCCCCTTGTTCTGTTACATACTTAGGGTGGTCCTTGAAATCTTGCTATCTTCCTGCTAAAATGTTTGTGGGCTGCAGATGATGCCCTTTATTAAAAAGAAACTGCCAAGCAGCCTTAGAGATGACCACTATCTAAGGTATGTTGTCTTCAGTTATTTATTTTTAGGAACAAAATAAATTAATCTGATTTTCTGAGAGTTTTTGCTTATAATTTATAGTCATTCTTCATTAATTATACTTACCATTTCTCTTGAGAATACTGAAATGAAAAAGTGTCTTTGGATTTTGTGTAACTAAATTTATGATAAAGAAAAATTGGTTTATTTCTTGTGTTATCTTCTTAGAGTTCAGTGGCTTTACAAATATGTTAAAATTAAAAAATCAGGTCAATTTACTAATCTCAGTAACTGTTTTATTCTCCTTTCGCGTGTATGATTAGGTGTAGCAGAGAATTCGTGGATGAAGTATGGAGAATTTTTTCTTGACCTAGACAATTTTTATCCTGGAGTAATTTTTTCTTACTTTTTCTCTATATACCTCAGTAGCTATCGTAACACTCACACTTGGCTATTAAGAATATACAATCATGATTTATAATCCTTTGGGTATATACCCAGTAGTGGGATGGCTGGGTCATATGGTACATCTAGTTCTAGATCCTTGAGGAATTGCCATACTGTTTTCCATAATGGTTGAACTAGTTTACAATCCCACCAACAGTGTAAAAGTGTTCCTATTTCTCCACATCCTCTCCAACA
>NW_016813984.1:587199-609935 GCF_001698545.2 Rhinopithecus bieti
ATA
The DNA here is from genome assembly GCF_001698545.2 of Rhinopithecus bieti. Lineage (NCBI taxonomy): Eukaryota > Metazoa > Chordata > Mammalia > Primates > Cercopithecidae > Rhinopithecus > Rhinopithecus bieti. Next base: position 587,203 of record NW_016813984.1, read on the forward strand.
TAACACCTGACCATAAAATGAAAAACGAAAACCAAAGACCTTGTTTGTCAAAGCTTTTTAAATGTTTTAACCTGTGGCTTATATAGAGAAACATTACTTTTGGAGAGGAAAAATTTAAATTTCTTTTTTGTTCCAAAAGATTTTTAAAGCCTGTCTTGAAGTTATATTCTATTTTTTTAAAGTTTACTATCTTTTGAAATAAAATAGGCTATTATTTAAAATTATATGCATCTCAAAACATTTTCTAGCATTTCATTTTTAATCTTTAATAGATAAAAAAATAAAAGATGGTGATTTTAAAAGCGAATTACACTTCTTGAGTCCTCCAAGGTACCTACCCATGGAGATTTTTTTTTTTTTTTTTTTTTTTATTTGAGATGGAGTCTCTCTCTCTCTCCCAGGCTGGAGTGCAGTGGCCGGACCTCAGCTCACTGCAAGCTCCGCCTCCCGGGTTTACGCCATTCTCCTGCCTCATCCTCCCGAGTGGCTGGGACTACAGGCGCCCGCCACCCCACCCGGCTAGTTTTTTGTATTTTTTAGTAGAGACGGGGTTTCACTGTGTTAGCCAGGATGGTCTCGATCTCCTGACCTCGTGATCCACCCGTCTCGGACTCCCAAAGTGCTGGGATTACAGGCTTGAGCCACCGCGCCCGGCCATGGAGAGAATACTAAGGCATACAGTTAAAATCATGACTGAAGAAACCTTGAAGGATTTGAATTCTGTAATTGTTCTCAAACTGAAGCTGAGGGACCCCAACCTTTTCAAACTCTAGAGTGAAACATTCCCTTTGCCCACCCTAACCCACACCTCCTCTTTCCCTGTGCTTCTATATTAATTGTGAATTTTTTACACTTATAATGTCTCTGTTACCATACAACTGCTCTTCTTATTTAATTGTATTTGTGTGTTTGCTTGTGTGTGCACATTCTGTAATCTATTAAAATGCCAAATCTGCAGCAACGGAAAAAAACTACCTCAGATCTTCTTCTCCTTCTATACTGCAGCAATTCCCATGAATTTGTATGCTTCCCTTCTTCTACCCTGTCTTTGAAATGTTGGTAGCTGCAGGGTTCAGTAATATTTCTTACTTTACACATGTTGACTTCAAAGTTCCAACATTCATAGTTCTTACTCTGACTCTAGTCTCTTAAAGAGCCTCCCTACTTAAAGATGAACAATGTAGAAATGATGAAACCTGAGGGCCAAAGCTAATGGGATATTTATAACACTTACTACTTTTTAAATTTTTTTTATACTTTAAGTTCTAGGGTACATGTGCACAATGTGCAGGTTTGTTACATATGTATACATGTGCCATGTTGGTGTGCTGCACCCATTAACTCGTCATTTACATTAGGTATATCTCCTAATGCTATCCCACCCCCTACCCCCATCCCTACTACTTCTAATTTAAGTTTGGTACATTATTAACTATAATTTTGTGGCCAATTTAAACTTAAACTGTTTTCCTTTAGTATCCCAGTTCTGTTCTCCATTCTGTTTTAGCTTAAATATTGCTCAAATATCATTTTGTGGGCCTTTGTCAATAGAAATTAATTCTGTCTCTTTTGGATTGCATGTCCTGTACTGAATAGTGAGCGTCTGTTCCCAAGCAGCTTCCATTCTTCGTTGGGGACATCAAGAATATGGATGCTCATAATTACAATTTCTGAGTGTTCTTAGTGAGTTGTTTTAATGATTCTAGACCTTGCTCAGAGGTGGCATTTGTCAATTCTAAGACTCATTTACCTTTTTTCCTGTAGAATCCACTCTTCCTGCCCAAGGCCTAACCACAGAGTGATTATAAATGATTTGGACAGGGATAGATCTTACCTCTTGAGTCTGTAATAGGCATTGGTTTCATGGTTAGGAATGTTGTTTCTGCTGGCCACTTTCTAACTTAATTTTCAGTGGAAACATGTTAAAATCAAGTTGTTGGATTTGGTGAAAAAATATTAAGGTAGCTATGTTAAAACAGAATAAAAAGAAAATATGAATACAAACTAAAGATAGAATCAACATGAGATATCAGTAAAGTGGAAAAATAATGGCACACATTTTCCAGAGTAAACTGCATATAATAAAAAGCATGAAAGGAAATACATAATCATTTAAATACGTTTGAATTATTTTTCTCTTCACACACTTATTTACGTTCTTTGGGTAATAAACAGTGACTTTTTGGTTATTCATCCAAGTTACCGAAGACCTGAATTAAGTCAGCTGTTGTTGAGTGGGCAACTGTAGTTGATTTCCTCTGAGATGGCCTTGCCATTTATTTGGAAGTAGAGTTCCAGGACCCCACATATACCAAAATTCATGCATACTTCAAGTCCCACATTTCCCCTTGGAACCTGCATGTACAAAAAGTCAGCTCTCCATACAGACCTGCAAATACTGTATTTTCCATATGTTTGATTGAAAAAAATCGGTCATAAGTGGACCCAGGCAGTTTGGTTGAGAAAAATCTGTGCATACGTGGACCCATGCCGTTCAGATCTAAGTTATTCAAGGATCAGTTGTACTAGCTTTTGTTATATTCTTTTCCAATAATATATTTTTGGTTCTTTTCTTCTAGGCATTTAGAGAAGAAATTGCACCAATCAACTTAAAAGTTAAAACAGTGAATGATTTATCCAGTCAGCTGTCTCCGCTTGACCTGCATCCCTCTCTAAAGATGTCTCGCCAGCTCGATGACCTTAATATGCGATGGAAACTTTTACAGGTGTCAGATTATTCCCCTTTGTAATGCAGGCTTTCACCTTGGGTGGTCTGTAAACCCTACCTCACTATTCTACCACTCACCGTTTTCTCTTTCTTTATTGATGGTATTTGATAATGAATTTAGCATATGATGACATCAGGTATTTGTCTTTCAGTATCTTGAACCTGAAGGCCTCCTTTATTTGTAGAGTTTAATTCAATTTTTTGGTGTACTATTCATATGATATTTGTGGAAAATTGCAAAAGGTTAAATAAATCACAGTAATTGAAACCTGTGTTGGGTCACAGAAACACAGTTGGTTTAATGACTCCAGGCCTTATTTAAATATGCAATTTTGATGTAGCGCATACAAACATTTGAGAGATATAATATTTTATCATGTAATAGATTTGCTGAATTAATTCAAATATGCAAGCACTCAATGGTTCATATTTTCTTAATGAAATTGAAGAAGTAAGAAATTAGTGTATAATATTTTACAATCTCAGTCTTTGAAAAGAGTGTTAATAACCTAGGATTAGTAAAGCAAAATCTGTTAAATGTATACATGTTTTTCTAGTGGATGGAACACAGAAATATTTGCTCTTTATTCTTTTTTTTCTTCTGCTTTGTTTCTCTAATTCATTATCTTCATGTGATGATTCTTATGGTCCATCTTGATTTACTTCCCATTCTATTTCTGTTATCACTATTCCAATTAGAAGTCAGGGAATATGTTATACTTGAAAGAAGATATGTATTCAGTCATCCTTAACTATGATCCTGGTCACCTCTAGAGCTCAGATGTTAGTTACTGGTTGGATAAGATGAGAAAAATCTATGCTGGTGGACAACACTGTTGAATTACAGGAGTAATATTTTCTTTACTCATAAAGTGTGGCATTTGAATGCTTTTAGGCCTTAATGAACAAAGTGCACACTAATGCAATTTAAATAGCTAACCAGGAGGAACTAGTGCTGTCCAGGGAACCAGACATACAGTTTCATTTAAGGACAGCTGCAAATGAGATTGTCCTTCTAAGTGGAACAATAACTAGCATTACATGACCAAGGCTAGAAAAAGGAAATGGAAATGTCAGTAGGCTATGTGCGGTTGTTATTGATTTGCATTTAGTTTCTCAGTTTAGTAACCCTTTACATTTTCATAATGCAGATAACTAACTATAGAATGTGTATTTTACAAGGCGCTGGGCATGGTGGGTCATGCCTGTCATCCCAACATTTTGTGAGGCTGAGGTGAGAGGGTCGCTTGAGGTCAGAAGTTTGAGACCAGCCTGTGCAACACAGGAAAAGCCTGTCTCTGCAAAATAAAAATTAAAAAATTAGCTGGGTGTGGTGGTGTGTGCCTGTAGTCTTAACTCCCTGAGAGACTGAGGTGGGAGGACCACTTGAGGCTAGGAGTTCAAGGTCACAGGGAGCTATGTTTGTGCCACTGCACTCCAGCCTGAGCAACAGAGTGAGACCGTGTCTCTAAAAATAAAACAAAAATAAAGATGTGGATAATAGATGTAGAGTATCCAACCTGGGTAGCATAGTGAGACCTTGTCTCTACCAAAAAAAAAAAAAAATTAACGCAGCTTGATTGCATATGCGTGTAGTCCCAGCTACCTGGGAGGCTAAGGTGGGAGGATTGCTTGAGCCCACGAAGTCGAGGCTGCAGTGAGCCATAATTGTGCCACTGAACTCCAGCCTGGGCAACATAGTGAGACTCTGTCTTTACAAACAAAACAAAACAAAGCCCAAAAATGTATATGAAAAAATATGAAGAGTACATTATTATGCCTGTTCAAACTTAGATATATGTCTCAACCCCAAGCAGAGATGATCAGATACAAATTTGGAGGAAAATAAGATGTTGCATACTCACATGTCTTTTCATTCTCTGTTTATCTTCTACCACCTCACTCTATCCTTCTAACTAGCTACTATCTATGTACTGTCTATTTCTCTCTCTCTCTCACCATATATATATATATATATATATATATAATCTATTATCTAACTATCTAGTTTCCTAGGCTTCTTTTTCATTTGCTCCCCATAACACTTTGTACCATCTTCCTTACAAAACAGAGATGAGTAGTCACTGATTCAATGACCACATTTTGACTTTAGAGGCTTTAGAGACAATGTACTGCCTTAGAGGCAATGCAGAGTAACAGTTAGGGCACAGATTCTGGCACTGTATGACCAAATACAAACAGGAGTGTTGCCACTCACTAGCTTTATGTCCTTCGATACCTCTTTGTGTTTTAGTTTCTTAATCTGTAAGATAATGATAAAAATAACTTTTACAGTTATTATGAAGACTAAAGCATTAATTTCTATAAATTGCTCAGAAGAGTACCTGACTCTGTTTACTCTTATTTGAGGCCAGGAGTCCTTTTTTTTTTTTTTTTTACCATTACTCTGATACCAGAGACAGAGAAGGGGCCTATATAAACAATCATATCCTGGGCAATAGCATCATTTATTATAGCCTTTAAAGCAAAGATATTATTAAAGTTATTGTTTCAGAATCAAATTATTTCCTCTGTCTCATATGTGTATGTGTACAGGTTTCTGTGGATGATCGCCTTAAACAGCTTCAGGAAGCCCACAGAGATTTTGGACCATCCTCTCAGCATTTTCTCTCTAGTAAGTACTAATAAACTGGACTGATCACATTAATTGAATGAATTAGCATTTTCTTTCACTTTAATTGAAGAAGCCGTATTTCTTGCTATCAATATGTTTATTTAGATAGATGCATGTAAGGAGGTACTAACATCAGTGAAAATATTGCTTAATGGTTATTATTTGTATTAATGTAATGACAACTGAGAAATCTTCAAAGTGGAACAGAAATGAATTCATCTTTAGCTATGGCTTTTCATTGGAACGTCTGTTATGATAACTAACATAGTATCATATCATCATTGCTGTGTCATAGGCAAAGATTATGAACTTTTTCATAATAAAGAAATCAGTTTTATATTTTAAGATTTTAAATTATTTTTTCTGCTTAAAATTTGCCTATTTAAAATAAACCTTCAACTTTTAAAGTAAAAAAATCACTCCCCATAAATCTTTAAGTGGGAAGATTTTGATTTATTAGGCTCACTGCGATTATATTTAGTTTTTCTTCTATTCAAGTATTGCATATGTAGCCAAACCATCTACGTAGAATTTTGTGTAATATTTTTCAACTGGAATTTTTAAATTTGTGGACCATTCTTGAGATCTTGAATAAACAATTTCAGCTTCTACTTTATTTATCATTCACTGCTGAGGCTACTAAAGAATGTAGGATTTATAGTCAAACAGATTGAATTTAAACATTCATTCTNAATCAGTTTTATATTTTAAGATTTTAAATTATTTTTTCTGCTTAAAAATTGCCTATTTAAAATAAACCTTCAACTTTTAAAGTAAAAAAATCACTCCCTATAAATCTTTAAGTGGGAAGATTTTGATTTATTAGGCTCACTGCGATTATATTTAGTTTTCTTCTATTCAAGTATTGCATATGTAGCCAAACCATCTACGTAGAATTTTGTGTAATATTTTCAACTGGAATTTTAAATTTGTGGACCATTCTTGAGATCTTGAATAAACAATTTCAGCTTCTACTTTATTTATCATTCACTGCTGAGGCTACTAAAGAATGTAGGATTTATAGTCAAACAGATTGAATTTAAACATTCATTCTGCCGCTTACCAGACCTGTGAATTTCTGAAGGTTGATTTCTTTGTCTTAAAATACCATATTACCTATTTCTTCTGATTGTTTTGAGAACTCAATGACAAGGCATATCCAATTACACAAAGCACCTAGCACAGTTCTTGACACAAATGCTTTCAGTAAATATTAATTTCTTTCCTTTCATTTCCTCTGGCAAATATATGTAAGAAAGCAATTTGTTTCATTTAATTCAATTTAAGTAAATTTTAAAACTTAGGACAAAGCTTGTTTCTCAATCATGACAGTTTTTTTGCAACTATAACCATAGAAATAGCTAAAAAATACTATATCTTCTAACTAAATTGATTACATTATATTTCCTCTTAATCTTTTTGTCACTATTAATAAACCTCCTTACTTCAGTTAAAGGTTGGGCTTTTCTTTTACAATTTCAAGAATCTTAATCAGTCATTTCCTGCCTCTTCCTGCCCTGTACCTCTCTACCTCTCACCATCCTCCCTGCCCCCACCCCTACCTCAACACCATATAGTTTTTCTGTTTCACAAACCTTAGACCTTAGCTAGTTAATCTTTGAGTGGTATAGGCCTTCCTGGAATATACTGTGTATCTAGATGCCAGGACACATTTTTAAAGTCTGGATACCATCAACGTTGATGAAGTAAATAGGTTTGCTCTATACTTATTAGATATTAAGTATTCCAGATTTCTAAAGCTCAGTTTCTCAAAATGTAAAGCTATGTACCAAGATCAAATGAAAGAGGAGTTTACAAAATAATTGAGACTGTATTTACAGTTCTAAGTATCAGTTATCTTTAATATTGATGAAATGCTACACTTTCACCTAGCAATCACTGTCATAGTAGAAATCAAGCACATATTCTTTTGGAAGTGAAATATTGTGAAATTTACACACATTTTGTGCAAGTCAAATGCATGGCCTTGTATTATCTAACACTGAGAGTCCAAGGAGGTGGAAGTTATTCAAATCAAAACAATTATTAAAATGAGTGGAGAAGTATAAAAGTCCCAATTAATAAATTTAATAATTGTTGTCCTTTGCTGCTTGGAATCTTTGGCTTTATTATATTTCTTGGACTTTAGCCATGATTATAAAAGAAGCCTGTTTAATTAGGCACAAAATAAAAACTGACCTATTAGCCTGGTGCCAACACTGAAATGAGGTTGGCTCTAATGAGAAATGTAACGTACCTACTTCCTCATTTCATCCCTTTTTTATACTTTGGTGGGCATAGATTGAGAAAAGAATATTTGCCTTTTATAAAGAGAGGAAGAATTGTTGAGTAGAAAAATTGCTCAACTGATATTCAGAAATTGAGATCACATCTGAGCTCGACCATTTATTTACTGGTTATCACTCTTTGGGCAAGTTATTTTATCTCTATGCATTTAGTTCCTCATCTATCAAATGGAACTTTAACGTGTATCTTGCTGGCTTCCTTACCAAAAAGATATATTTGAAACTGCTTGACAAAGTTTAGAATGCTGAATAGTTGTAAGATATTAATGTGACATGAAATTGAGAAAAAAGTATTGGTGACAACTGGCTACATGAGGATCTGATGATATTTGCAAAGTATGAAAATTCAAACTATTATCTGAATGTTTGTATTTGTTCATTTAGCAAAATTCTTTTATGGCACTAAATTCACATGTACTATTCTTCTTAAGTAAGTCTTAAAATAATTGGTTAATGTAGGAATAATGTATTTTTTATAAGTAAGAAGTAACTAGAATTGAAAAAAAAGAAGTACCTCAATTAAAAAAACCCATAAAATCTCAATCATAGAAAGATCTAGTGCAAAAGTAGGAGACTGGGCTCTCTGTGTGTTTCAGATGAAAGTAAGAAATTGGGATTTTTCTGCCTAGACGATTGCCTTGGTTCTTCACAACTTTTGCCTATTTTAAATTTCCTCTTTTAAATTTTGTAGAATTGAATTTATTTAAATGCCATCTGTACTCAATAGCTCCTCCTGTGACTATGATGCAAAGTAAAGAATGTTATTAGTCATCTGGAAAATTCAGTCTTCAAAATCTCATTTTAATCTGGATATACCAGGTAAAATTAATTTTGGTTTTATCAAAAATATATATGGAGTACAGTTTCCAGATGGCACTAAGGTTTAAACTGTAGTATTTATAAACAACACCATTTGAAAATTTAAAAGTATTTTTATCAACTTTTTTGTTTGACCCAGTGGATCTCATAATTATAGGAATCCAGCTCAGAAACCAGAGCAGTTCATTGAATTTGCTATAAAATGTTCAGTTGTTTTGCATTAAGGTGTAAGACTTTTTGGTTTCCAGCGTTTCCAATAATCTCCCTTTGTTTCCTCAGCATCAGTCCAGCTGCCGTGGCAAAGATCCATTTCACATAATAAAGTGCCCTATTACATCAAGTAAGTTGATTTTAATTCTCCCTTATAATACCAAGAAATCATGTTTTATTGATAATTTAAGAGGCTTCTCCCCCCGTAACTTTTAAAAATGGAATTCAGTCCTGTTATCTGAAGGAAACTATGATATATTTAATATTAAAAAGAAACTAGTTTTAACATGATAATTATATTTTCATTTATTGGGTTAGGGATATAGGTGTGTTTAGCTGATATATTTTAAAGTAGAGATTAAAATATCTGGAGACAGACAATAAGCTATGATGGCTCTACTGTACTCCAGCCTGGGCAACAGAGTAAGATCCAGTCTCTAAAAAATAAAAAAAAATAAAAAAATTGGAGAAAATGACAGAATTTCAAAATACTCTTGACACAATGATATTTGTCAGACTGTACAAATTCTAAGCCATTTTCCTCCTCCAAGAAAATCCGTATAAAATGTCTTATACTCTTCTTATTTTATTCCACCAGTAGGAAATAATGATTTATCATGAAAAGTTAAATATTGTCAAGTTTTCTTTGTCTTATAGAAGTTATCTGCATTATTAGCATAGGCTCATCATTCTTTGATTTTGTTGTCCAGTTAGTTTCTCCTTCTTGCATACTGTTTCTTCTTTTTATATGACATTTTATAAGTTTTGTATAATTTACACAGGCTCTTAGTAGGCCTTGATCCTTGGCTTAGGGCTATATATTGTCATGGAACAGAATGATAAAATACTACTTCTGCAGTCCCTTGTGGTGTAACTTAGTAAAGATATTAATTTACAGTGTGCTCTAGTGATGAGTCATAGTTCAGCCTATTTTATGTGTCAGATGAACAGCATCATAATCATGACAACACTTACTTATTGCCAGGAGACAACTCTGTCTCAGGTTAACTGTGTGACCTCAGGTAAGTCAGATGAAGATCTCTGGGCCAAGTTTCCTTTATATCATTTCTAAGATGGAGTGTGGTATCTCCAAAATCTATGCAAATGCTAATAATCTGCTCTTACAATATACTTCCTGAAAACATTGTGTGAAGTCCATGTTAGTGAAATCGTCTTTTCTTAATAATTTTTTATTTCAGTCTGAGATGTAAGCTCAGAGTAAAAAACAGGTTTGCCTAATATATAATAAATATAATAAGCAATATGTTTAATTTAAAAATATAATAAATATAATAAGCAATATATATTACATTATCTTATGCGAGTTTAATATTTTTATCAGTGTATAACCTACAATGCACTGAGTTGTGAACTGAGTTGAGAACAAGGTATTGAAACAATTGATTGGTGTCAAATTTGCCCACGTAAGAATGGAAAGAGGTCAGATGCTGGATAAGTTGGCATATCTCTAGTGAAAGAAGATGTGATTATCTAACTGAAAACATTTAAAACTGTTTACATTTTTATTGTACACTGTAACAATAATAATAGTAATAGTATTAGAGAACTTTAATTCGCTTGGGTGAATATGGACTTGATTTTAATATTACAAATTTAGATATAAATCTGATGTACTGTGGTAGGCAAAATAATAACTGCTCCCAACCCCCGAAAGATGCCTGCATCCTAATCCCTGGTACCTATGAAAATGTTCGGTTACATAGCAAGGGAGAATTAAGGTCGTAAGTGGAATTAAGGTTGCAAATCAACTGACCTTTAATTAGGGAGATTATTCTGGATTATCTTGATGGGTTTAATGTAATCCTAGTGGCCTTTAAGAGTGGCAGAGGAGACAAAGAGAGATTTGAGGATGCTAGCTACTAGCTTGGAAGGTAAAGGAAGCGGACATGATCCCTAAATGCAGGCAACTTCTAGAAGCTGGAAAAGGCAAAGAAATGGGATTCTCTCTTAGAACCTCCAGAGAAGGAATACAGCCCTACCAACTTTGATTTTATCCCAGGGAGACTTTTCTGTAGCAGCAATAGAAAATTAATGCATGTACTATGCAAAAATCAAGAAGGTCATGCAAATTAATTGAAATTAATTACTTATTAAATTGACTTAGAATCCTTTATCATCTGATTTTTTAAAAATGCAAACTGGATCTAGTTTATGGGTTTTACTAGATAAAGAAAATATTAAATCTCTTGCTTTATGTTTCTATCATGATTATCTGTGTGGTTTGGCACTTTTAAAGTGCATCCTTAATTTTAGCTCTTTTTTAAAAATGAATTTCTGTATGTTCAGGTTAATTATATACGACTGAGAATTGAATTGTCTAAATCAGAATTTCTGTAGTTCAAAATGTTTATAATTTTGGAAGGATCTAATAGGATTGTGTTCTTGTTCTTATGGGGCAGAATTCTTATGGGGCAGATTGGCAGAGTAAAAGTTAGCTTTACGTGGCTTCCCATTGGCTAGAGCACTATTAGCAGCTCTGGAAAATAGATATAATATAATGATGGCCAGTATTTTAAATAATAACATTTAGGACTGTAGCATTCTAAAAAATCTTCTCCATCACCAGTAAAAGATTGGATTGTTTAAAATATATGTTGTTTTAGTGTTAAATGTCTTTTAAGTCTTTCAAATTTTTAGAAATGTGCCCATTTGTATATAGCAAATTCCCGTTTTCACAAAACATGTTTAACCAGGATCTTTCATTGTGTAATTTAACAGTTTATTTCCTCATGAAGAAGAAACATCAAATTCTGAAGGTAGAGTTATAAAAGCCAGTATTTATGTGTGAGGAATTGTTATGAAAACAAAATTTAATTCCCAAATTAATAACCAAGCAAACGGTGAATGAAAAAGCTTTTAATGTACACTTCCCTTTGCATGGCTTCAAAAGTAGAAGAAAAATGTTTAAAACAAATTTTACATGATTGCCATGCAAGGATAATTCCCTGGGGCAAATTTCGAATGTTTATGGCCAACAAAAAATAATATTCAGGTAGAAATATTCAATGTTTTCGATGTTTAAGTATATCATCTATGTATTCACTGTTAGAATATGGCCAGAAAGTTGAAAGGAGACTAGGAAGGACAAATTATTTTTATGTCATATTTTAATTTTATAGATCACTTAAAACCCACTTTAGGCCGGGCGCGGTGGCTCAAGCCTGTAATCCCAGCACTTTGGGAGGCCGAGACGGGAGGATCACAAGGTCAGGAGATCGAGACCACCCTGGCTAATACGGTGAAACCCCATCTCTACTAAAGAATACAAAAAACTAGCCGGGCGACGAGGCGGGCGCCTGTAGTCCCAGCTACTTGGGAGGCGGAGGCAGGAGAATGGCGTAAACCCGGGAGGCGGAGCTTGCAGTGAGCTGAGATCCGGCCACCGCACTCCAGCCTGGGCGATAGAGCCAGACTCCGTCTCAAAAAAAAAAAAAAAAACCCACTTTGATGGCTTCCCACTGCATTTCTGTCTCTCTAGGTAATTCGTTATTAATATTTTGAAGTGCACTGCAGTGGCTCCATGACCATGTGTTTGTAGAAAATGATAGAATATAAATCTGAACTGAAAGAGTCTATATAGTATAAATCCTTCTATTTGTTAATATCTTAAGTTAAAACTAGTCTATATAGTATAAATCCCTCTATTTGTTAATATCCTAAGTTAATACTAACATTCGAAAATTTTATTTGCCGCCTCTAAGGTAGACTTTCTGAAACCAATCTAGTGATTTCTTTTTTCCTGGTATAGTGCAATGAGAGCTCATTGTATTCAGGGTTTAAGAACATTTAAAATGGGGCCAGGTGCAGTGGCTCATGCTTATAATCCTAATGCTTGGGAGGCCGAGGCAGGTCGATTGCTTGCCCCCAGGACTTCGAGACCAGCCTGAGCAACATGACAAAACCCTATCTCTACAAAAAATTAGCTGGGCATGGTAACATGCGCCTATAGTCCCAGCTACTCAGGAGGCTGAGGTGGGCAGATCACTTGAGCCTAGGAGGTCAAGACTGCAGTGAGCCATGATCACACCACTGCACTACAGTATGGGCGACAGAGTGAAACTCTGTCTCCTTTAAAAAAAAAAAGGCAGAGAAAAAGAAAATTTAAAATGGTTCTTGCTGCCTTCACAATATACGATAATCTGCCATAAAAGCCAGATCTCTCTCATTGTAAATTTTTGGTTATGTATTTTGCACAAGTTAACTAAAAGTTAACTTCCAGGGAGTATGAGGGATAAGAGGAATGAAAGCTTTGGGTTCAGTTGAACTTTCTTAATGCATCACATTAATCAGTAAAATTCACCACTTCTCAGTTTGCCACAGAAATAATAGTAACATATAATAATAATAAATAGTTGCTGTGGGAAATAATAATGATCATTGTAATAAATTACATTTTTGAACAGTCATTTGCCAGATGCTGTGCTGAATCTTGTGCATAGATGATCACTTTTAATTCTCTCATTAGCCAAGTGAAGTATAGGTACTGTAATTACCCGCATTTACGGATAAGGCTTAATGAATTATCAATAACTGCATTAAAAGTAGTTAATAAGTGCACTTACAGCTTGCTTGAGATTACATAGCCAGTAAGTAGAAGAGCTAGTGTTCAAACCCAGGGATTGTCTACAGCTCCTGAACTCCTGATCACTCTGCGGTGCTGTGTCCTGGCCTCAATATTAGTTGAGTCAGAGGATGGAAGTTTTTAGTCCCATGGAAACTTTGAATAGGATGAAGCATTATATTTAGGAAGGAGGAGAGTAGTGGAGAAAGTATGAGCAAACATCTTTTCTTTCATACCGTAGACTGGTTACCATTTACTATGCACCTCCTATGTGCCAGCAACTGCGCCCAGCTGTCCAAGGACAAAGCCCATGCTTTTTCCAGTACTCCACCCTGCCCTTGTGTAGGCTTTTCCATAGGCTAATTTCTACAGGAGGATCTATTTTCTAGATGTTTAAAGCAGTTTCACACTGTGGTCTGGTAATGGAGAAAGGTACTTTTTCATAGATAGGAAGATGTCATTCCCACAGTCCTTGCCAGTTGGACACTGAGAGGAGCTCTGAGGTGGGAAACACACTCTTTGGCCTTCCTCTATCTTTCCCCATTCACATGGTCCGAAGATTTCTGTCAGTGGGTAGATTTAAGTATCTGTGGGTAAGATGGCCAACAAAGCTGGCTTGTAAGTCCTAAGGGACTTGAAACACAGATGGTTCTCTATACATCTGGCCTGTTGGTAAGTCGCAGTATTTAACAGAATTTAGTAAGGTATAGTTAGGAAATAAGGTTTTCCTTTTTCCTTATGACATCTTCTCTAAAGCCTGAGTTGATGACTTTTCAGTAAGCCTTTAGTTTTGCTACGGATGACTATTCTGTTCTTGTGACAAGGTGTCACCATCACAATTTAACAATTCTATAGCTCGGTTTTTCCCACTGGAGTCTGAAGTGCACACGTTAATTCTTCATAGAACCCTAAATACAATGTACAATATCACACAACACACAGCTTTCATTATGAATGTATTAGTAACCTCTGGTTATATATACCATGCATGTCACATTTTCTAAAACTGACATTCCTCAATATTGCAAAATATAACCAGCATAAACTTGTCTGTATCTATAAAATTCGCAGTCTTACATTTCTTACCCTTGTTCTAACTCCCTCTTTGAGAGGATCGAAATGAAGATCATCCTCAATTTATTACTTCTCTCTTTTTACTTTTATTTTCTACTCTTGTGTCCATTATTGATAATCCTGCAAAGCTCTTTTAGACCCCCTCTCATTTCCCAAGGCCACCCTCTACCTGCCCTAATCCTTCAGTAACTGAAAGGAAATGAAGTTTGTAATAGTTGTAAAATCTTGGGGAGCGAGTAGTTGATCTTTATCGCAGTCATACAGTTCATTTGTGTAGATTATATAAACTTGTCTTGGCAGAACTACACATACCGTCTAGAGGAGAGAATTCATGCATATTTCTTTAGAAGAAGTGTGTACCAGCTTAGGCAATACAGGAGAAATAGTTCTTCCCTAAAGAAGGGCAGAGAGGAGTATCAGCAAGGCAATCTCCAAATATTCAACCTAACAGGAAAATGAAAGCTAACAAAGTATGTATAACAGCAACTGCAAAGAATTAACATAAAGCATTTTATCATTAAAGGTTATACAACACTTATCCCAGAACAGAATAAACCCATAACAAAGGTATAATTAACAATGAAAAAATAAACATAGCTCTCTCCAAAAGGGTCCCTACAGCAGCCTTTATTTCTGCCTTCCCTCTTCCGTGAAGATGAGGGATGGTATCTTTTCGGTTCCAGTTTTTTAAGTGAAGAACTGTTGGGCCACACTTTGAATCTCTTTCCAGAAGTGGAGCTTGTGGTTTTGGTTTTAATGATAAAGAAGTAAATGAAGTAGAAGCATAAGAAAAGTGTACTGGAGAGTCTGTTTTTCTAATAGTCTGTGACTCTGTTTTTATTGAAAATAAATATTTAAAACTCACTAGGCCAACTCTGCTGATGGGGAGGTAAGAATAAAATTGATCTATGAAAGAATGTAAGTACCTTAGGATCACTAAAGTCCTGGGCTTGGGGGGGCTTCAGATAAATGAGCATAAGCATACCTTGGCTAACTAAAAATCCAACAGCAGAAAGCCTGCCCTGCAGCAGCCAGCAAACCATCACTGCGAAGAAATCTTATGTATTACTGTTGTCCTAGTTAATTGAGGTAATTTAGGTGGAACTGACATTGTCTTTGAGAGACATTAGGTAGTTCAGGACTTAAAATATCACCTTCACTGCCATTAATGTACATATTGTTGGGCCATGGAGTAGTATTTTGGCTTGGAATCTTCTAGATTACCCAACTCTATTGCATTATAATGGCACCATCAGCCTTACTGGGCAATTTGATTTTAGGGTAAGGGATACAGTTAGTAGAGTTCTACCGTACAATCTAGGTAGGATCACTGTGGGGCCATTCAGAGAGGAAAAAAGATACCTATACTTTATAAAGATTAAATTTTTAAAACTGCCATTGCAATGAGCAAAAGTACAGAAGGAATAATGTTTAAAATTGTAAAATAAATAGAAATATGTTGATTATAAAGTAAAATAATACAGTAAAAGATTTCATATAACCATATAGAAAAAATTAGAAGTAATTAATCCCTGCTTTTAAAAATACATAAAAGAAAGAGATAAAGTAGTAATTTATTTTAAAATAAAAAGCTAAAAGCTACAAATCCAGCTTTTAAAAGCAAACTTAAAGGATACAGTGATCCCCTCAACTGTTGCGGGAACATAGTCCTGTTGTTAACACCTTCAGATGGCTCCCCAGGGCCAGTGCAACAACCAGTGACCTACAGGAATTTGGCTGATGGTCTGAATCTCCCCAGTTTGAGAGTCAGGGAGATGAGGGTAGGGTTGCGTAGGAGGTGGGGTTCCCTATGAATTCTGGGCTCATGTAGAAATATTATCAAGCTAGAGGCTCCCCTGGGTTTACTGAGTATTTGCTTGTTTATATTTCTAGACAATCTAGTACCCTCAAGACAATTATCACCTATCCCTCCCCTCTCACATAGGCACATCAGTTTTGATCATTAATTCTACTACTTTATTTAAAAACAAACAAATAAACTTTGCCTTATTGTTTTGTAACAATGGTTCTATTAGTCATACATGCAATATTGACATCTTGTATTTTGGGGTGTATGGTATGGTAGCCTATTTTTATATAGTCCTTTCCATGTTTGTATCTTTAAATCTCCTCCAGAGTGTGAAATTATTTTAAGTGTTATTTGTTTAAGAGACAGGGTCTCACTCTGTTGGCCAGGCCAGAGTGCAGTGGTGCAACCATGGCTTATTGGAGTTTTGTACTCCTGGCCTCAAGTAATTCTCCTGCCTCAGCCTCTTGAGTAGCTGAGACTACAGGTACATGCCACCAGGCCCAGCTAATTGGATTTTTTTTAGAGATGGAGTCTTGCTATGTTGCCCAGGCTAGTCTCAAACTCCTGACCTGAAACAGTCCTCCTGCCTTGGCCTCCCCAAATGCTGGGATTACAGGCATGAGACACTGTGCCCAGCCTAAATGCTTTTTATAGTCAAATCCTACAGAATTATTCATAATTTACAATGTTGTCTTCCTGCCTCCTGTCTTCATTATCATGAGATACTAATGGCATTTCTTAAGGAAGACTCTAAACTTTTACAGTACCTGTTATCAAGTGGGATCATATATCTTATTTGAATTTTGACAGAATGTTTTTTTTTTTTTTTTCTTGAAATCCTGACCTCCACACTTCTTAACTTTTCTCTTAAGTTAATTTTTTGTTTCTAAAAGTATATGGATTTCCTGCCTTTAAAAGCTTAGAGGACTGTAGACAGTGTTTGTAAGTGGATGAGGAAGTTGAATATAACTTGAGGAATATATAAGTTACTCCTACAGCTTTCTCACCCATTACCTCCATCCTCTCCCAGGGGCTTTTCCACACAGGCACACACACCCACACCCAAACCCACACCCACACACAAGCATGTGCATAGAGTGAGAATCAATGTTACTGATGAGGGTACTCCACATTCTTCCTATATTCTAGTCTTGAGTGAAACAAGGACTGAAAAGATTATAAATTCCAAAGTAAGTATACCACCTCTCAGATCTTTAAGAAGGTGTTACTCAGATAAATGATGTCATATCAGATTGCCAACATTTGTTTTCACTCTTCGTACTTTAGGCAGCTGAATGCAAAATTGATTAGTTGGGAGCTCGTGCCTGATTGCTGTATATATCTAACTTCTATAAGTGTACATAAAGTAGGTGTTAACAGAACCTGTATTTTGCTTGTGTCAACTTCCTTTTCTGGAGACTTCTGGTTTTCTCATAGCACCTCCCAGCTTCTAATACACTATATAACTTATTTACAGTGTTTCTCGTCTCTTATTTTTCCCCATCGTGAAGCATGGCCACTCCACTTGGCACCATGGAGTTCATAGCTAATATTTGTAGGACCAGTTTGAGTGCAGGAGAAAAGATGGAAGCCAAACAGAAGTGGCTTGAGTGGTGAATGGGACACGAGGAAGTAGATATGGTACACTACTCATTGGTGAATTTTGTCTGTGAAGGAGAGAAAAAAGGTGATAACTAGCAGAAAATGTAGATTTGAGGTAGATGTGTGTGTGAGTGTGTGTGTTTGTGTGTTTAAGAATGGCACGTTGTAAACATTTATATTCTACAAAGGATAGTCTTCTTGAAAGAGGGGTTGACAGTGCAGCATAAAAAATTTTTAAGAAATCATTGGGAAGAATTGGTGTTTAATAAGAAGGGGGACAATTTCTCAGTTAAAGGGGAAAGAGGATGACAAACTGGCAGATGGAGGGAGGTTTCTTGAGTTGGTGGAGAGAGAAAGGAGTCCTCATCTAGTGGTATTTAGGTTTTCAATGAAGCGTGAGATAAAGTGAAATGATACTAAGGCAGAGAAGGAAACCAGTTTGGGGAGAGAGATAGCAGTAGTGAATTTCTGTTTTGGAGTTTGGGAAAGCAAGTTTATTAGGGAATGTAGTGCAGTTGCCAGGAGTTGGGCATTTGAGGTTTGAAATCACATATTTAAAGTAAAACGAGTCTGTCTGTTGAGTGATTTTCTCCAGTTGTTTTTATCCACAGCTGCTCAGGTCCAGAGTAGGCAAGTAATTGAGCTGATCCAGGCTTGGCAAGGGGTGAGAGAGAAGCAAGGGAGATGAGGTTATTTGTAATGATTCTAATTATAGACCATGGACTCAAATTTGGACAGATTCATCAAGAAATATTTTAAAACCTTGATTATGCAAATATACTTCCATATCAAGAGTCTAGGCTTAAAATGAGACTATCTCTTCAAATCCTGTTTCTATTACTATAGGACCTCAGGCAAGTTATCTAAGCACTCTCTGCCCTAGTTTTTTTCATCTGTGAGATGGAGACAGTATTGTCACCCAAATCATAGAATTGTAATCCAAATTGAATTTACACATAGAAAAAGTTTATCCAAAAAAGTTTACTTGGTACAAATTGAGCACTCCAATTGCATGTTATTACTGTGATTAATATAATACATCCTGACCTAGTATGTTATATTTTACTTTGCACAGCAAAGAAGAAATACTTTTCTTTCTGTGATTGTCTTATTTCAGGGCAATATACATAATTCTTGTCCCCACATTTGTATTTTTACTTAACTCATCTTTAGTTATGTTATGTTATATGCCTTTATAATTATAATTGGAATGGAATGATACATAGCAAACCTCACAAAATCCAGTTATAAGCATAAAATTGGATAGCTAGTAACAATTAAGTATATTTGGTAAGTGTCAGTTTTTGGACAGCAAGATGCCTTCTGATCATCCTTTAAGATTTCATGGAAAAATATCAGACCACTCTAATGAGGACAAATGGGTTTAAGAAGTATCTTCCCCAGAGCAGTCCTTTGCCCAGAAATCAGTATTTTATCAGTCTATCAAAAGTGCATGTCCTTTGCTGTTGGTTCATTGTGTTACGTATTAGGCAGTATTGCAGCACAACTTTTTTTGTTTTATTTGTTGGTGCTACAATCTTATATTATTTGTATTTTACTTTCTGTGACTTACCAGTACACATTGTTATGAATAATAATAGGTGGAGGGATATATTACTTCTTAACCTTATTGGCTTAATATTTTGATAAAGTCCATAAAATGCAGAGATTATATGTTATCCCAGCTGGGGCACTTCAGAGTAAGGGGGCACTTTTAATAGTTATACCAGGATGCTGATGTATAATTCCTGTATACAATCTAGTATAAAGCAGGATTTATGCTGCTTGAAGGATAGTTTTCAAAATAGGCCAAAAAAATCTTAACTCTTTTATGAATACAAAAAGAGCATGTTTCATTTAACTCATAATAAGAGAACCAGTAAGAAGTTATAATAGGTTCCAAAGAGAATACAAAGTGTCACCTATCTATAGTCAGATTAGGGATGCTGAAATGAGTTTACCTCTGGACGCAAAGCTGACAAACTGGTCAATATCCACAGGACAATAATCAATTGCATTCCCCTGGGCACAATTTGCATTTATATTGACAGAAGTCATTTGCATTACTATCTGTTTTCTTCAGTTTGCAGAGTTTAAAATAGCTCAAAGAGAATTTAAGCTTTACAGGATACCCACTGATTTTTTGCCCACAGCAAAGACCTTCACAATTTTTCCCTACACAGGCAAAACTGGATGGCTGGTCAGCCTAGTTCCATGTCACATGTTCTCACTTATGTTTGCTCCATGTGATTTTGTACTTAACTGTTAACTGCTACTTTGTTAACAGTACAAATAAAATATTTGTACTGTTAATAAAAAAAATTATTTTTTATTTTTTAATTTTATTCTTGGATAGATTCCCATGGCTGTTGCCTTTTAAAAAGAGGATTTTTAGTAATAAAATCATAATTTTATTTTAGAGCTTATCAAGCTGCACAATATGAAGTCCCACTCCCTGTTCATATTTGAGATTAATTAGAACCCAAGCTGTTGTTATTTTGGGGTAAAATGCTACTTTTATTCTGTTTTGGTTGCCTACTCTGGGAGAACTTCAGGCATTTTGGCAAGAGGAGCTGAGCTATCTGCAGCTGTTCAAATACTTTAAGCCTTTGGGTTCATTGTGGATTTTGCTTTAACCCTCTCCCCTGACTTAAAACAAAACAAAACAAAACAAAACAAAACAAAAAACCAGCAGCCAACTGCATCTCCTGTTTTTTTTTATTTCTGTTGTTTGGTAAGTGGCAGTGATACTTTTGTAACCAGAGGCTGTATTTATTTTCTGTGTTGGCAGTTCTGCCTAATGAATCAACTGGTATTGAATTCACAAAGGGAGACGCCCGTTCCCTCCCTCCATCTGTTTGCCAAATGTGTGTGTTCCCCTCAGCTCTCAATAGTGGTTTCACTAAAAAGAGCCATTAGCAAGTGGTGTTCACCTTGAATTCTCAGTTCTCAGCCTGACTGAGAGATAGTGGTATTTTCCTCTTGTGATGATGTAGAGGCTGTGTGAGGTGAAGACCCACACCTGTAATTCCAGAGAAAGCATATTTGTTGTTTAAGTATAATGTCTGGCTCTACGTGACCGATGGCTTTAGTTTGGTTCTTGAGCCTTGGTTTGCTCCATGATGAGATGTCTGCCTCTGGACAATACTGTTGTCATGGAGATTGAAATTCCCTGAAAGAGAAGACAAGAGATCAATGAATCCTAGTAGGTTCTCTCAGACTGGGAGCCCATGATGCCTTACTGGAATTGCATTACCTCCTCAGTAAATCCTTCCATACTTGTTGGTGATAGGGAGGAAATTTTTCTGAGACTCTGCATTTCTGTAAAGCTCTGAGCCTAATGATGAATACCAAGAGTTTAGGTCAAACAACTTCAGTACCCACTCCATGGGCTTTGGAGCAATTTGGATAGTATCACTACCATCAAACCAAAGGGTGGAATGGTTTTGTTGGTGTTCGGTAGTGGACCATGAAGTAGAAGTATTTGTCTCTGCATTGAAGTCAAGAATCTGGGTGGAGGTGCCAGACAACTTTCCAGCTCTTTCTAAGACAGATCTTCACATTGTAGTTATATTATTTTGTTTGAGATCTTGGAATTTCCAGGATACATACCCAATTGCTAATATTTCCAGGATACATACCGAATTGCAAATACACACTTTAAATATTTTTCAAAGGTAAGTATGAGTTATTTGGGGTTTTTGTTACCTGTGTGTATATAACAATGATGATGTTCTTTTCCCAGTGACATGCCCCAGTTTTTGATCTATTACATAGGCTTAAAAACTAATTTCTCTTGAATTTGATTTTATGAATGTTGTAATATCACTCTCTTAGGTACTATGCTGGTTCATTTCACTTACTAAATAGTTTTATAAGAACTAGGTGTCATTTAAGAAGTCTTTGGAGCACTATTACTTTATTAATCTACCCTGACCTAGATAAGGGGCAGTTAACTCTTTTTAAATGTAAGGCCTGACCCACCAAAGTCATGAACTGTTTACCTAAGAAACTTAATTGAAGCATTCCATTTATGTTTTAATCTCAGTTTATTACCCCAAAACTTCCATCTAACGTATGAATTAGTTTGGAAATTTACAGAAACAGAGAAAGTATACAACTTGCTTTTAAAGTGAAGAACATGAGGAAAACAGTTTAATACATATAGAAAATGATAATACTGGTTAATAGGAGGAAGCTGAGAAGAGGAACACAGAGTCAAAGTGGCAAGAGACACTTGCCTGAGGGGAGCGGGGAATCCAGATACACATGAAGAGAAGAAAGGGTAGATTTGCGCAGAGGACGGTTCGACTCAAGATAGAAGAGGAGGGAGGCTCCGTAGATTGTGGGATGATGTCATTCAGAGTTAAACTTGTTTCTGCAGTCTTTGGAAATATGACGAGACTTCTAAAGGGTAGTGACTCTCACAGCACTACTTCTGCTTTTGGAGGATTTGTTCTGAATGATATCTACATCTGCTTAACAGATATGGGTGTATTCTGGAGCCTGCATTGATCTGGCCACATCAAGTCAAGGCCCAAGGGTTCATGACAGTCACATTTTATATCTAGGTTTTAATTTTTAGTTTCAATTCTGCTTGAAATAGGCAAAGCAAAAAATTTCATTTGTCTTTTCACAATGTAGTTGCTCAAATGAAATTTATTATTTAAAAAATTGTATAAAAAACTTTTGTATAGAGAGATGAGGTCTCGCTATGTTGCCCAGCTGGTGTCAAACTCCTGGGCTCCCATCTCAGGCTCCCAAAGTGTTGGGATTATAGATGTGAGGCACCACACCTAGCTAAAATTTATTATTAATATATATATATATATATATTTTTTGAGATAGTGTCTCACTCTGTCACCCAGGCTAGAGTGCAGTGAAACGATCTCGACTCACTGCAACCTCCACCTCCCAGGTTCAAGTGATTCTCATGCCTCGCCCTCCTGAGTAGCTGGGACTACAGG
>NW_016813984.1:612200-629881 GCF_001698545.2 Rhinopithecus bieti
AAAAAAAAAAAAAAAAAAAAAAAAAGAGAGAGAGAAAGATAAATGAAGAGGATGGAGTGTTTGCCGAGTTAATCTGGTTTTCAGTGTGCCTCACTCAAGGAGTTGGTTTTGTTTCTATAAATGTTTTATTACTTGCCCCATCAGTGTGCAGTACTAAACACATGCCATTCTTACTTGGAGAACAAAATTAACCAAAACACAGCAGTAATGTAAAAAGCTTTTTCAAAAATTGTGCTGCCACCCAGTTTAAGAGGATTAAATCAAAGAAAGTATTAAGTCATGTGTTTTCAGTACCTGTTGCCCATTTGGAAGTGTAGAGTTCCAGTTTGTCTCAATTTGTATGAGACAAATGTATATAAAGAAACACTAAAAAATCACATTCCTGATCTAAATTTGAACTGGCACCTTAACAAGTTAGATAAAAGGCTCTGTTTTCTTTTAAATATATCTTGAGACATTTAGTATTATCAATGCATTTTTCCTGTGGAGGATGTGTTCAGAGTGGAATTCTGTGACAGTCCTTTCATCAAAAGGATATTTCCCCCCCAAAATAACCTAAAATTAAGTAGCAGTGTGAATACTTAGCATATAGATTTATGCTATCTGGATTCTATTTGTGGTTGTAGTTCTAATGATTGAGTCTACCCTAGACCTTGTCAGATAGTTGATATGGAAAGTGATATTTACCTATTCTTTTAAGATAGGGTAAATTGAAAAGATCCAAGTATTCTTGTTTGCTACCTTTTGTTAACTGTTAATATATGTCTAGGCAGTTCAGTGATGCTTTGAAAATTATGCTTTGAAAAATGATATGTTAGGGTTGAAAAATCTGCTCCTTGAAAGTCAACAGAAATTAGCAATAGATTTTAAGCTGGCTACATGAAGAGAGTTGAGGAAAGAGAGGTATAATGTCATTCAGAGAAAACAGCAATGCAAAGCTTGAAAATAAGAAAAGCTTAAGCTATATATGGAAGAGAGGTCTACAGGGCTGAGAGACACCTCCAGATAAGGCAATGCAAGGAAGAATGAGATGACCTTGACTCTTGCATAATCCACAGAACCTCAAAGATAATTAGCAGGTTGTAGTAGTTGCAGCAAGTGTTGCAGAATTACCAGGACAAATAAAAGAAAGCCACCACACTCTAGCTACTGATCAGTATGTTGAGTGAAAAGAGAATAGGAAGTAAATTATGAACACACAAAAGGGATGTTTGGTCTGCGCAGGAGTCTATGGTGATAGCAGTTTTGAAAGAGTCTCAGCTGCACCTCCAGGATCCACCTGATGGGTATGGAAGTTCTTCTCAGGCCTGATGAGCTGTAAAATGAGGACAGAAGACTCAGCCACAAAATTTCCATTGACAGAAGACTGTTTTGTGTCGTTATGAACATGGTTCCAGTTTTCAACAATACTTCTGGGTGGATAAACATAGGAACACATTTGGTGTTTTCTTCTCTTGGTTCTTTGGATTCCTAAAGAAAAAAACCCCCTCCTCAGCTCTTCCCCTCAAACCTGAGATGAACAGAAGGGACCCCTCCAACTTCTAAACTAAATTGGTAGTGACAAACAACTAAATGACAGAAAAGAGCTAGCTTGTATTGGATTTCAAGTATCTGAGGTGCTTTTTTCAGAGACAACTGGCCTTCACTTTTCCCACTGCCTTCTCCCACTACCCTCCAGCCAAGGCCTGTGGGCCACTCCTGGAGCTCACCAGTTTATTATTAATCTGCTTCTTCCTCTCCCTTCCTTTCCATTTACTAGAAATACCCTGACCCTTTCTCTGCAATGGCCTATAACCCTTTATTCCTCCCAAATACTGTTAAAGATTTACCTCTTTTGGAAACATTTACAAGCTAATCCTACCTGTCTCCACCGTTTTCCCAGTAGTTTATGATTTCCTGTAATAGCAGGTTTTCTCACCTTAGTGGCAAGTGCTTGCCTTTGTGTGCTCGAATAATGTTAGGTGGATTGCCCTGTCTCCACTGTGAACTACTTTTGGTCATGGCTGTCTCTCATTATGTGCAAATCCCCACCCAGCATAAGGCAGAGGGCAGTGTCATTGTTCATTCATTTGTTGGGCTCCAAGATTGTGCAGGAAATAAAACATTATAAAGGGACTTGATTCTCACAATCAAGGAACTCATATTTGGAGAACGTTGCACAGGGACCCAATGCCCTGCTTACAAAAGATTCCTGGTGCCCGCAGAACAGAATGGTCTTTGCCTGGCTCACCTCTTTGTCCACCTCCTTCCCTCTGCTCCACCGGGGTATCACCATTTCATCATGCACTTAGTGATAGAAATGGCAAACTCTGTATTCCATTCCTCCTGCCTAAAAAGCACTTGTCCTAGCTCTTTGTATAGGTTGGTGCAAAATAATTGCAGTTTTGCCATTAAAAGTAAGTTAGGATATTTCATTGAAAGTAATGGCAAAAACCTCAATTACTTTTGAACCAACTTAATACTTCTGTTCTTCCCTTGGCTGGTACACTCATTCCTGTAGTTCTCAATGTTGTGGATCACCTCTCTTTTAATGAGGTTTTCTACGGCTCCTTGTAGAACTGTTCTTTTCCTTAAATGACACTTCTGGTGCTTGGTTTAGACACTAAGGCAAAGTGTCAGTCATAATTTTTAATATTCTGTTTATTAGTTATTGTTTGCTTCTCCATCATGGGAGGGATAAGTCTGTGTTCTTCTCTACTTAGGATCTCAGACAATTTCTGGCACAGAGCAGGGGTTGCTTAGGACACACTGAGTGAATGATTTGAGTTTGAAGGTTATATAGCAGTACGCCAGAAGACGTGTCCAAGGAGATTTATAGCAGCACTTTTTAATAGTAAACTTATTCAGTTCTGGCATATTTATAAATATAGTACAGCAACAAAAATCAATGAGCTAGTAATCAACATCAACATGATTTAATCTTAGAACTATAAAATTAAATGAAAAGATTAAATAGCAGAAAAAAATTTCTGCCACTTTGTTCCATTTATATGTAGTTCAAACCCGTGCAAACCTAACTGCTTTATTTTTTAGGGACACATAGACACTTTTAAAAACTGAAAGTGAAATGCAAAGGTTAATGGTTAGCCCCGTAATTGTAAGAGGATGTAATTAGGCAGGATTTCCAAAGGGCTTCCAAGATAGTGGTAACATTCTATTTTTTTTAGCTGTGTGATAGACTAATGGTTATTTGTTCTATTATTTTCTTTTAGACCACACATATGTATTTTCTGTATTCCTTTGTATTTTGATTTTGAAACTTTATGTGATAGGTAATAACAGAAAGCAAAAGAGAAGTATGTTCTGAGGACGAAGAGAGTCCCCTCATTATGAAGAAGGAGGCAGGTTTCCTTGATTAGTGGGCATATGAGCCAGGCTATAAAAGGCACCTGGGATTTAGGCATGAGGCAGTTAACTGGGGATAAGAAGGGAAGGAGTTATCTGTGTGAGAATTAAGGTGTGGATGGTGTTCAGGGAACATCAAGTTATAGAGTCTGAATGGAATAGCTTAGCTATTTGTCCAATATCCAGAAATTTCCTTAAAGTTAGTTTAGGTCAATTTGAAGGTCATTTCTTTCCTGAAATTCCTTTCTATTTTGTTCCTCAAGTTCTTATTGTGTTGTATTTCATGTTTGGATATTTTTCATTGTAGAACGGGAAGCCATGAGGCATTTTCTTTATTGTGGGAGTTTACAGATAGGGCCAGAGGTGGAAGTATGCTTTAGGGAATAGCTAAGCAAGACCAAAGGGCAGAGAACAGAGAATGGGTAAATAGTTCAGGCAAAGGATGAGCCAGGCTGAGCTGACTGGGAGTTGCAGGAAGGGAGATGAGGGTCTGGATTTTTAAGGCTGCCTGGGGGAGAACTGATGACTGGGGGAACTGGGTAGTTGGTAAATTGTGGAGGGTAGAAGAAGGAAGGATGTTAGGATATTTCATGGTTTGCAGATTGGATTTCATCATGACAAGAAGGCCAGGCCTTTATGGGTAGAGGTTCCTGAAAGAGAATTATGTAGCTCTTGTAGGGATCAGAGCAATGATACGCGGGTCAAGTGTTGAGGCAGGAGATCAACAGGAGAAAAGAGAATCTGGAACCATCCAAAGAGAAGCAATAGCAGAAGTAAGGGGAGTGAGTGAAGGCCTCAGACTCACAGAGTGAAAGGCCAGATGTGAAACCTTGAGCTCTGCCTATATTTCTGCGGAAGAGGAGATAGGGGAAATGCTAAAATAATAATAACAAAATAATAATAATAAAAAAAGAATGGCTACATAGCTTGATACCTGGAGAAGTGTCAGAGAAGCCCAAGATTGAGTGCTAAACAGTGTTCATTGTTTTGCAGAGCGGAAGAATGATGATGCATTTCTATTCCATCCCCTGTGCCTTATATGTGGGGTTAAAGAAAAAGTCAGAAAGTTGGATAGAAAATGATTCTGCTGTTTGTTTCATTTACCACATGACTGAGCTGTCATTTGTCTCCCTTTTAAACTAGAAAATCTTAATCATAATTTTCTATGATTTAAATGCAGTCAGTTCTTTAAAGGTACGTAAATGTGACACACTTCAGGAAGATTTATGCTTGACTTAGGCACTAAGACAAAGTGTCAGAGTAAATCACTAAAAATTGAAGACATGATAGTCTGTGGGATGTGGCAAATCAGTGTTACAGCTACAGAGTGTATCACCAGGGAGACTTCAGAAAGAAATATAGGGACAGCCTGATGCAGGAAATGGACTTTTTGGAATTTGGTCTGTTGTCACCTGATGCCATGTGGTGATCCAATAGTAGTGCTGTGTCACTGGCATAATTAATGTTGGAATTCAGAAAACTTTGAGCCTTTTGGCCATATTTGAATATGTTCCTTGGTGTCTGTGGGGAGCTGTAGTTCCCTAGCTACTGCCCTTTATTAAACACTTTCCTTTGTCAGGCACTTTGCTTCTGCCCTCTAGAGGTTTACAGTTGAACACTGTACAGTTGACCCTTGACACCCAAAACTTAACATTAACAGTCAAAACATATTTGATATGCTATGTATTGTATACTCTTACTCTACAACAAAGTAAGCTAGAGAAAAGAAAATATCAAGAAAATAATAAAAGAAAATATATTTAATATTCACTAAGTGGAAGTGATCATCATAAAGGGTCTTCATCCTTGTCGACTTCATGTTGAATAAGCTGAAGAGGAGGAAGAAGAGGTTGGTATTGCTGTCTCAGGGGTAACAGAGGCAGAAAGGGTAGAGGAGGCAGGAGAGGCACGCATCCTCAGTGGTTAACTTTAATTGGAAAAACTCCACGTGCAGGTGGACTCTCACAGTTCAAACTTGTGCTGTTCCAGAGTCAAGTGTACAGGGCAAAGAAACGAGGTAAGAATGACAGTGAAAATTCCAAGTGGTTCTTAGTTTTTTTCTGACACCATCTCTAACTCATATGAGGATTATTTGACTTATTTTTGCTATTAGCTTAAGTTTACCAATGATACATTTGACATCTGAAGGAAATGAATTGTTTCGTTATCCAGATTTGTATGTTTTAATGTTTATCTTTTTTTTTAACAAAAAAAAAAAAAAAAAAGAAAAAAAAAGAAAAGAAAAAGAAAAAAAAAAGTCTTCCCTGTTGAGTTGTTTTTGAAATCATTTAATCTGTACAGGTTTAAAGCAGTTCTTTTAATGTGTAGATAACTTGAAAAAATAAATAATTCTATGTTAGTCAGAGAGCTAGCATGGACACATTTCGTATATGTCTTTAAAAATTCAAAATTAGTAGTTATTGAATGGCTACAAATGGGTAAGTACAAAAGAAGCTATTTGTTCATTTTAGTTAACTGTCAGAATATGTCATATTTTTTTGAGAGAACAGTTTTTGCATCAGGTGAAGAGAAGTTGGTTTTATATGTATATAACCTTATTTTTTCTCTTTGCCTCTTATTTTAATGCTAAAAGTTAAATATATAGCATATATGTATATAACCAAATATTTTCTCTTTGCCTCTTATTTTTTAATGCTAAAAGTTAAAAAAATAAGAAAAAATAAGATTAGAGTTCTTCTAGTCTAATTTTCTTATGCCAAAAGCTTAAATACAGAGACAGAGAAAGAATTTTATAAAAACTGATTTCTATGAGCAGACCTTGAGTTAATGTGGGCTCTAATTTTCCTTACCCAGATGTTTAGATTTGGAAGAGTCATCTCCACACTCAATAAATGTATAGATACATGGTAGTTTGGTAATCTGCTTTGTCTGTTTTCAGTTAGTGAATGAATGACTCAAAATTGATTAAATAAAAAAAGATTTTGTCGTTTTCATCTATACTCCTCCTTCAGGCCTTTGCAGGCCTCCCCTTGGGCAGTGTGTGCCTGGCCCATGCATTTCTCCTGTTTCACTGTAGGCAAACACCACTCATGAGTAAGCCACACATCACCCACACCGCAGTCCACCATTCCTTAGAGCCTCTGGGCTTGATTGAATTCTTGCCTTTTCTCAAGCACTTCTCTAAACCTGGAATTCTTTTCTTACTTCATGTGGATCTCTTGTATTTTATCCATTTTTCAAGGCCTATTTCAAATCGCACCTCTCCAAGGGCCTTTTCCAGTTGTCCTTCCTCTCCTAGAAGTACTAGCTCTAGCAGAAATTTGCATATTCTTCTCATAGGGCATGTTTACTCCTCCTTTTAGTAAAGCCATCAGTATGTCTTTGAGAGCGGGGGATCTGCCTTTGCCTCCTGTGCACACCCTCCTGGCTCTAGCACCAGCCATGCCTACCATAGATATGGTGCACATGAAGAGTGAGAATGGGAACAAGTTTATGAAGACCAATGGATGTGGGGACTGTCCTGGGAAGCTCTAGTACTTCTTCTTAGCTACAGGTCACCTCTGTGTCAGAGCATCATCGGAAGTAAACCAGGTTAGGGCCAGATTGTGATCTTATAGATCAGGCTTGATTCAGCAGGCAGTGGAGAGCTGTTATTTTTCTACAAAACCTGTTTTTTAGTACGGAGCATCTTCCGTAAACTTGGCGTGTAATGATGTACATGATAAAAAACTGCTTGAGAACAATTAGTTTGGCTGTGATACAAAGAATGAAGAGAGCAGTTCACAGGCTGTTTGCAGGAGTTAAGATGAGGAGAGCAGTGTAATATTTGAGATGTGTTGCCATTTGAAGTAGATTGAGAGATTTATGCCTTGCTACATTTAAAAGCAAAAAGAGCCTGGCAAAGGGAAAACCAGAAAAAGAACGTAGGAACAATTAATATTCCAAAGAGCAAAAAATGGGATAAGATTGGGAAGTGACAGAGTCCAGATTCAAAAGTGTGAAAGTGTGGTAAAATGTAAGAATAGAAATGTGTTTGTTTCTTTAAAAGCTGAAATTTAGCTAAAAAGGATAGATTCCTAAATTGAAGAATCAAACTAAATACTTGAGACTAGAAATGCCTTTGTTATGTAATGTAATGACTGTACACATTCCTTCTTCTCCCCTGGTTAGTGGATCTCTTAGAGTTGAGTACAACAAATGAAATTTTCAAACAGCACAAGCTGAACCAAAATGACCAGCTCCTCAGTGTTCCAGATGTCATCAACTGTCTGACAACAACTTATGATGGACTTGAGCAAATGCATAAGGACCTGGTCAACGTTCCACTCTGTGTGGATATGTGTCTCAATTGGTTGCTCAATGTCTATGACACGTAAGTTTACATTTTTCTCATTAAAATACAATCATTGAATGAAATATGTTAATAGAAAATGTCTGATTTTTAAGTGAAATTTTTTAATAAGTGCTTTCAAATTAGTTTCCCAGTGGAAATATTTATGTTTGTTGTTGAAAATGAATGACTTTACAAATCATTGAGCTCTTAACAAACGATAGACCAAAAAAGAATGTGTATCTTTCATTTTAAAACTTTGCTTCAATTTACAAAGACTGTCAAATTTATAGTATTCTTTGCCAAGAAGCTGGGGAAACAATATAGCTAAGTCCTACTTCCTTCTTGTTTAATAATGTCTCACAGTATTTCTTTTTTCAAAATAAAAAATCTTCTATTTATTGTTATGAATTACCATAATGTATTAGCTCATAATAATCTGCTCTACAATCTTTGTAATCCAACTGAAGAGTGATTTGAATGGCCATGAACGAGATAGTCTTTTAATATTCACTTTATTTGCATAGTGGTTATGTGTGCATGTGTATATATATATATGGTGTTTTAAATAATTTATGCTACAGGACACTTTAATATCTGTCATTTAATTAGGTACTCACTGTTACATAAAGCACACTCACAACTCCCAGCATAACTCATTTGCCATTACTTTGGCCCTTTTGAAAACGACAGTGCATTTGTGAAATAGTCAGTTCTAGAAAGACCTGCTGTGGGCTGACATTTCTGAAACATTAGGAATTACTTGTTGTTCTGGTAGGGAGTTAAAGTATGCAAAGATGAAATAAGAAAACTAGAACTGGGCCGGGCACGGTGGCTCATGCCTGTAATCCTTGGGAAGCCGAGGGGGGCAGATCACCTGAGGTTAGGAGTTCGAGACCAGCCTGACCAACATGGTGAAACCCCCTCTCTACTAAAAATACAAAAATTAGCCAGACATGGTGGCGGGCACCTGTAATCTCAGCTACTCAGGAGGCTGAGGGAGGAGAATCTCTTGAACCCAGGAGGCAAAGGTTGTAGTGAGCTGAGATTGCGCCACTCCACTCCAGTCTGGGTGACAGAGCCAGACTCTGTCTCAAAAAAAGAAAAGAAAACTAGAACTGTTGTTCTGAAATATTTATTACTTCTTTATGTTGGAAACATTCAGAATCCTCTCTTCTATCTTTTGAACCTGTGAGATAAATTATTGTTTACTATATTCACCCTACAGTGCAATAGAATACTAGAACTTATTCCCCTACCTATATGTAATTTTATATCAATTAATGAAACTTTCCCTATTCTCCTCTCTGTATTTTTTTAATTAGAAAAGTATTTTATCTTTCAGTGTTCATAAATATCTTAATAAATTCTTTCTAAATAATCAGCCATTGTGTGCTTGAGGGCTCTTAAGAAACTCACTGAAGCACGAGTCTCAGCTACCATAATGAATACGGGATTTACAGTATCCCTGTCTGATATTTTTTAGTACATTTCATTTTAATGCACATTTTAAGTTCTCCTAAGGTAAAATATTACCATTAGCCTTAATCCACCATTAAGTTGCTCTTCAATAATTTAAATCCTCAAAAGATACTTTTTCATAGTAAATTCATCAAAATAGTTGGACAAAGGTGTTTTAACTACAAAGCCTGTAACTTAACTTTTACATCCCAGGAAAATTGCTAAATTCATAGAATACTTTGGAACTCCATTCAGTACTATAGAATATGGTAGAGGTATACATCTTGAACTACCTTTTAAGGAAGAACTGGGGAAGAGGTTCAGTTGCCTTCTATTGTCCATGGCTCTGACACACTGTTTCGGTTTTCTGGGTCTGCCATAAGAAAGAATGATAGACTGAATGGCTTCAACAAGATAAATTTATTTCCTAACAGTTCTAGACACTAAGAGTGTGAGATCCAGGTGCTGGCCAGGTTGAGTCTTTATGGAAGCCACTCTTTCTGGTCTGCAGATGGTCGTTTTCTCCCTGTGTCTTCACATGATTTTTCCTTGTCTGCTGCATGCTCATCTCCTTTTCCTCTAAGGACACCAGTCATATCAAATTAAGACACACTCTAATGACCTCATTTTAACTTAATTACATCTTTAAAGACCCTATCTCCAAATGCAGTCACATTCTGAGGTACTAGGAGTTAGGACCTTAACCTATAAATTTTAGGGGACACAGTTCAGTGCATAATGCACACATATGCTCTTTTCACCAGACAGCCCAAAGGGAATAGTGCCACTTCGTTGGGAGGAAGCAGTGTGTGAAATGGCATGATTCATATTCTAGGGAGTTAAATGTTGGCACAGTTCCACTTCCCACCATCAAATGGGAATGTGGAAATTGCTACACTTTGCCACTATTTCTCATTTAGAAAGACAGTATCTCAAAATTTCTCATTTTTCATTTCAAAGGAAAAAAAATCTTTCAGGACTAATCTCCCTTCTATGCAAAAGAAAGATGGCAAAGACCATGCTGGATCAGAATGGTGCCCATTCAATGTAGCTTTCTATCTTGGAGAAGAGTGTTGGGGATTAATCTATGGAAAAAATAGTTACTCTTATGACAGTAGTGTCAGATGGCCAGAACTGGTTGCCCAGGTTTCTCTAACAACCGTGATTTATTTTTTATTCTAAATAATAGTTATTAACTCTTTTCAACCAATAATTTTGAGAATCAGATAGAAATTACTATCTACCCTCCAATTAGGACATTACAGACTCATATATCTGTGAATCTGAGGAATGGTACCTTGTTCTGACACTTCTATTCATTCAGCCATCCTGACATTCACTCACTAACCATATATCCGTGACTGCCTTTCTTCCTGTCATGTGATATAGCCAGAACTGGTGTTTTCAGCTTCAGCCAGCTCTTGATAATGCACACACAGATCACAATATTCTCAAAGTAGAAGGATTTGGAGATCTTTAATTCTGCCCTTTTCTCTTTACTAATTGAAAACCTTACCCAGTGAGACAGGAGAATTTATCTACCTATTTCATATTAGTCATAATTAAAGAACTAATATTCAGAGTCTTTTGATAATCATTTGATTATTCTTATCATATTGCCATATCTAGGAAACATAGTACTTAAGTAAACAGTTTTTTTTTTTTCCAATTTTAACGTGTACCCACCTCCTGATATTCTGAACTTTGTAAAAAAAATTTATTTTCGTCTGTCATGGATAACAATAATTCAGATTTTGGTTCTGGTTGCTGTGTGGGTTGGCAGCTACTTAACATTGGCATCTTAATTTTCATCTGAAAATTGAGATTGAAATAAAATATCTACTTTGCTTACCACACAAAAGGTGATTATGAAGGGCAAATGAACTAATATGTATAAAGTACTTCATAAAGATAAAATGGATTTCATTTATGAATTTGCAGCCTCAGTCATCTTCCCAGATTAAAAGGTCTTAATTTCACAATCTTCCTTCCGGATTTAATGGACATCAAAAGCATTTAAATCATGATATAAAGCAATAGTCTGGAGTACTTGGTTTAAATATGGTTTTTTCCTACCAAAAATATTAACCTCATTTGCTGCAGTGTCATTTTTTCCACCGTTCCAAAGATGATATAATTTTATAAAGTAAAGGTCTTTACAGTTAAACCAACTTAAAGAGTTGCCTATGAAAACTATCAGGAGACTAAATATTTCAACACTGGACTATGTCACTCACTAATATATTTTACTGTCTCCCGCTTGTCTCTCACATCCAGGTAGCTTATTTACATCAGTGTCCTTTATTGTCTGGTCCCACATAACCTGTACAGTTTGGTCAACCAGTTAACCCTGATGCAAGTCTCTGTCCCACCTGAGTGCATCTTATTTGTTTGTTTCGGTTTTGGTTTTTTTCAGACAGTTTCACTCTGTTGCCAGGCTGGAGTGCAGTGGTGTGATCTCAGCTCACTACAACCTCCAACTCCCGGTTCAAGCGATTTTCCTGCCTCAGCCTCTCGATTAGCTGGGATTACAGGCACGCACCACCACGCCCAACTAATTTTTGTATTTTTAGTAGAGATGGGATTTCACCATGTTGGCCAGGATGGTCTCGATCTCCTGACCTCTTGATCTGCCCACCTTGGCCTCTCAAAGTGCTGAGATTACAGTCATGAACCACCACGCCCGGCCTGAATGTGTCTTATCTCTGATGCTCACACCCCTGCCTCTATGCCTTTGCTCAGGCTTTCTCTGTGATACTCTACTTTCTCCTACTTGGGACAGTCATGCCATGATATACCTTCTACGTCTGATTTTAGGTTTCTCTTCTCTGTCACATGTTGAAAAACTAATGACTACGTATTAGTATAGACTACATAGTCAAACTACGTAATGACTACGTATCACATGACTACATATTACTAATGATAGGCAGCCACAATCATCTTGTACTTGATTTTTGATTTCCATACGTAAAGGATTGTCTCATATATTTTCTAGTTGTGTTCTTATCTTACCTTCCTCAGCTAGTATGTGAGTTCATGTGGGGTAGGAATTATGTCTTCTACTTTTTCTCTTGGCCCCAACAGTACACAGAGCAATGCTGGTATCACAGTAAGCCTTCGTAACTGGTGATGGTGTGATGACTGGGTGATTGACAGCGTCGGTTGTCTTCCTGATGATATTCCTTTCTTGTGTTGTGACGGTAGAGTGGGGGTCATGCTTTAACCATTTTTCCCTGTAGGGATCACTTCGTCCTTAGCCACATTCGTGTACTTGTCTCAGCTCATTCACAAAGACTTCTGTTATCCTCTGCAAGTCTATTGTCTGACTGGGTCCAGAGAGTAAACATTTTCTGCTTTTGAAATGAAGCAAACATTGTCTGTTTCATGTGATAATTAGGAAACTTCTAAAAGATATAAAGTAGAAACACAGTTTGTAGCATGGCTCTCTGTAAAGTTAATGTGAAACTAGTGTTTCTGTAATTGTGAGAAATGAATGATTATATTAATTTAGAAAGTCTGCTTAGAAGGACTATGCTTATTTTAATATTAAGTATTAATCATTTCATAGGTTAATTCTGAATGTCGTATACCTACATACTAAGGGTTCAGTAAGTTTATTAGATATGATTTAATATAAATTACAAACTCTTGCCTATTGAGGGAGTACTCTGAAAATACATTGCACCAATCCCTAAGCACATTTGCCTTTCTTATTTATTACATACTTTACATGTCGTAATATGCATACAGAAAATTCCTTTAGTACATATAATTGACAGTGGAGGAATATCAATTAGTATTACTAATAAAAATATCAATAAAATCAGTGATTAAATATAGTTTGGCAAGAAGACTGCATAAAATTAAAGTTACATGATTCAAATATTTATGTTTTTAAAATAGCACAAATTGTTAACTTTTATACATTCATATATTTATGTAAACTTTCAGTTATAGGTTTTAAGTGTGCTGTACTTGTGTGTTTAAAACAAATAAGAAAATTGACAATAAAAACCTAAAATGAAAATGGATCCTAAATCTGCAATAATAAAAGATAGCAATAAAGGCTTTTTTTCTGGGCTATGTGTTATTCCATAGCAAGGATAATATCTTATTAATTTTTGTAATTATCTTACAATCCCTAGGACTGGGACTACTGTGACTAACATTTGGTAGATTACTCAGTAATTCTTTGATAAGCAATGAAATTAAGAAAACTCTGTGCTTTTAAAGTTAAAAAAACATGTTTCATCTGGTCGACTTATAAGTGAAATAGAAATGATCTCTCCTTAGTGTTGTGTAAAACTATGTTCTAGTGTTGGTTATTTAATACATTCTGGTTTTAATTATAATTTGATACTTCCCCAAATAGTGATTTCACATCTGTCTAAGATCGCTGACTATTAAAATTGAAATAGTAATTTATAAAAACTGCATTGACAGAAAATTAAAGACATACTAAGGGCTTATAATTTGCTGAATACTTAAATATCAATATTTATACTTAATTAATACTTAATTACCAATCAGTATTCAGCAAGTTGTAAGCTCTTAGTATATAATTTTCTTGTTTGTGTTCTTGTTTTTAGATATATGATTAGATTTTTCTTGCTGTATGAAGTCACATGTATAAAGTGTGTAGCTGTAGCTATTTTGAATCTTGAATCTACAATTATTAATAGATAGGTTTAATTCATAGTATTTTTAAAGGTGAAATCTTTTCAGCTTTATAATTATCATTGTCATTTTGCTTTAATTTGTCCTTCTTAGTTCATGTGTTATGTACAAAGTGACTTCAAGCTGTGTATTCTTCTAGACTTGGCCAAACACCCTGTTAATATATGTCATGAAATTACAGTATAGGTTTAATACTAGTTGTTGAAAGTTAATAGAAAAGTTGCATCTTTAAGATACAATTATTTTAATGGTTTACCCCAAGAAAGTAGACATTCAGAAACAATTAACATGCTGTATATGGTTTTAAATGCATCTAGTACATTAACATTCTTATAATTTTAGGGGTCGAACTGGAAAAATTAGAGTGCAGAGTCTGAAGATTGGATTGATGTCTCTCTCCAAAGGTCTCTTGGAAGAAAAGTACAGATGTATGTAAGACCTTTCATATACCAATAGTGTGTTTAGTAATAATAATGATTATAACAATTTACTGGAAACTTACATTATATAATTTGTTAGTAGTAATAGTTCTCTCTCTTTTTCTTAAACCTTACTGTGCCTATACTAAGTTGGACAAAAGGTGGCAGTGCAAAGACTTGGGGCTTTGTGTGAAATGAAAAACTGATTATAACTAAGAGATGAGGTGCCTGGATGGAGTGAGACCTAACTACAAATTATATTTCATTTAATTCTTAGAATAATCCCTCCATAATGTAAGCACTGGGATTTCCATTTTTCTGGCTGAGAAAATTAATGCTGAGATAGGTTAAGAATCTAGTCTAAGACTGCAGAGCCAGTAAGGGATGGGGCTAGAATTAGATACTAGGTTTTTCTGACTCCAAAGCCCAAACTTTTTTATTTCTTTATACTTCCAATGCTTAAAAGAAAAAGATGAACTAGAACCTTTATGGACATACATGCTAATCCTAAATAAACATATTTTACCATTGTGACAAAATAAAACATGATTTTTAAATTTTTGTTATATTTAGATTTACCAAATAAATCAATAGTGTTCCTTTATCTGTCAGTTAATGAAAGGTGTCTTGGCTTTGGAAAAGGCTTGTGCTCAGGAGCCAAGGGGACCTGTCTTCAAATTGCTGCCACTTAGTAGCTGAGTGTCTTTGGGCAGGTTATGTGATTTCATTGAATATTGCCGACTAAGAGGTAATAGTATTCCCATTTTACAGTTCAAGGAGCTGAAATTTAGCAAATTTTCTTCAACTGAAACCCGAAGCTAATAATTCCTGCTTGGAAAAGAATTAGGAGTAATGTTTAAGGTACCTAGAAATAGCAATTGTTGAATAAATGGTAGCAATTGCCGCTGAGTCCCCAAACTCTTAACTGCTATCACATATATTTTGATTTATTTTTGTCCATAAAATGTGAATTTGATCCCACCATGCTTATTCCGAGATGATTCTTTACAGAGAAATCCATACATTTGTGGGAGAGGATTAGGGATATTCTGTGAATAGAGAGATACTAAAAAACAGTAGGATATTTGATTATAGGCCCTGTAAACTTAGTTCAGTTTTGTGTCTTATATGAACATGAGTACATTTTAATAGCTTTTATATTCTGGGATTGCTGTGAGGTTATTTGATTTTGAATTTCAGGTCTAGACCGTGATGGCCTGTTTTTCCTACATAGTTTGACAAGAATGTCAGTGAAAAGAGATGTGGATTTATATGAAATGAAAAGCTGATTGTAGGATTATGAGATGGGGTGCTATGATGGAGTGAGAGCCTAGTTAGCCATACAGAAGGAGGCTTTGCACAGAGCTTTTGCTTTGTGGCACTTTATCCAGAATTTAAGTAGTTTTCAGAATCATAATCATGAAAAGATGTAATTTCCAAAGCTGAAGAAGTTATCATTTTTATAATGATCAGGAAAGGAAAATGTTAATGAAAATATCAATGTTACAAAATTAGAAATGGATTTTTTATCATCTCTGATTTGGGGTTTCTTGTGCTACTGAAATAATTAGGGTTCTCTGAAAGTAACAGTTATAGTGTGGCGCTTACTCTGAAATATATGCAAATTCAACCTCAAAGCTTTCATTGTCTATAATTCAACATTAACTTTCAGATTTTGGCAGGGGAAGCAGAAGCCTCTGCAGTGAATTTCTCATATTTAATTGAATTCACAAAGTATGCCATTTTAGGACTAATTAAATAAGAAATCTCTTGGGTTTTAATCTTTAATCTAAATCTTTACTGGGATATCCAGACTTTGGAATGTCCTGGGGTTTTGTTTTGCTTTTTACTTTGAGGACCTTCACCACTCTGATTCCAGTTTTTATTTCCCCCTTGATATCAGAAACTTCCTCATTATTATTTCCTTTATTAGAATTAATATTCAAGACAGTTTGCTCTTCAAATGCAATGGCAAGGCCGCCATTCAAGATCATTGGTATCTGTCTGAACATTGATTTTATTAATACAATGCCCAATGTCAGTGTCTTAACCCCGTAACACCTTTTTCTCTTGGTCCTTTCCTAAGAATATTCCTTGTTTAGGTTCTAACAGTGCTCTGGTCTTTATGCTTATAGCTGGCTAGCTTCCTTGCCTCATCAAAAACACATTTACAGATCAGGCACAGTGGCTCATGCCTATAGTCCTAGCTACTTGGGAGGCTAAGGTGGGAGGATTACTTGAGCCCTGGGAGTCGGAGGCTGCAGTGAGCCATAGTCAGACCACCACACTTCCAGCCTGGATGACAAAGCGAGACCTTAAAAAAAAAAAAAAAAAGTACACATTTTCAAACCATCCTTTTAAATTATCATTAGCATCTCTTCTGTGCTGATTTATTAGAATTTGAGTTTTTTAGATTATGACTTTCTTATTACCCATTCCTTTACCCTGACACTGCTTTTGTATCTGACTATAATGTTGAGAATGTGAACTTTTGTAGGAACTTTTATAAGGATTTATAGAAATATGTCAAAATGTCTAAGGACACTTTTGTCCTTAAGTTTTGTGAGTAGTTTTACCTAAATAGTGACATAGTGGTATAGCCCTATGTCTCAAAAGAGGAAAGTTGGGCATAGTTGATCTTGCTGAAAATGTACACTTTTATGTAAAGATTATTATACATATGCATCAACTTTTATTTACTTAACAGACCTCTTCCCAGGGACTGGTTTAAAATAAACATCATACTAAGACTGCTGGATAAATATTTTGTCTATGATAGCCTTCTTTTTTTAATGGAAAGAAACAAGTAGAGCTCTAACCAAATCTAAGTGAAAAAATTATAATAAAATGAAATTTATCTTCATTGAATTTGCTTTCCCTATGTATGCTTATAATTAAAGCCATACTTCATTATAATTACTGTATCAATATCACTGAGCTTGATTCAGTTTGAAATTTCACCATTGACGACATTAGATCTAGCATTATATTCCTTATAAAAGAGAGAATGGGCCGGGCAGAGTGGCTCACGCCTGTAATCCCCAGCATTTTGGGAGGCCGATGTGGGTCAGATCACCTATGGTCGGGAGCTCGAGACTAGTCTGACCAACATGCAGAAACCCTGTCTCTCTAAAATACAAAACTAGCCGGGTGTGGTGTTACATGCCTGTAATCCCAGCTACTTGGGAGGCTGAGGCAGGAGAATTGCTTGAACCCAGGAAGCGGAGGTTGCAGTGAGCCAAGATCGTGCCATTGCACTCCAGTCTGGGCAACAAGAGTGACGCTCCATCTCAAAAGAAAAAAAAAATAAAAGAGAGAGAGAGAGAAAATGATACATTTTGATCTGATATCAGGTACTGTTTGAAAATATTTTAGAATCCAATTAATATTTACTCCACTTTCTTCTATTCTTGGAAAATTTCACATGAAGAACATTTAGATTTTAAGTGCTTTTGAATTTTAGAATTTATTTCCAAAAAGTATTA
>NW_016813984.1:630423-656311 GCF_001698545.2 Rhinopithecus bieti
CTTAAAAAAAAAAAAAAAAAGTACACATTTTCAAACCATCCTTTTAAATTATCATTAGCATCTCTTCTGTGCTGATTTATTAGAATTTGAGTTTTTTAGATTATGACTTTCTTATTACCCATTCCTTTACCCTGACACTGCTTTTTGTATCTGACTATAATGTTGAGAATGTGAACTTTTGTAGGAACTTTTATAAGGATTTATAGAAATATGTCAAAATGTCTAAGGACACTTTTGTCCTTAAGTTTTGTGAGTAGTTTTACCTAAATAGTGACATAGTGGTATAGCCCTATGTCTCAAAAGAGGAAAGTTGGGCATAGTTGATCTTGCTGAAAATGTACACTTTTATGTAAAGATTATTATACATATGCATCAACTTTTATTTACTTAACAGACCTCTTCCCAGGGACTGGTTTAAAATAAACATCATACTAAGACTGCTGGATAAATATTTTTGTCTATGATAGCCTTCTTTTTTTAATGGAAAGAAACAAGTAGAGCTCTAACCAAATCTAAGTGAAAAAATTATAATAAAAATGAAATTTATCTTCATTGAATTTGCTTTCCCTATGTATGCTTATAATTAAAGCCATACTTCATTATAATTACTGTATCAATATCACTGAGCTTGATTCAGTTTGAAATTTCACCATTGACGACATTAGATCTAGCATTATATTCCTTATAAAAAGAGAGAATGGGCCGGGCAGAGTGGCTCACGCCTGTAATCCCCAGCATTTTGGGAGGCCGATGTGGGTCAGATCACCTATGGTCGGGAGCTCGAGACTAGTCTGACCAACATGCAGAAACCCTGTCTCTCTAAAAATACAAAACTAGCCGGGTGTGGTGTTACATGCCTGTAATCCCAGCTACTTGGGAGGCTGAGGCAGGAGAATTGCTTGAACCCAGGAAGCGGAGGTTGCAGTGAGCCAAGATCGTGCCATTGCACTCCAGTCTGGGCAACAAGAGTGACGCTCCATCTCAAAAAGAAAAAAAAAATAAAAAGAGAGAGAGAGAGAAAATGATACATTTTGATCTGATATCAGGTACTGTTTGAAAATATTTTTAGAATCCAATTAATATTTACTCCACTTTCTTCTATTCTTGGAAAATTTCACATGAAGAACATTTAGATTTTAAGTGCTTTTGAATTTTTAGAATTTATTTCCAAAAAGTATTAATTTCTATAATGAAGTGGATTGTTTGTATTTGAAAGTTCTTCCTCTTCCAAAAGTAACTTATCTTAGGATATTAGCTTTATTGTTGAAAATTATATAATAATTTTGATCTTCAAAGTATTGTATATGGTGAATAAAAGGTAAACCAAGAGTGGACAAAATAGAAGAGTTTTAATTTTATTGAATTAAGAGAATTATAAAACAGATCAGTTTTTTAATGAATGGAAAACCTAAAACTTTGTGAAAATATGCACACATTTTAAAATTTGATATTAAATGTATTTCATTACATAAAGTAAAACAAAATAGTGTTTATAGCTAATAAGGAATGGGAGACTAGCCCGAAAGAGAAAAGCACACCTTCTTGTACTTTTAGTGCTTCTTATATAAAATAGATGTGAATGTAAAAGTCTTTAAAATAAGCTATAATATAGGTACATTTAGTAGAATATTGAATTTAGGAGTGAACACAAAAAGTTGGTAAACAAATCTGTTAAAATTTGAAGGTTTGTTATTTAAGTTACGTTTATCCTTTTATTTTTTGTTTTTAATTTTTTTTGAGTTGGGGTCTTGCTATGTTGCGCAAACTGGTCTCGAACTCCTGGCTCAAGTGATCCTCCTGCCCTATTCTCTCCAGTAGATGAGATTACAGGCATGCACCACAGCACCCAACTACGTCCATTCCTTTGACGAGTCATGAAGGAAGCTTTATTTTCGCTCATTCTTTCTCAGTAAGAAGGGAATTTCTTATGAAGCTCATAAAATTAATTCATATGGGCTTATTGTATCATTTTAAAAAGGAAATTTGTGTTTATTGATTTATATGATATATGCATGATTTATGTTTATATGTATATATAACCCATTCTTGCAGGAACGGGTTAACTACATGCTTCTTAAAATAATCTAATATCATATGTAATGCAGAATATTAAGATCAGAATATTAAGGTCATTGGAATTCAGGAGGCAATTGATCAGATTCATGTCCTTCTGAAATTATTTTAATCTACATGTTTCAGTCCACATTACCAAAGATATATTTTAAGTAAAAAAACGCTGTAGGCAGATGGAAGTTAACCTCTTGCCTCTCTTTGCAGATCTCTTTAAGGAAGTGGCAGGGCCCACGGAAATGT
This sequence comes from Rhinopithecus bieti, assembly GCF_001698545.2. Taxonomy (NCBI): domain Eukaryota; kingdom Metazoa; phylum Chordata; class Mammalia; order Primates; family Cercopithecidae; genus Rhinopithecus; species Rhinopithecus bieti. Next base: position 632,737 of record NW_016813984.1, read on the forward strand.
GTGACCAGAGGCAGCTGGGCCTGTTACTTCATGATGCCATCCAGATACCCCGGCAGCTAGGTGAAGTAGCAGCTTTTGGAGGCAGTAATATTGAGCCTAGTGTTCGCAGCTGCTTCCAACAGGTAAGCATGAAGGATCACTGGTACGCAGGGTGTGTTGGGGAAGGGTTTTGAGGATGTTCTGAGACATGGAATAGGAAACTCAGGCTGGAGCCAAATGCTGAAAGACTTTGGGTACCATCCAACAAGTGGTATATTTTATTTCCTAAGGCTCATTCGCTTCAAAAAATAGCAACCCTTGCAAAGAGACTTGCTGTTTTTCTTTAATAAAAGCTACAGTCTTTAACCTTTGCCATTAAATGCTGTTCGTTCTGCCCTTTTCCTGTCCTCCTCTCCTACCACTCCTCTCCTTGCTCTCCACTTTCCAGCTGCACTGTTTTATTTCCTTGATTTTATTTTATTTCCTCAGCAGTGCCTTTGGACCTGTGTCTGCTGTTTAGACATTCTTCCTTCCCCATTGCTCACTAACTCACTTCTCATACCTAATCCTTATTTGATCTTTAGATTTTAGCTTTAACTCTCACATCCTCAAAATCTTTCTCTGACCTCTTCAGATAATGCTATATTTTCCTATTATATTCACCTTAATATCTTCCACCTCTTCCTTCTCATACTCAGTACAATTATAATTACACACTGAATTATATAATTCATGGCTTAGTGTTTGTTTCTTCTGTAGGAACCTAAGCTCCATGAAGACAAGGACTGTGGCTATCATTTTACTGTTGTATCCTGTCTTAGTTCATTCAGGCTGCTCTAATAAAATACCGTAAACTGGGTGGCTTTTAAACAACAGAAATTTATTTTCTACAGTTCTAGAGGCTGTCCATGATCAAGGTGCTAGCAGATTCAGTGTCTGCTGAGGGCCCGCCTTCTAGTTCATTGCAACCTTTCTTGCTGTTTCCTCATATGATGGAAGAAGTGAATGATCTGTCTTGGGCCTCTTTTTTTGTTTGTTTGTTTTATACTTTAAGTTCTGGCGTACATGTGCAGAACGTGCAGGTTTGTTGCATAGGTATACACATGCCATGGTTGTTTGCTGCACTCATCAACCCATCATCTACATTAGGTATTTCCCCTAATGCTATCCCCTAGCCCCCCAACCCCTGACAGGCCCCAGTGTGTGATGTTCCCCTCCCTGTGTCCATGTGTTCTCATTGTTCAACTCCCACTTATGAGTGAGAACATGTGGTGTTTGGTTTTCTGTTCTTGTGTTAGTTTGCTGAGAATGATGGTTTCCAGCTTCATCCATGTCCCTTCAAAGGACATGAACTCATCCTTTTTTTATGGCTACATAGTATTCCATGGTGTATATGTGCCACATTTTCTTTATCCAGTCTATCATTGATGGGCTTTTGGTTCCAACTCTTTGCTATTGTGGATAGTGCTGCAGCAAACATACGTGTACATGTGTCTTTATAGTAGAATGATTTATAATCCTTTGGGTATATACCTAGTAATGGGATTTCTGGGTCAAATGGTATTTCTGGTTCTATATCCTTGAGGAATTACCACACAGTCTTCCACAATGGCTGAACTAATTTACATTCCCACCAACAGTGTAAAAGTGTTCCTGTTTCTCCACATCCTCTCCAGTGTCTGTTGTTTCCTGACTTTTTAATGATTGCCATTCTAACTGGCATGAGATGGTATCTCATTGTGGTTTTGATTTGCATTTCTCTGATGGCAAGTTGACCAGTGAAGATGAGCTTTTTTTCATATGTTTGTTGGTTGCATAAATGTCTTCTTTTGAGAAGTGTCTGTTCATATCCTTCACCCACTTTTTTGATGGCGTTGTTTGTTTTTTCTTGTAAATTTGTTGAAGTTCTTTGTAGATTCTGGATATTAGCTCTTTGTCAGATGGATAGATTTTGAAAATTTTCTCCCATTTTGTAGGTTGCCTGTTCACTCTGATGACAGTTTGGTTGGTTGGTTGGTTGGTTTGTTTGTTTGTTTGTTTGTTTGTTTGTTTGTTTGTTTTGCTGGGCCTTTTGTTGCCATTGCTTTTGGTGTTTTAGTCGTGAAGTCTTTGCCCATGACTATGTCCTGAATGGTATTGCCTAGATTTTCATCTAGAGTTTTTATGGTTTTAGGTATTACATTTAAGACTTTAATCCATCTTGAGTTAATTTTTGTATAAGGTGTAAGGAAGAGGTCCAGTTTCAGTTTTCTGCATGTGGCTGGCCAATTTTCCTAACACCATTTATTAAATAGGGAATTCTTTCCCCATTGTGTGTTTTTCTCAGGTTTGTCAAAGATCAGATGGTTGTAGATGTGTGGCGCTATTTCTGAGGTCTTGGGCCTCTTGTATAAGGGCACTAACCCCATTCAAGAGAGCTCCACCCTCAAGACCTAATCATTTCCTAAAGACTCTACCACCTTGTACCATCTCCTAAGTGGTTAGGTTTTTAACATATGAGTTTTGGGGGAACAAAAACATTCAGACTATTAGATTTCCTACACCTTGAACATCATACCTACTTTAATAAGTATCTGCTAAATAACAATTAAAATGTCCTGAGTTCTTTTTAAGACAAGATTTTAAATATATATATATACATTAAAGATGTTATTAAAGTATCAGTTTTTTTCTTTGAAACTACGCATACAAAAGGGAGATACACAAAGTTTTATACTGATCTAAGTTACTAATTTTAAACTGAGAAAGCACTTTAGTTTCTTTTTAATGTTTATTGCATATAAAGACATTTTAGAAATGTTACTACTGATGTTATACATATGCATAAAGTACAAGTCTACAGATATTTTGGCAAAGCGTAGCCAGTGATTTATCATTGCTAGGGAAAAAAAAAGGCTCACACCCTATCTTTGAGGAGAATTGATGTCATGGGTTATTACATTTTATAATGGCCCTTGTTCTTGTTTTAGAAATACAAAAAATATCAAATGCAAATTCTAAATATGATTTATAGTCATACATGTAGGTTCACAGAATGACCTCAACAGCAACAGGAGGATGAAATTGGTAGAAATTTTAGCCTTGCACTTAGGAAAATTGCTTAGTATTGGGAGTTGTAGAGGGATTGGGGAGTTTTATGTAATTTATCCTGATAAATTTGAAAATCCTGCAAAGTATATCCATAGCAATATGCTTCCCGTGTGATGATATAATGGGACTGGAGCAGGACACACAAAAATGACAGCTTTTATTTAGCATTTATAATGGCCTTCAAGTTTGTAAAATTATCAGTGAGTCTTTCACAAGTTTTTACTGTCTTAGATTAATTTTTTTTTTTTTTTTTTTTTGAGATAGAGTCTTGCTCTGTCACCCAGGCTGGAGTGCAGTGGCGTGATCTCGGCTCACTGCAACCTCCACCTCCCAGATTCAAGCAGTTTCTCCTGCCTCAACCTCCCGAGTAGCTGGGACTACAGGTGCACGCCTCCACGCCCAGCTAATTTTGTGTGTGTGTGTTTTAGTAGAGATGGGGTTTCATCGTGTTGCCTAGGCTGGTCTCAAACTTCTGAGCTCAGGCAATCCGCCCACCTTGGCCTCCCAAAGTGCTAAGATTACAAGCTTAAGCCACCACGCCTGGCCGAATGAGTTTTATAGAATTATTTATGTAAAAGGATGACTTGGAATTGGGTGGTTTTGGTTTTTGCTTTTGTTTCTTTCAAAAGCTGAGTATATTGAAGTCTTGGTATTTTTTTACTTCTTCCTATGTGACAATTTCTGCTTTTTCTACTCATAAGTTCTAGAATTTTCTTGACTTGAAGAACCTTAAAGCATTGGGATTTAACTGACATGGAAAGAGTTATATAGTTTCCTCTTCTGCACAAATTTTCAGAAGATTATGAAGCAACAACACTTGCTACCATTTAAATGAAGACATTTCTTCACTTTTAATATATATCTTTTTTCGCCAGAATAACAATAAACCAGAAATAAGTGTGAAAGAGTTTATAGATTGGATGCATTTGGAACCACAGTCCATGGTTTGGCTGCCAGTTTTACATCGAGTGGCAGCAGCAGAGACTGCAAAACATCAGGCCAAATGCAACATCTGCAAAGAATGTCCAATTGTCGGGTTCAGGTAAGGCGTGCCAGTGCTGGAGGAGGCTATTTTCTGTTCCCTTTGCGTAATCTCAGTGGTATGTCCATCCTCCATTCCCATTTGGAGGTTTGCCTTCTAAATACATGGTATGTTCAGCATGTCTCATCTATCAAAAAGTGGCATTTCTTCTTATAACTACTACATGAAGCATATTTTATTATTGTTGCTAATATTATTTTCATTTACACTACTTTGGTCAGAACCAGAGATTTCTATGAATGTCCATTTACTTAGGTCACAAAAATGATTCATGCATGAAAATTGTATGGCTGATTATAAATATATAACCCTGATGGAATTTGGTGAATATTCTGAGGTCTTTGGGGTCAAACTTAGCAAACAGGAAGCAATGTTTAATTACCGGCTGAGAAGTAACCAAATGACTTTGTGTTACTTCTGCCAAGTTTGATATGAAGTACATTAACCTGACTTCTTCCCATGAGGAGCACTGCTGAATGCCATACTTTAATGTAATCAGTGTTTCAGACGAGCAGATCAGAGATTAAGGTTATGGGAGAATATTCAGGAGATAGTGTATTGAGAAGTAGCTCTGGAGTCAGGCTACTTAGACTTGAATCCTGGATCTATTGTTTGGCACTGAGACTTTGAATAAGATACTTGGCCTTCTTGAACCTGAGTTTCTTCAACTTCAGATTCTATGAGTGTTTCCTCATAGTAGTAGTTAATACATGAAAGTGTCTAGGGCAGTACCTATCACAGAGTAGGCATTCAGTAAATGTTGGCTCTTTTTGTTACTACCAATAACATCATTAGTGTGATAGTAGCTAAACCTATGAATGTATTGTTGAACATCTTCATTAAGTGGAAATGCCAGAAAAACCTGGACAATGCTGTTGCTCAGTAAAAGGCAGGATTAGAGAGAGGTATAATAAGGTAGAGAACAGGATTCTTCAGAGAAGTAAAGAAGCATAGTGTTGTGGAAATCAAAAGAGAAGGCTTTAGCAAGATGGTAGAGGTGTTAAGTGCATCAGAAAGATTCTTTGAATCAGAAGTCATTGGGAATCTTAGAGAGGATTCTATCCATGTCATTATAAAGATGGCTCAGGAAAATACATAGGCTAGTATGTGCAAACAACTTGTTTAAAAAATCTAACTATAACTTAAAGAAAATATGTCAGGATATTGAAAATTGGAAGATGGTAAGTGATATATTGTCTTCCTTTTACTTGCCTGTATATTTTCCTGTTTTCTACATTGAGAATGTAGTACATCTAAAATTTTAATTTTGAATGAAAGAGAAATATGTCCAGAGTTGATACCTGGTTTAGGCACAAGGCCGAGCAAAGGTTTCTTCAAGCTAATGGTAATTTAATTATTGCACAAAGATTACCCATGAAGGGAATGAATAAAAGAACAATTCCAATAGTGAAATAGGGTCCAATTGGAATAGGTCTGATTAGCTTAGTTGTAAAAAGATGCATCTTTCTCTGTGTCTTCAGAGAATGAATGGAAAGGCAAATACAGAAATAAAGAAAGAGAAATATGTCTATTATAGAATAATCTTATATAATCTTAACTTCATTCAGACTGTCTCTCAAGCTTCTACCATATATATATATATATTATTCATTTTCCCTGAACTTTTATAAATACTGCTAGAGGTTTTCACTAATTACCTCCAAATTAAATGTTAATGAAATCTTAGATTTACAGAATGTTTTGTAAGCTGGGAATTTTTTCAGTTAGAATCATACACAGTTGCTTAATAGTGGTTGCATAAATAAATTAGAGCTTTAGTTCTCTTTCTTGTTAACAAAGTGAAGGTAGGTAATCCAAGACTGTTTTTTGTGACCACTTGGGCCCTTAGCTCTGTTTTCATGCGCTGTCATCCCTAACATGTGGCATCCATCTTCAAAGTCACTTCATGCTAACAAAGTGACTCTTCTGGATGTCAGATCCATTTTCCAGTGGGGAGGAAGAGGGAGCATGCCTCTTCCCAACTGAGTCAGTCCCTTGAAATTCCAATTAGAACCCCACCTAATAACTTTGGTTTGTATTGCACTGGTCACCACCATCAGCAAGAGAGGCTAAGAAACAGCAATTTTCTCAAGGCTCATTGCTAAAATGTGCTAACAGCACAAGGGTATGTTACCAATGAAAAAGGAAGAATGGCTATCTGCCAAAGGAGTATTCAGCAGAAGATAAAATTCCATTTAGAAAGAAGATGTCAATCATACCTGTCAAGCCATGCTGATAGACCAAGAGATGTTGTTAGTGTATGTGATTGTTTCAAACCAGTAGCTTCCTTGGCAAAAGTAAGCTGGCTGTAGTATATGCAGAATGATTTCCTTAAGATTGATTTGCAAGTGATTTTTCAGGTCATTCTAGAAGCTACTCAGCACTTAGTAGTTTATAGTCACACAACCTTTAAATTTTGCTTCCATTCTCATTCTATTGGTTGTATCATTTAATTTTTTTCTGTAGATGTGGGTATAATTTATGTTCTTAGTTCTACCAGCAATGCTGACAGAATATATTTGGGAGAAGATGTTTTCCACTGAGACTGATAGAAACTGGTCATCTAAGGTTTTGCTTTTGTAAGTACGATTCTACAAGTAGAAGTCAATGTACAGTGTCATTCTTATGCCAGAGATTTTAAAACACCATTTCCATTCAAGGATGCATTGTGATAAAGGCTCTATTTAGTTTTTCCTCTGTTACACAGTATTTCTTGATTTCTTTTTTTTCTACTGACTAATTTAAACCAAATATAAAAGTGCTCATTGTTAAAAACGGTATCTTTGTGAGGGAATTTTAAAATTCATTTCTTATTGATGGTGTAATTGATATTTTAAAATTTGATGTTTCAACTTAATAGATATAATTCTTTTCTTGTCCATCGCTTTCCATTCATATTCAAACATTAAAATAAACCTTCTGACATGCGTATTTACCTCCCTCTCATGTATAAACAGATGGAAGCATGTTTCAGAGACTTGAACTCCAAAATTTGATTTTTTTTTTTTTTTTTTTTTTTTTTTTTTTTTTTTTTTTTGGTAATTTGGATGAATGAAGTTTCTTACCGCAAATTTGGACTAAATAATAGTAATGCAAGCCAATAAATTTTCTTTTGTTTTCTCTAGGTATAGAAGCCTTAAGCATTTTAACTACGATGTCTGCCAGAGTTGTTTCTTTTCGGGTCGAACAGCAAAAGGTCACAAATTACACTACCCAATGGTGGAATATTGTATACCTGTGAGTACTAACCCACTGTTTTGTTTTTAATACATTGCCATTGAATTAACTAATATCTAAAATGTTATTGTTTATTTAGACAATCTTTTTTGAAAAAATATCACTTTGAAGATTATGTTTTTTGTTTTAAGTAAACTCGTTTATGTTGAATTAATTAGTGCAGAAAAAAATAGTAACTTTTTTTAACATCTGTGTTTTGATTTTAAACTTTTTTGGTAGCAAATTCTTTTAAGAACTGATGGTGACCTACATTGAAAATGATACTATGTAATGAAAAATCATGGTTTTTTTAGACATATTTATGTTTTCATAGTTACATACTATATTCATATTAGCAAAATACAGAAAATGGAGATATTAAAAATATAATTCCTAATTATAGCTCCTATATAAACTACCTTCTAATTTTCAATGTCTCTGGTTTTAAGATTCTATTCATATTTATATTTATATTTATGTATTTTGTTCCTGATATTTTCACTCAACATTCCATTTTGTCAAACAGTATAATTTTTTTTTAGTCACAAAATTTTTAATTGAGTGAATTACTACAGGTTCCCTTAAATTTGGACATTTCGTTTATTTTCAATTTTCTGATGTTATAAATAACACTTTTACAAGTATCTTTGTGAAGGTAGCTCATTCCAGATATTATGTAAATTACATTGCAATAGAATAAAGCACTATAAGTAGGTTATTTGAGTCAATGAATATGAGTATTTTTTATGGTCAAAATACTTGATGTTAAGGTTTTTTTTTCAAAAGAGGTTTATCCCACTTTACATTATTATCACATTTTGTTAAAGTTTCAATTTTACTATAGCCCCACCAGCATTGGACATAAGTTCTTGTTGTTCCTTTGATTTACAGCTATTTTTTCCTGAAGTTATCCTCATGTTCTATTAATAGCTTTTCTTTTACTTCCTTCCAAATAGTGCCCAAATGTATTCATCAAGCTGTCTATTTTCTTTGGTTTAAGGAATTGAGTTACTTTTTTGGATCATAAATTGACAGCAGGGCTGCAATACTTATAAAAGTTACACATATAAATCTCACACTCATAGGTATCTTATCTCAAATAATTAAGTGCCCTGTGTATGGAGAAGAAATCTCTAGAAAATATTGGTGAATTATAATGGAGGAAGTGCCCATACCACATAATAGCTTTAACCAGGAAAAAGAAATCTCCCCAAGAAAATTTGTGAAACATCATTTATTACTATTATTAACGTATTTATTCACCCAACAAATTAATACTGAACATTTTGTAGGTGTCAGGCCCTCTTGTCAAAGATAAACAAAACCAGACACTAGTTAAAATGGTAAGGACAGATTTTAATCAATAATACACTGATTATACACATATACTTCTGTTTGTACAGAGGTGACTGGGTGTTTTCAGGAGGGAATAGACTGGGGAAACAAAAGAGGGACTTGAGCAGAGGCAAGAAAGTGAAAACTGACCCAGCATTGGTCAGCATCAGTTCCATCAGACCAGCTGTGTCTGTGAGCTGGCAATTGTCAAGAGTTAGGATTCTACCATTCCAGAAAGACTGGGAGACAGGGGCCCTATCCTTCCTGATGATTACACTTCAGAGAAATGACTTTCGGGTCCTTGAGAAAGACACCCCTGAGTTGTTGGAGATACATACACATCTCAAAGGGACAGAGGAAGGATTCCCCATTGTAAGCCCTTTTTAGTAAATGTCCTAAGAAAGAGTGAGCAGGGACCTGTCTTCAGGTGTTGGCTAGAGCAAACAGGCAGATGCTTTAAGAGGGCAGATGCCTTAATGATCCCCTTTTTTAGGGTAATCTAGGGATGTGGCCTTGAACTGTTAGGAATTATGTTCATGTTTGTTCAAGTTTTTTAATGGAGAAGTGGGTGGAAGGGTATGGACAAAATGATTTGTGCTGAAAATTTGCAGTTTTTATAGGTCAGGGCTTCAGTAAAGAACAGAGCTTACTGGAGGCCAACACAAATTTGGTCAAGGAGAGAATCCTTGTCAGTCATTTCAGCTCTGATAATGTATCATAGTATACCCAGAAAGACAAGATTGTGGACTTTCCTGCTACTCTCCCTTTAGGAGGAAGAATGTGTGAGAATGAACAAGGAAACAAATAAATGAGGTTATTATAGATTGCAGTAAATGCCTTTAAGGAAATGGATATATAATGAGATAGAATGATTAGAAGAGACACTTCAGATAAAGAAATCAGTAAGGTTTGTCTGAGCTGACATTTGAGTTGAGACCAAAGTTTGAAGGAAATTCAGCCCTCTAAAGAACTAGTAGAAGCATATTTCAAAAAGAAGAAACAGAACATACAGTGGTATGAGATGGGAAAAAGGTTAGCGTGATTGGGCTACAGAAAGTGGAGCCTGTTCCCCAAGGGGCACATGGAAAGGAGCACTGGCTACACAACTGGAAGTGCCCAGTGCAAAATGAAACTGGGGGGGGGGGCTTGTTTAACAATTATTAAGACTTCCAAAGTGGCAACATCAGAGCAGTAAATCAAGTTCAAGGCCCTTCTGATTGTAGGGCCCTGTGCAACTGCATAGGTCCAATATATTTGAAGCCCACACTGAGACTGGGAAGGAGGTGGATGTAACCAGGGAACAGAAAGAAACCAGGACAAATTTGACGAAAGAGAGACAATAGTAGGAGATGGAATTAAAAAGAAAGGCAACTATCAGATTGTATAGAACCCCGGGGATCATTGTAAGGAATTTGGATTGGGGAAAAATGTCATAGTAATATTTACATGAGTAGCTATTATAGAAATTTAGAAAGCTGATTATAAAATGCTAGTATCAAAATATCATAAAGTAAATATATGTTGTTATAGTAAAGATATATAAAATTACTCTTTTTCTTGGTCTTAAATGTATAATAATTCTTAATGGCTTTACAAAATACCCAAACAATTTGAAACCCACGTATCTTCAACAGTTGTCATCCAGTGGGTGCATGCTTAAGAATCACTGATACACGTTTGAATTCCACTCTCCAACTACCAATTTTAAATGAAATCTGTAAGTTACCCAAAACTGTTCTTGTTGCATAGTCTTTCAAAAGTCGCTGTTATCATTTCCAAGATTGCAGCTTATCCTGCATTATACAAGGATAGCTTCATTTTTCAAGATATCCTTTGCCCATTTCTGAGGCTTTGTAGTGATCTTATCAACAGCCTACTTATAAATCATCTGTATGACAAGTCACTTTCTGCATTTGACCCTACAACTTTTTGTAAAATAACTAGAAGTATGTATTAATTGAATCTTTAAAAAGATGCTTGCATTTAATAGCAATGAATGACCTGATTTAACTGCTTTCTGAAATTTCTTTCTTTTCACCCACGTTCTTTACATTTGCTCTACTGTTTTATTTATGGTTCATCCACCTTTTACTCAACATTTCCTGAAGTCATTTCATGTCTGCCTTAGAAAATGAACTCAAGTGTGGATTTGTTCAGTACAGTGATAATAAGCACCATTTGAGTGTTAAATGGATCAGACCTTTCCATATGGACCTTGATGTTTACATTCCTCAGAGTGTGTCTCCCTTTTTGGTTAAGAAGATGCTCCAGTCACCTTACTGACTTCATCTCTTTCCTTTTCAAAGTCCTTTACAGCTGACTCTGAATGTTTCTATTTTTAAGAGCTTTCTGCAATTTAGAAACCTTATTTTAAATCCACAATGCACCCTAAATGTTTTGCCAATATATCTGCTTATAATTTATGGTAATGTTTGCCTTTAGCTGTAAGAAGACTAATGGTATATGAATGAAATATCATGACTCATGAAAGTGTTTTATGATATTGATAATTTATATATATGTAAATTATCTGAAGAAATGTAGCAGAATTTTATTTCTCTAGGAAATGACTTTTGTCTTATTTCCCCTACTATTCTATAATCCAAATTTGTACATTTAAGAATTATTTCATTAGGCTTAATAAGAGTTGATCTTCAAGAGACAGCATGACACAGATGATATTTAATGCCTGTCATCATTCTGTCTCCATATGTCCAAATCCTACCTTCTCACAAAAACAGCTCACCTCCCACTTTGTGTGTGAAATCTCCCCCAGCTCCTCCAGTTTTACCCTCATCAAAGCACTTAGTTCAGAGGCCTCTGCCAATAGCCTCTACTTTACCAATTAACTTTTGATTCTATGTTCCCTTGTATCATTTTCTAACTGTGCGGTGTTTTTGTCTTCTCAATTATCTTTTTACCTCCTTGAGGACTGGGATGACTTTTATACTTTTCTCCCTGTGTTAGTTAAATTTGCCTCATAAAAGCCAAATGAGCTCATATCTGAATTTATAAATACTAATTATAGAATATTAAAGCTGGAATTAAAGCTCTAAGAGATCATCTAACTTATCTTTATTTTGAAGGAAAAACTAAGTCTTAGAGAAGGTAAGTGGTTTGTGCAAAGTTGATGGCGTGGATTTAGTGACTTAACTCCATTAGGGAAACACACACACACACACACGCCGTTGGAAAATAGGAGTTTATATATATCCTAGCTGGAATATTATGTTTGTTGAATACCCTTTTACATACCAGGCATTTTGCTAGGAGTTGGAAATACAGAGAAAATTTCATGAAGGAGAAAAAATACCTCTATGTGGAGAAATTCAAGACTGTAATATTTTTTTAGAATGATTAAAATCAAGACAGTAGTCAATTTTTTTTTCATATTATCCATGCACTACATCTTTGAATTCAGGGATTATTTTTTGTAAATAAAGTTATGTCTTATATTAAGATGTTCAGATTTAAATTTTTTAATTTATGATGATTTAATTTTGTTGTGAAAATTACCCTACTCAGATCTTTAAAATCATCTTTGTTGTAAGTAACCAAAATTTAATTCAAATTAGAAACATTTTTATATGTTAGGGCATATAAAAGATAGTGTGTGATTTTGTTTTTTGAGATGAGATCTACTGTGTTAGTGAATTTCAAGTGTATTATCTGTAGCCACATGCTGTACATTAGGTCTCCAGAATTTATTTGTCATATAACTGAAAGTTTATACCCTTTGACCAGTCTCTTCTCTTTTCCTCCATCTCCCAGCCCCTAGTAACCACTATTCTACTCTCTGCTACTATGAGCTTGATTTTTTTTTTTTTTTTTTTTTTTTTTTTTTTTTTTTTAAGATTCCACATATGAGTGAGATCATGCAGTATTTGTCTTTCTGTATCTGGGTTATTTCACTTAGTATAATGTCCTCCAGACTCATCTAAGTCATTGCAAATAACAGGATTTCCTTCCTTTTTTATGACTGGATATATTTCACTGTATTTTCTTTATCCATTTATCTGTTGTAGGATACTTAGGTTGATTCTGTATCTTGGCTATTGTGAATAACGCTGCAGTGCACATAGGAGTATAAATATCTTTTGGAGATAATGAGTTTATTTTCTTTGGATATGTATCCAGAAGTGGGATTACTGGATGATGCGATAGTTCTATTTTAATTTTAAAAGAACCTTTAGACTGTTTTCATAATGACTGAACCAAAGATAGTTCTTCTTTAAATTGAAGAGTTCTTCTTTAAATTTCACATGATTTATAAAAGTTCATACAATTGCCAACAGTGAGAGAGAACTGGATAGGGTTAAATACTAAGAAGAATGGGAAATGTTTAGAATAGCTACTAGGGTCAATCATGAGTCACACAGAGATGAGTAAACTGATTGCTACCTTGCCACAGGAGTGCAGCTGAGGTTAATTGGCAAGGATTTGTAGTTTATGACTCCCTCATTGCTCAGCAGCTTTGGAATTAAAAGATGAAAAGTATATTTGAAGGCCAAGGGAGTGAAAAATTCAAAGGTGTTAATGATACTGTAGTTGATTTGAGGTATCCTCATGCTGAAGAAATCCCGTGGTGGGATAAAGGGCTAGAGATCAAGATGATGGGGAAAGAAGAGGTTTATTTATAATATAAGAAGTGAGAAGAGTCAGAAGATTCCAGTCAGTGAAAGATTTTTTCAAGTTAGAGATTTTGAACTAAAAGCTGTTTTAAGTTATAATGAGGCCTGAGGTATGCCCACACCCCAATGTGTGACTGAAGTAGGACACAGAAGGTTCTAGAAATGAGATGGCTTTTAGAAAGTCATCACTGCATCTCTAGAATTGAAGTGACAGACAGGTGATAGCCCTGTCTGGCATTGTACCATCAAAGGAGAGGGGAAGGGCACGTTGGCTTTAGTAGATGAAGCTAAGGGGAAAAGGGTGTTTAGGAGAGAAAAAAAATATTTTCTTCCCATCTTAGTTTCATAGTTGAGGCTCCTGTAACAAAAGATAGATTAACAAGAGAAGTGCATACAAATTGATTTAGTATAAATTTTACATTCCATGGAAGCCTTCATCAGGAAGAGAAGACCCAAAGAAACATGGAAGCCTGTGTATTTTTATGCTTAGGTTTGATGAAGAGTGGACAGTTGTGTAAAAGTATGATTGAATAAGAAGATATGACCTAATGCTAATGAACTAGGGGAACTTAGCAAGGCCTGTTTGTTCGGATTCTTCTCTGTGTCCCCCTGTCTTCAGTGATAAGGATGTTTCTTCCCTCCAGGAATAAGGAGGGCATCTCTCGATTAAGGGTCTTATGACCCTTTAGGTAAGAAGCGTGGGAGAAGGTCAGAGAGATCTTGCTACATCTGCTGTTCTCCTAATGTGCCACATTTGGAGGTAGTGTGTCCTGAACCCTTGCCAAGTATAAACATCCTTTTCTCTTGGTTTTTATGAAAGAGAGATTATACAGCCACTAACGAAAAAGATTATATGGGAGATGGCATTATCATGGGAGCATCAGGATTGATTCAAGGAGGTAGGTTGAAATAGTAATTATGAACAAGATGTAAGGGAATGTGTTAAAGAACACAGAATCCACTGTAATGGAGAAAGAAAGGTAGATAGGCAGTGTGCATATGGTGAGGTACAGTAACCCCATCCATGGAGAGAAAATGTGAAATAGAGCAAGGTAATGGAGGAAATAGTAAAAGGAAAGAAGGAGGAAATAAGCAAGGAAAGGTTAGCCAGGAGTGAAAGGTGGTTTGAGAGACATATTTGCTCGGGGAGAGGAGACGGGATATTTTCAGAATTTTGTAGCTTGAAAGGTCAACAGCATCAGCTACTTCCAGCATTTCAATTGCAAGGGTAGATTCATTGTCAATGTCATAGTTCAATTGCTGAGCTTTACATAGGACTAGTTTGTACTGGTAGCTTTGATGAGTTTAGTGAGAAGAGGCGACGACAAGAAAAAAATACGTCGATGAGTAGCAGCTTATTAAATTAATACCACTCAAAAGAGATTTATATTGCAGGTTTTAAGCAAATACAGTTGTTTTTAAAGCAAGAGGTTCAAACATATTCTTGTTGATATTGATTAACATATAGGGAAATAAGCCAAAATTACATGTTTTCATGAGAAGAATCATATTTTCAGTGAGAAGAATTACAATTTTCTAGTAAAAAAGTCGAATTTCTTTTTTAAGTTAAAAGATAAATTATGCCTTTTAAAATGAACTATATGCCATTGGCAAAATAAAACTCACAGACAAAACAAAAGAACAAAGAAAAAAAATCTAGAAGCAGTTGTTTTGACCAATCCTGTCCACCCCTGCCAACATCAATGTACTTCGTAAGACTATAAAATAAAATATTTTAAAATGCTGATTCATTCTTTGGAAAGCTCTACCTTGAGTTAGGGAAGTTTGGTTTTTGGCAGTCTTGTCTCTTCAGATGTGACGTGGGGTGTTTGCCAATATACTGAAAACGCAGCATCACGGCTATTTCTCTGACCTCAGCATCCTGAAGTGGTGTTTCAGCTTCTGCTCACCTTACGTTGTTTTCCCAGTAGGTCCAGTGCATTTAGATTTGTCATTAGCTTTTAAGGTGAGGTTTGGGCAAAATCCATTTTACTTTGGATGATTCATCATCCTACTGATTCTTGACTCCTTGGTGATTCTGCTAATGCTGATTTTTTTAGCTTCATATTTTTTCATTAGGACTTGAAAGTCTCTGAGCTTTTCTTACTGATTGCATCCTATCCATGGAATTCAAATGTGTCTGAATTTCAACTTGTTGAAATCATTGAAAGTTAAATAAAAACTGAGAGGTTGTTTTATAGTTTAAAAAAAAAAAAAAAAAAACCTGTTAAGAATGTCTTTAAAATAAGTCTTGTGATAATGAAATGTACCGCTTAGCAGTATGTGTACACCAGTTGGGACTACTGATTTCTATATTTAAGAAGTAACTCTTGCTAATGAGGGTGCTGTTCAACAATGATTTTAGCACTTGTGCATGATCCAAATGATAATGTTTAATTATTCTGCTTCTGTGCCAAATGACTGTGTTTTTTTTAAATATATAACCTTGATTTACCTCTTTGTAAGTCCTTGGTTTCCTCTGTATGTAACTTATTCATATTTATAATTAACAGTTTAAATCCACTGTTTGGAGCATTAAGGAATTAGTTAATACTGATATCTCAAGTTAAGAAGTGGCCCCCCAAAAAAATTGTTGGGAGAATTAAAACAAATATTTTTTGTTTTGTTTTGTTTCTTTTTTTGTGGTTCTTTATCTTGTTTTGTGTAAATTGTTTGGCAATTAGAAGTTATGTGTTACAGGATTTCGCTTATTTGGTAGCATTGTAAATCGTTTCCTTTTGTGTGCTGCTTTGTGGGTCTTCAGGGATAATAGTAAGAGTCCTTTAAGCTGACCTAGTAAAGCTGGTTATTCAAGGATCACTTGATTATGAATACTGGGGGGTTAGCTTTTCTACATTCTAGATTCTTCTATACCTTATCCTTGCTGCTCCTTGTGATACATATCAGTGAAAAGGGAACTTTCAGCCATATATTAATGCTTTTGAAGTTCAGTAGTGCATAGACTTCAGCATAAAGTAAGATTATACACTTTGCAACATGAACAGGGACATATAGAAGGATACACATACATTCATATAGAGATACACAAACTCAAGCAAAAGATATAGTAACTCTAAATTATGTCCCATGTGAAGTATCTATATTTGTTCTCTATGAAGGATAAAATGTCAAGAAAATTTAAAATTTCCTAACTGTATTTTGGTTGGTAAAATACAATCTCAAAAGTAAAAAATTATTTGATTTTGCCTTACAAGTGATTTTCTTTAGGGTTTTTCTTTAGGGTTTTGCTACAAATAGATGTATCATAGGGTAAATTTCATAATTCAGTGATACTTTCCATATTTTATTCATTTATATTAGTTGGTGGGGAACAAGTAAAAAGTTGATTAATTCTTATTATACAGGTAAATTTTCATTGTCTTACGGCTACTTAATAGCAGTACAGTGGAGTAAAGTACATTTTCAGAATTCACATGCCCACTTGTCTGTGTAGGTTCAGTTCTAAAATGTTTTTCACAGTGAGTCACCATCATTAGCTTTCCAAAAATGACAGTTTGAAGGACAACCCTAATTTGTATATGTGAATTTTTATGTGCTTGTTGAAAATCAGTCCAGAGGCATCTGGGGAAGATAGTGGTAGCATGGCTTCAGAGTTTCTTCATATCTTTTGACTTTGCCATTTTCCTTCCATTTCTAAAGTAGTTACATTTATAAAGAGATATTTGTAAAGAGAACAGCTAGACAGCAAAACTAAAATGTACAATGTTTGCAACCAAACTAGATGACAAGAGAGATCCAAAATAAACCCAGGTGGCGACAAGCCACCACCAGCCACAAAACGTACAAGACATCACTGCCTGTGTGAGAGAAAAGAGAAGGAAGTAAGGGTGCCTAAGAACTGGATAGCCCCCAAAATAGGCAACAGATATTTAATGGAAAGCTGGCTTGAGAGCAGTGCTAAACCTGGAAGGGTTTTGCCATGCACAGAGACTAGGGTAAAAAGGTGTGACATTTCTAGAATGCTCTTGCCTGCTGTGAGCTCTCAGACTGCACCTATCAGGGCTTCCTGCTAGAAAGAAGGTCTCACGCTGAGCAAAACTTCTGGGAACAGAATCAACATGGAGCATCTCAAGGCAACAGAAATGAAAGGAGAAGGCCTAGTCCAAAATGTGCATGTGTGCTGGTAGAGGGTATGCGGGAACAGGACCAGGAAATCCCAAACTCAAGTACTGCTATGAATGGAATGTATATATCTCCCAAAAATTCATGGGTTGAAATCTAATCCCTGGCGCGATAGTGTTAGGAGATGGGGCCTTGGAAGCCATTAGGTCATGACGATGGAGCTGTCATGAATGAAATTAGTGCATTCATAAAAGTGACCCCAGGGAGCTCTCTCTTCCCTTCCACCATGGGAGGACACAGTGAGAAGATGGCTGTATATGACCCAGGAAGCAGATTCATTGGACAACAAATCTGCCAAACCTTTGATCTTGGACTTTCCAGCCTCCAGAACTGTGAGAGATAAATTCCTGCTGTTTAATTTAAGCCACTCAGTCTATAGTATTCTGTTATAGCAGACTGAATAGATTGAGACACATACTGTAATTGTAAATACCACACAAAAGCAAAAAAAGAGGAATCTCTGTGAAGTTAGAAAAACTTTCCTCAATCTCACTTCTTTATAAAAGTTTAGGAAAATTAATTATACAACCAAAAAAAAAAAAAAAAATTTAGCAACAAAAGTATCAAGACCAAATCTCGTGAAAGCAATTTTAAGAAAAAGAGATAAGGAACAAAATTATATCATGACAAATAAAGCATGCCAGTGTAACTACTTTATGAATGGGGGGAAAATAGAAAAGTGAATCTATATTTTAATGTTTTCACTAATCATATGGGTGGTAGTATTGGTATTAGTGTTCTAAGACTATTATGTACGTAATACGAAAAAAAGCAAATGAATAATTATGGGATTGTCTAGGTCTTTCATCTCTTGTGTCCTTAAGAACCAGATTTTTGGTTTTGAAAAAATGAGATAGAGGTGTATTAGAAAACAAGTTAAGTTAAATCAGAAATTTGAATTGGAATCATCAGTGTAACTTCAAGAGAAATTTCACCTTCAAATGCATATTTCCCAGCTCTGTGCAAAAGCCTATTAACACTGAAAAGGCCTAAAAGGTGTGCTTGGAACATCTTGTAATAGCAGCTAATAAGGAAGCTGTTGAAGACTGTTAGAGTCATATTAAAAGTTGCCAACTGAACTTGACGTTCAATAATGAGAATTGCAACAGATTGAAGTCCATCAAATACATTACAGTCTTTGAGTTCCTCATGATATTTAAAATGAACAAAAGCATTGATCATCTTTGGAAAATGATAAGAAACCATTTCGAGATATTGAAAATTAGTCAACACAGTCAAACATTTATCCTGACTTTTCTAAATGAGCTGTACCACAGTGTACCTAAATGTTAGACGTGGTGATGTTTCTTTATAAAAGTATGTATTAGGCAGGGTTCTCTAGAGGGTCAGATCTAGTAGGATAGATGTATATATGAATGGGAATTTAGTAAGGAGTACTGACTCACACGATCACAAGGTGAAGTCCCACAGTAGGCTGTCTGCAAGCTGAAGAGCAAGGAAGACAGTTCGAGTCCCCAAACCTCAAAAGTAGGGAAGCTTCCTACTTTTGTAGAAGTAGGAAGTGCAGACAGTGCAGCCTTCAGTCTGTGGCCAAAGGCCCAAGAGCCCCTGGCAAACTACTGGTCTAAGAGTCCAAAAGTTGAAGAACCTGGAGTTTATGTTCAAGAGCAGGAAGCATCCAGCATGGAAAAAGATGAAGGCCAGAAGACTCAGCAAGTCTGCTCTTCCATCTTCTCTTGCCTGCTTTATTCTAGCCATACTGGCATCTGATTAGATGGTGCCCACTGATTAGATGGTACCCACCCAGTTTGAGGGTGTATCTTCGTCTCCCAGTCCACTGACTCAAATGTTAATCTCCTTTGGCAACACCCTCACAGACATACCCAGGAACAGTACTTTGCATCCCTCAATCCAATCAAGTTGACACTCAATATTAATAATCACAAAGTATTCCAAGTAATACATGAAAAATGAATGATAGGATGACACCATTTTGCAATTCCCAATGAATGGATATGAACACTTAGCATGAACAGCTGCTAAGATCACATAAGAGAGATGACAGCTATTATGTACCTCCTATAACACTGCCAAATATCACTAATTGTCTTGACAAAAGTCTGATGCATTATCTGGATCAAGTTGCAGATTTGCAGGAGGTTATCAAGAGGACAGACGAAAGTGCTGAACTGTACCAAAAATAGACATTCTGTAAAATCCAGACTCTGGAAAACTCTGCAGGTCAAATTGAGTTTTCCAACAGACAAACTGTAGGGAAATGGCAGGTGTGGAGGAGGGATCTGTAAATTAAAAGTGATTTAAAATATATCAGATTTTTTTAAAATGAGCAAAACCAGTTAAGGATAGACATTGGAGTGATAAAACTATTTTTAAAACATAATTCAATTTATGAACTACTTCAGAAAATGAAGTTGATGGTAATAATGGAGAAAGGAAGAGAATTGTCCCTGAAAGGGGTTCTCGAATGTGCAGCAGTGTTCTGTTTTCCGACTGAGGTGGTATATTGATAATATTTCATTAAGCCATACATTTTTGTGTATATATTTTGTTTCACTTTAAGATAAAAGAATTATAAAATAAATCAGTCTAGCCACCAAAACTTTATGAATGGCTATCTCTGGATGGTCAAATAGCTGGCAATTTTTTATTTTTATTCCTTCATGTATATTTTATTTTTCTTTCTAGTTGTACTGACACCAAATATGTGTTACATATGCCATTTAAATCTTTTTTAAGTAGCTGGGACTGCAGGCACATGCTACCATGGCTAGCATTTTTTCTTTAATTTTTTTTTTATTTTTTTTTTTAGAGAGACGGGGTTTTGCCGTGTTGCTCAGGCTGGTCTCGAGTTCCTGAGTTCAAGCAATCTACCCTCACAAAGTGGTAGGATTACAGGTGTGAGCCACTGCATCCAGCCTATTTATAAAATGACATTTTAATACAATTAAAAAAAAAAAAAAAAACCAACCACATGTCATCTAAGCAGTACTTTATTTAAAATGAAGGAAAATTTAGGATGCAATATTAGATATTTTAGTCAATGGCGATGGATTCTTTCTCTTTCAAAACTTAAAACAGTTCCATTTTTCTAAAGACTCAGGCTTTCAAAAACATTTTTTTCCTTCCTGAACTTGGTTGGAGTCCATCAAAGGCTTAGTGTGAGTTTGCTTAGGCTTCAAAACCCTGATGATAATCTCCTTGAGAGGCCATGATGGTTAAATGAGATTGAAGGAAAACAATTTATAAGGTACAAGGTCCTATGCTAACATGTTACCCTTGTGTTTGATCTAATGGGATCTGCAAAATCTGTTCTCCTTTTCTTACAGGAATAAACAGAAACCGAATTTCCAAAAAATGCATTTAAAATGTTGGGTAATTTGTGTAGTAAAGAGTGTTCCTTTCAATTTTATCTTTCTATCGTAATATCAAAAGTTATTTGCTTAAAAATTAGAAAAATGTATTGCACCTAGTGTAAAGATAGAGTTGAGTTTGGTTATATTTATTATGGTAAGTGGGTGGTTCTCTTTTTTTCTTTGTTTCTTTCTTTTTCTTTTTTTCTAAACAAACCATTACTTTAGCATTTTAAAACAGAAAAATATTAGGTACTACCATTATATAATAAAAGCCGGACCAAGTATATATAAATGTTTTAACATTTTCGGTGTAAAAATGGGTTAAATTCATCTTATTGGCTCTACCCCAGCTGAAGAATTACATTCTGATAACCTGAATATAATCTCTAATTCCTTGGGATGAATTGCTTTTCACTTCTTCTTTTAATATTGCATGAAGTTTGTGGCACTAGTGAGTTAATGCTCTTAGATTACAACTCTTCATGCTTGCTTTTCCCCAAGGAGATAAGCTATTGCTGAGTGAATGTGTACTATTTTAAAAAGTATGTAAATATGAGTATTATTAGCAACTCTAATTTCAGTAACTGCTATAACTTTTTGGGACAGCAAGTAGTTGTTGGTTATTTTGTGCATGGGATAGAGAGGGATTGTTTTTGTTTATTGGTTGGTTTTGCTTTGGTCTTTCATGTCTTGAAAATATTTAGCTAAAGAATGTATGCTGTGGAATTGAACTTGCACTTCTGAATAATTTGTCATTTTTTTCACAAGCCAGATTTCATGTTGGAACTCAGATATACATAAACTAGAAGAACTGATGCTAAGTAAAAGAAGCAAGTCATAGAAGACCATGTATTATATTAATTTGTTTATATGAAATGTCCAGAATAAGCGGATTCGTAGAGAAAGTAGATTAATGCTTGCCACGGGTTGTGGGAGGAGAAGGGTCATGGGTACAGAGTTTCTCTTTGGGGTGATGAAAATGATCTGTAATTGGATAGTGATGATGGTTTTTTTAACTTTACGAATACACTGAAAACCACTGAAGTGTAAACTGAACCATACCCTTTCTGAGGTACACTGGGTAAGGGGCCTGATGCCTTGCCCACCTGGCCTTTTCTCCCACCCACTCACTGCACTCAGGGCTGTGAGTTGAAGACCTGAATATGGCTTGAAAATCACTGGCCTAAGAGATCAAAACTTTTGCATTGCTAGGTATGGAGTTTACTCCCAAGTAAAAGCTGGAGTCCATTGCTCATTAAGTATTTCTCTCTATATTAACAGTGTACTAAGAGCAGACAAAGAAATAAATTGGGTCATACATGCTTATCCTTACACACAGGTCTTCTTTATACATTTCTATTATGGAAACTTCTTTTTTTTTCCTTCCTTACCAAAACATTTAGGGTAACCATATCTCTAAACTAAATTATCTGCAGTTGTGATAACCATTGCAAAAGATGTGAAAATCATTTATAGTAGATGATATATCCTTTTGGCTTTATTCTGAAACCCAGATACTCCTTCTCTAAAAGGTTCCTTATTTGCTCCCAACTACAATCTGGTTCTTTTTTTTTTTTTTTTTTTTTTTTTCCTTTTCTGCCTGGTAAGAGCTGAATACCCTCAAACGGTCAAATCTTGTAACAACCCTTTTTCCTCCACAGGGTTTCCTTGAATTATGTTTCTTTTCATGAATAGCTTTTTCTTCTGCACTTTTGCTTTGCATTTGGGAAGGCCTATTTCCATATAACTGCAGATCATTATGTAGTCAATATTCAGTTATTCGGGAAAAGATTGATCATTGTGAATCTGATGGCAAGGCCTGGTGATAGCATGGGGCTGGCACTTTGTTGCAAGTTTTGGTTTTGTCAATGTAAAAACTGATAAATTTTAAATGATAAGTAGCTGCATCTTAATCATGCCTCATCTCTGCTTTGCAAGCCGAGAGAATCAAAAGTTCCCTTAATTATTTACTAGAAGCAGACATGTTTTGATAGAATGGGAACAGATAGAAAGTGGCAAAACTATATAGGGGTTGACTCAGAACTTAGTTGTTTTTGAAAATTGTTTGTTTGTTTTGCTTTGTTTTTTTTTTTTTTTAATTTTTGGCTGGGTGTAGTAGCTCATACCTGTAATCCCAGCACTTTGGGAATCTGAGGCAGGTGAATCACTTGAGATCAGGAGCCTGGCCAACATGGTGAAACCCCGTCTACTAAAAATACAAAAATTAACTGGATGTGGTGGTGCACACCTGTAGTCCCAGCTACTCAGGAAGGTGAAGCATGAGAATCGCCTGAACTTGGGAGGCAGAGGTTGTAGTGAGCTGAGATCACGCCATTGCATTCCAGCTTGGGTGACAGAGCGAGACTCTGTCTCAAAAAAATAAAAAAAGTTTCTGTCCACAAAACAAGTTTCTGTGAGTCCTGGGCATGCATGTTGTGAAGGAAAAGCTGAAGGGTGGGGACAGGGAGCAGGCAGCAGGTAAGCAAATATACTTGTCACTCAGTTTCTGTGATTACAAGAAAGTTTCTCTCTCCTTCTCCTCCTCCTCCTTCTCCTTCTTCTTCTCCTCCTTCTCCTCCTCCTCCTTCTCCTCCTCCTCCTCCTCCTCCTCCTCCTTCTCGTCCTCTTCCCTCTCTCTTTCTGTCTCTAAGAGGAGGGATTGAGGTATAATGAGTGGTAGGTTGAGCAGTCAAGTTGGAACCAGAGGATCATGGGCTTCATTAAGTTCTATGCAGATAACGTAAATATTTTAAACACATATTCAGAAGGATCACAGTTGATATCTGTATTGCAAAGAGAAACTA
>NW_016813984.1:658468-687652 GCF_001698545.2 Rhinopithecus bieti
CTCCTCCTCCTCCTCCTTCTCGTCCTCTTCCCTCTCTCTTTCTGTCTCTAAGAGGAGGGATTGAGGTATAATGAGTGGTAGGTTGAGCAGTCAAGTTGGAACCAGAGGATCATGGGCTTCATTAAGTTCTATGCAGATAACGTAAATATTTTAAACACATATTCAGAAGGATCACAGTTGATATCTGTATTGCAAAGAGAAACTAGAATTGTGATGTACAGTAGAAAACTGGGGCTTGGAGAGCAATAGTTCATGGGATAGGATGATGGGGTAGGTGGAGTTGGGGTAGTGTTAGTCCATATCACCCTAAATGATTATCAAACTAATCGTTTAGAAATACCTAAGGGAACAGTAACATTTTATACCACTATTAAAAATATGGTTCAGGTAAAATAATTATACGTCTACCTAGTTAGGAAAGGACGAAGAAATGGACAGTATTCCTTCCCAAACAGAGCACCAATATGGCCCTGCTCTTTCTCGCTTGTTTATTCTCTTTTCTTTTTCCCCGCTAGAATATATGCTGGCTTGCGTGTAGCCAGCATCAGCTATATGGCTAATTTCCATTAACTCAGCTTAGTTAAAACCATATAATAGCCACAGTACTCTGTCATCACTAAATTAATAGCAAATTAAAAATTTTTTAGTGATA
Organism: Rhinopithecus bieti; assembly: GCF_001698545.2. Classification (NCBI taxonomy): domain Eukaryota; kingdom Metazoa; phylum Chordata; class Mammalia; order Primates; family Cercopithecidae; genus Rhinopithecus; species Rhinopithecus bieti. The sequence continues at coordinate 659,121 of NW_016813984.1, forward strand.
AGCACCAGCCAGTAGTTTGGAAAATTAGTTTGGAAAATTTCCAAAACTAATTTTACTTTTGGCCCAAGTTTTAAAATATTGGGGAAATGAGCTAGTTATGGTTTATTTTCAACAGAGAATGAAAAATTATAAACTTATCACTGTATATATTTAGTGATAAGTTCTTATTGCCAAGTGTTTTCATGAGACTGTGCTTTATTTCAAAAATGCATAAAACTACCAAAACTGTTGACATTTAATTGCATCAATTTACATCTGCTCAGATTTTTTTATAGATAGCTATTGCCTTCCATTTACTGAGAGAAGTGTAATTGTTTTCAACCTTATAGACAACGTCTGGGGAAGATGTACGAGACTTCACAAAGGTGCTTAAGAACAAGTTCAGATCAAAGAAGTACTTTGCCAAACACCCTCGACTTGGTTACCTGCCTGTCCAGACAGTTCTTGAAGGTGACAACTTAGAGACGTGAGTTTGATTTTAATATTAAATCTAGTATTAACATTTATATATGATGTTGTCTTTTTCATGTTAATAACACAAGAGAAATTGTTTAATACCAATTGCATTTTAGAGGAGGTAGATTAAACTTGGAATCAGTCTTCACAACATGAATTTTACTATTCATTTTGACAATGTCACAGCCAAAATTCCAATTTTAACCTTGCACATGTCCTTAACCTTTAAAAATATGTATTAATATGTCAACTTTAATACACACTGGGCATCTCTTTTGTTGATCATCGCTTTTCTTTTAAAATATCTAAATTGTGGCATTATGTAGTCTTTCATTCTTTTATTTTCCTTTTTTTCCCCTTATGGGGTGTGTTTTACTATTTCTCATAGTATGTTTTATACTCCTTTTGCATCTCTTTAATATCAATTTATTAATAATACTTAATCTGTTGATTCAGATATTTATGCTAAAATTCTAAAATATCACATTATGTTTATTGAAAATGAAGACAGCAAACTGAGATAGCTTCATATATTACATAAAATAGAAAAAAATTTCAATTTTAACCTTGCATGTGTCCTTAAGCTTTAAAAATATATATTAATATGTCAAACTTAATACACACTGGTGTCATCTTTTTTGTTGGTCATCTCTNGATTTTAAATCTTTGAATTGCTTTTCATATGTCAGCATAAATATTCCTTCTAAGGCCATTTTCTTGTGGTTGAATCTTGGGGAAAATGAACTTTTATTACTAATCATCAACAGAGTGCCTAGTTGTATAGCATAATGAAGTTCCAGTCAGAGAAAGACAGGGTCTCAGATGACTAGAAAAGAGAAACTCAAAAGTGTGAAGTTTTCTACTTTAAAAAAAGTAGAGAAAATTGTAGTAAGAAGTATACAAAATGTAAAGTCTAATTTTTGTGAAATGAAACTTTAACCTTCAAATTCATAGTTCATTTTATTTTGTACATGAGAGAAAATCAGGGAATAGTAATAGTTTATAGTGCATTGTGATAGTCAATGTCTCAAACATGTCAAAATAGAAGAATACACTATTTGGTCTGCAGACCAAAATCGATTTTTTAAAAATCCCTTAGACCTCAAACTTTGGTAAACTTATGTGCTGGTTTCTCTCTTTTATTTGTGGAATGGCTAAGAAATGGAAGAAAGACCACAGCCAAAGCATAGGAGATACCTTTTTTCCTCTATAGGTAGTGTCATGTGTGTGTATACAGAAAGAAATACAATGCAAATGCATATTTAGATAGGTCCATGTATAACACATACACATACAGAATGTAAGAAAAAATTTCAACTTTATGATTACTCTGCTTGGTAACAAACTGTATACACTTAAGATATATTCTTTCCACTTGATATCAAACTGTGTACAATTAAGATCTATGTCTTTCTAAACATTCCTTTGCATAGTATAATTTTAAAAAAATTTTTTTTTTTTTTTTTTTTTTTTTTTTTTGCGTCAGAGTCTCACTTTGTCGCCCAGGCTGGAGTGCAGTGGTGCAATCTCGGCTCACTGCAAGCTCCGCCTCCCGGGTTCACACCATTCTCCTGCCTCAGCCTCCTGAGTAGCTGGGACTACAGGCACCCACCACCACGCCCGGCTAATTTTTTGTATTTTTAGTAGAGACGGAGTTTCACCGTGTTAGCCAGGATGGTCTCGATCCCCTGACCTCGTGATCCGTTGGTCTTGGCCTCCCAAAGTGCTGGGATTACAGGCGTGAGCCACCGCGCCCGGCCCCTGGAAAAGATTTTAATAAAGCAATTTTAATTTAAAGAAAGCTATTCGAATACATTCAGGAACAGTAGACTTTTGGTCTTCTTTTTGATTTGTGGGTATGCTTTTATCCTTTCCTTCAAAAGCCTGTGTGATAATAGATTCTTATTTGTCTTAGTATCTAATATATGTTTTAACTGTGCTGACGCCTTAGGATGAAGACAAAATTGCACCTTTTTTGTCTCCCATCTAATTAACCTTTGGAATGGATAATTCTGAGGCACAAAATTATTACTTGGTGCTTTAATTTACGGGATAATTTGATAGGTTTGAACTAAGTGATGTGCCTTTTAATCTTTTGCTAAACCGTTGGCATTTTGCATCCCAAATACCTACACCCTTCACAGGAATCATGCAGATAGATGCGTATTTTATAATCCTTTAAAACATTTTTAATTTGCCTTTCAATGTCAAAATAGTCACTGGCATCAGTCATCCTATTCTGAGTGACTCTATTAGGTAAAAACAGAAAAGCATGCCAAATAATTTTGTACTGTGATTTTGGGGTATAATTCTGAAAATGACTCACCTCAATTCAACTGAAAATGAATTTATGAGCATTTTAGTGAGAGGAAACAAGAGGAAAAGGAAGGAGTGTGAGCTTGCATCAGATGCCCCAAGATCCTCATTGGAAAGATTTATGAACTACTGGATGTAGTGGGCAGGTTTTCTTTTTTTAATCCTAGACCAAGCTCTCGGGATTTGATATAGTTCACTTTTCAGCTGAGCCCTTTCTAGCACAGGGCCGCTTAATCTTCTGGTGTCACAATTTATGTGAGTGGGTAATAAAAAAGTTTGATTTTGTTTATTCTCCTATTTGTGGGAGGAGAATATTGGAGAAAAACCAGCAAAGTGGCAAATGTGTTAAAGTTATTTATGAAGCTAATTAGAATTTTCTTTCGCTTCTTTCTTTTTCATCCTTGCAAAATGTAATGTTTTATCCTCTGCCCAGTAATTACACATGCATGCATGGAGGAGGGGATTTATGGGGAAAATGAGTTATTACTAAAAGAGCGTAAACAAATCCATGCTAAGGTTTATTCAATTAATTTTATAACTATGCAAAATTTTTCAGAAAATAAATCAATAAATGAGTAGAGTTTGATTAAAGAATACTCCATTGAAAATAAACCTGAGGAACAAGCTAAAATAGTAACAAAAGTAGTTCAAGAGTTGTGAGAATTATTATTGGCTAAAGAGATAGAGTGATTTCCCTAAAGATTAAAAAAAGTAGAATAGACACCTCTCCCTGGTATTGGTTAAAGGGGAGTAAATGAGTTTAAAGATTTTTTTTTAAGCCTTTGCTGTAGCAAGAACCAAATACAATGTAAGTTTCACTATGGTTGTAGTTAGCACCTGACTGGGAGGAAGTATGACAGCTAAGTTGAGACCTGAAAGATTAATAGGGCTGAGGGTTGTGTGTTTGGTGTGGGAGTTGGAGAGGGAGAGTTTCTGGTCTAAGGAAGCATTTTCAAAAGCTTGGAGGCAAGATAATTTCAGAAACGGGGGTGGAAAACTAGCAACAGTGGCAAGAAATGGCAGTGGAGAGAGAAAATGGAACTATACAATGAAGAGCCTTCTAAGCCATGCCAAGGTGTTTGGAGTTTATTCTAAGAGCAATGGGGAGTCACGGGGGTTCTTTAAGTAAAAGCAGCAGGGATCCCACTTACCCTGCTCTGGGGCAAATGGATTGAAGAAGACAGAAGACAAAGAACAAGGAAGAGTCTACTGACAATTTAAGGCACTAAAAGGGTCACTAAGTTCTTCAAAGTCTGAGTTTTATATATGAAACCATTATATATATACACACACACACATCCATACACATATGTTTATATATATACAAATGTATATATGTGTGTATATATATTAATATAATTGTGTGTGTGTGTGTATATATATATTTTTGTTTGTTTGTTTTGTTTTGTTTGAAACGGGGTCCAGTTTTGTTTCCCAGTGGCACAATCACAGCTCATTATCTCATTGCAGCCTCGACCTCCCAGACTCAAGCGTTCCTCCTTGGGAATTCCTAGGCAGTGTGTGAAGTTGTGGGGATGTCCCCCCAGCATTAAGATTGGGAATTCCTAGGCAGTGTGTGAAGTTGTGGGGATGTCCCCCCAGCATTAAGATTGGGAATTCCTAGGCAGTGTGTGAAGTTGTGGGGATGTCCCCCAGCATGAAGATTGACACTGAATGATCTGTGTCCAGACACAAGGCTGTGAGTCAAGCAGAACAAGTTTTCTTGTATCAGTTTGTAGATTAAACTTCTGGATAAAATTTTCATCCTCCTGAGAAGCTGGGACTATAGGCATCATGACGCCATGCACAGCTAATGTGTTTATTTTTTGTGGAGATGGGGTCTCATTATGTTACCAAGGCTGGCCTCAGACACCTGGGCTCAAGCGATCCTCCCACCTCAGCCTCCCAAAGTGCTGAGATTATAGGTATAAGCCCCCGAGCCTGGCCTGGGTTGCATTTTACGTGATACTAAGTGATCCTCTTGCCTCAGCTTCCCAAAGTGCTAGGATTACAGGCACAAGCCACCGAGCCTGGCCTGGGTTACATTTCTTATAATATCTAAATATCTGTAGTAGAGTCTGATTTCTGGAATATCAGTGTGTGATTGACAAAATCACCTGTTCAGCCCCCATGCTGGAGAGCAGAGATAGGCTGCATTCTGAAGCCTGGGCTAACACACACATTGGTCTTATTTCCAAGCCCTTTTAATGATAGGTTCTCTCTATGCAGTTTCTTCTTTTCCCCTTTCAAAATCAAATGAAAAAGCTTATCGTTTAATCTTTTATTCTACAAATTAAAATTCTCTGAAGTCAGTGAAGCCCAAGGGTTTTTTTATCTTTATTTCTTTTTTTAGAAAATTTTCAAATATATAACAAAACTTGAGAAACCCTTCAGTTCAGCTCTCTACCCTGGCTATTCTCATCTTAGGTCATGGATCACTTTTGTGCTAACTGGATTAAGTTCACAATAACCAGTCAAACAATCTGGACAGAGCTTTTCCAAGGTTGATTAAGATGAAAAATATATACACTTTTCTTCTATTTGAAGTTCATGGCACGTGTTTTGCTACATTTGAATTTTAGAAATAATCTCTTTAGCAGTTACTGTTTTTAGAAAGCATACAGCGTATCATTCACCTGACATTTAACATATTTCAGGGTTAATGAAGAGCAGTGACATGGAAGCAGTATTGACTAATACTGTGTTGTTTTATTGTTATTGTATCTATTTTGCACATATATAAATTAAGCTTACTGAAAGTATAGATATTCTGACAAATAGTGTGGATAAATGCCTGGTTCTGAAAATAGATCTCAAGAGTCTTAGTTTTTCATCCCAATAAGATAATGTTCAAAAGTCTTTCCTGTGCAGACATCAACCTGCACTTCACTATAGGAGATGAAGAGAAAAGTAGGCATTATACATACCTACTTTCTTTTCCTAAGTAGGTGTGTATAATAGAAATAGGAGAATCAAGAAGTTTTGGAATAATTTTGTTTCAATCACTATTAGCTTTTGCAGACTTTATTTAATTAAATAGATAATTTCCATTGTACTTTACATTTTCTGCATTCATTTACTCTCCTTCCTCCTCAGAACGCTAGGGTTGGAACTAGCTTTTAATTAGGATCCGTTGTTTTCGAAAGTATTTCATGGAGACTTGGGAATTCCTAGGCAGTATGCGACATCCCCAGCATTAAGAGTGACACCGAATGATCTGGCTCCAGACACAAGCCCCTGAGTCAAGCAGAACAAATTTTCTTTTATCAATTCATAGTTTAAACTTCTAAAAAACATTTTTTTGAAGAAAATGTATCATGATCTCAGGAAGTTGCCTTCAGTGTTATTTATGATGTGACATTTTTGGTGGGGTCTAGGGGTGGTATCTAGGTTGCATGTTTGTTCAAGGGATCTGTGAGGTTGAGGTACTTTGGGTACATCTGGGTTTGAATGTTTACATTTAAAATTAGATGAAGAACAGAAAAATCTAATTTTATTGTACCTCTGCCATCAACATATAATGTAGTGTGTCATTTTTAACTTCATCTTTCTAACCAAGTTTCTTCTCTAGGAAAAACAAAAATATGATTGCATCCCCCCTTGGTATAATATAGAATGTTATCTTTACAATTATTCTATAATTTTGAGTTATTTTTGAGCATTCTGGTTTTTTCCCCAGTACGACTGTTTAAAGATGTGTTTGCTATCCTGTAACAAATATCCTGTAATATCTGTGAAAAGGCCCCTGCAGACTCTTGAATACACAGTGACTCCTCTAGAATACACTGTTACTTCTGTTACTTTTGATTTCCCCATGGTGGCTCGCAGGGCAACCACATATATGAGCAGAAGATAATTGAGAATCTCCCCACACCCCCAGTGCTTTTGTCTTAAATTGCTCTAAAGTGTTTGTTCTGTGACTTTTGTCTCCCTCTCCCCTCTTTGCAGTCCTATCACACTCATCAGTATGTGGCCAGAGCACTATGAGTGAGTATTCAGAGCCCATGTGCAGGAGAGGTGTTCTGATCAGTGGTATTAGCATGGGGGTCTTACTCAACTCTTGGTCTAAAATAATACTTCTGTGTTCTGGGTAACAATCCTAGCGGTTTGTTTGCATGGCAAATTCATTACTTAAGTAACCTAACGTTTCTAATCGTAACATCTATCAATACTTGGGCATAAAACTGTTGCTTTGTTTTTTTCCTTTAAAGCCTCTCACAATCTCCTCAACTGTTTCATGATGACACCCATTCAAGAATAGAACAATATGCCACACGGTAAGAAACTTTGATCAGAACCCTCCACTGCACTACCACCCAGAGTGTATCTATTTCTAATTAATCTAATATCATTAATATACCTTGATTTAAGGAATGCAGTTTTGCAGGAGTTACGATTCCAGTATATTTGGAATTTGGGCTCTCGTATTTTCGTGATACAATTTGTACTTTACCAAACACCTGCTATGTATTCTATGAAAAGTAAACCTAAATAGGATGTGATTCTCCAGCTAATGAGAATCCAAACACTGTACAAACAGGATTTAGATACTGTAACCTAGTTTCAGTGAATGAAAGTGGGATTGCAGGTATTCTCAGGAGATGGTGCACATATGAATTATAATATATAATTAAATTTATGGTAATGCTTTAGGATGGGGTTTATTTTAGAGTCTCTAATATCATATGTAGGCTGGTCTTGATGGTGTGCACAAACTTTCAGAAAAGTGGTATATACTAGGTGTCTGTGGTTGTAGTAACTAGCTATGCCTAGAAAGGTTAATTCAAGCATCATAAAATGGCAACATTTGAACTGGGTCTAGACCAACTAGAATTTCTAGGGGAAAGTCTTGGGGTGATGGAATAATATACTCAAAAGCATTGAGCTGGGAAAGAGCATGGTTTGTTTACTGAACTGCAGGTGGGGGAAAGGGAAATAGGTGAGAAAGTGGAGAGACAAAGTTGAGGTCTGATAATGAAAAACACAGCCACTAAGGAGTTGGATCATGTCCTTAGTTAAAAGGAAGTCATGGAGAGTGTTTATCATAAGAGGAACATCATTTTATTTGTTTGAGAATGTCACCCTCACTTCGATGTAGACCAACTAGAAGGTTAAGGAGAGCCTAGGTCTGGGAGCTCAATTAGAAGATTAGGTCAGTTAGGAGACTTTACATCATAGCATAAGATAAAGGCCTACAGGCATTAAGGCAGTGGTTATTGAAAGGTAGCTCAACCTGAAATGTTTTAGTTTTACAATTGTGTTAGGAGATTTGGATCTTTCTATGTTTTGTCAGAATTTTGACAATTTAAAAATGATTAAGGATGTACATCCAATTGACCGTGTCCTATATGGCCACGTTGTCTAATCTCCTTATTTTTATTTTTCAGACTGGCACAGATGGAAAGGACCAATGGGTCTTTTCTCACTGACAGCAGCTCCACCACAGGAAGTGTGTAAGTAAATCATGAAATCAGTGCTGCCTAGGAAGGCTGGTTCTTGTACTATGGCTGCCAGAAACAATCTTCACTGACGTGGCTCTGAATCTTGACCCCAATCAAAATTATTAAGTGTGGTTCCAACAATTTCTGCATAGATTTTATGCTTTCAAGCCATGATAGTGTAAACTCAATATGTTTATTTACTTTGTTTCATATAAGTTAATGAAAAAACTCTTACATTTGTCAACTCATATACCCCAGGAAAATCAGATTGTTTTATTTAGAATAGCAGGTATATCTATTCATTCCATTTGTTTTATATTTCTTATGAATTTAGCAAAGGTAATTTGACAGAATGTTTGCCCTTTCTGTGAAATCCTCTTCCTTCCACTAGCTAACATTTTTTTCCATAATATCTGCATTTAGCAACTCTGACCCACACGTGCTTAGATATATACTCCTACCCTTCATTGAAAACTGTTAACTCCTTTGCCAATGTTTTATTTTATTAGCAACTAAGAAAAGCCTCATTGACTTTAGAATACTAAAAAGGTATTATATACTAAAAAGCTTTCTAGCCAATTATTTTATTTCTGATTTCCCCATATGTGTATATTCCACTTGGCTGTGGAACTTTCTCAGCAAATATTTTATCACTGATTATCCCACTATTATGTGTCATCTTACTTTGAACTTTTCATTTTTTGTGTGTGCCCTGGAATTCACATTTTAAATTCTGAATAATATCTAAAAGACTTAATACTGTCAAACTTATGTGACTTACAAAGCTTTATTGTGGTTTGGATCTGATGGGAAGGTTTGAAATAGACAGAAAAGTTGTCAAACATACTAGTTGGGTGTTTTCACTAAAAAAAAAACTATGGAGAATGTGAGGTTAAATACTTTAAGTGCTCAAATATAGAATGTTCTCTTTCCATATTTTCTAAACATTGTTTTATTTATTATTATGCATATAAATAAAAGTTATCAGGAGGTTTTTCAATTTCAAATTTCAAAGATTGCATCTTAATACTTGACCGTAATGTGGTAGAGGTTTATACATTATCATTCATGTACTTGAGTGTGGAACAATTCCCAAATCAAAATAATAGTGTATTCATAATGTTTGTTTCATATTTAACCTACTAGTATACATTTCATGTAAAGTAGTTAAGTGTCTTGAATCTCTCCTAAATCAACAAATTTCCTCAAGGCTGACCATAGCCAAAGCATTAAAGGAAATAAAAGATAATAATTCAGAACAAAATCTTACTTCTTTAAAATGTTTTGTCACGCCCTGTGAACACAGTAAAGGTAACGCTCAAATACTATTTTCAAATTTAGCGCTGTTTCAGAAAAGATTAACTTTTTTAAAAAAGAAAAGAAAAAAAGTCAGAAGATTAACAGTCAAATACATTTTAATATACTGTCATTAGATATATTAACTCTAACAGATAGTTGTTATTAATATATACCTACCATGTAATGGTATGCTGGAGCCAATCATGAGAGCTGATTGTTACATTTTCAGGATGTTTGTAAGCTGTTTGTCAAACAGAGCCTTTTTAAAAATAATTTATGTACATGTATATGTAGTTACAATTACATAAATTAGATTACAACAAAAACAAAAGTAACTCTCAAAACTCAGCACACCCTAATGATTTTACTTCATTTCACTAATATCTATGCCCTTGGGATTATTTATTATAAACTTGTCCATCCCACAACCCACAGGCCACATGTGGCCCAGGACGGCTTTGAATGCAGCCCAAAACAAATTCGTAAACTTTCTGAAAACATTATAAGATTATTTTGCGATTTGCTTTTTGTTTTTTGTTTTTAGCTCATCGGCTGTCATTAGTATTAGTGTATATAATATGTGGCCCAAGACAATTCTTCCTCTTCCAATGTGGTCCATGGAAGGCAAAAGATTGAATACCCCTGATTCATTGTCTCTATCAGGTGGTGTGCAAATATGTATATTTTCCCAGTTCCAGAGTCAGTGAAGTCATGAACTTGAAATTGGCCATGATCAAAGTATTTAAATCACAGAAGTTGCAAATGCCACAAATCAAGGCCTTTTTATCTTGGAGAACCTGTTAAACATTTATCAACTCACGACCGCCATGCACCCAATACTGCAATAGGTCTGTAGATACAGATATTGTCTCCATGAATCTTATAGGCTAAAAAGGAAATAGATAAGAAGTCCTATCAGAAGAACATGATGAGGACATTTGTGGTAAACAGAATGATGGCCCCCCCAAAGATGTCCACATCCTAATCCTTGAAGCCTGTGAATATATTACTTTACATGGCAAAAGGGACCTTGCCACAGGTTTTTAATTAAGGACCTTGAAATAGGGAAATTATCCTGGATAATCCAGGTGGCCCCAATGTAATCCTGAGGGTCCTCATAAAGGGTAGGAAGGAGAGCCAGAGGCAGAGAAGGAGATGTGGCAATGGAGGCGGAGGTCAGAGAGAGATCCGCAGGTGCCGTAGTGTTGACTTTGAAAATGGAGAATGCAGGTGACCTCAAGGTGCTAGATGATGCAAGGAGACAAATAATCTCCTATGAACCCTAGGATGGGCATTATTATGAGTCCTATTTTATAAACAAGGAATCTGACATCTAGAAAGATAAATGACAGTCCATGATCACTCATATCTATTACAATTAGATATATGGCATGTCCATGATCACCCATATATCTATTACAATTAGATATATGAGTATGTTCGATTGACTCTGGACAATTTAAAAGGAAATTCATGTTAAGAATACTACTATTTTTGAAGGAAAAATTGAGCAACGACATCTCAGGACAAGATAGGACTCATGACGGTTCTGGGGAATCTCAGAAGCGGGAACTCAAGGATGACAATTCCTTGGGCCATAACTATCAGGATGTCTTGCTTCATCTGCCATCTGCCCTTGGGTGACACTGGAAAGACAGAATGGGGAGGCGGGCTGTGGTTTACACAGGCATTGCAGTTTGCAGATCTGAAACCTAGAACAGAACAATCCTTAAAAGAAAGAAAATTATTATTTTTGTTTATGTCTTGTCTACTTTCAAAAGCTCATTGAATGAATCATGGGTTTTTGTCATCTGATATGTACTAATTTTGTAAACTAGATCGTGTGTACTATGTGTGACTTAACTGTAGTATAATTATGTTCTATCTAATGGTATTTCGTTTGTGCAAACCTATTATTTTTGCAACATTTTCTATTTTAGCACAAGACATACGATTGATGTTTAATATCCCTGATCTAGTACCTCATGTTCTATCTGCATTTAAAGAGTTTGTTCTTGGTTTTTACTATTTGTAATTAAGAACTAGAATGTGTTTATTTTTATATTCAACTTTTAGACCTAATAATCTGTGAAAAACAAAACTAAAATTGTATGTTTTATATAAATGATTGTTAAATTCTTATTTTTGTGAAAACTGCCTTAACTGTCTTCCAGATACCATAACGAAAGAATGCAATGATAGTGGGGATGATAATTATAATAATACGTTAAATTTTATCAGCTTCCCCAGAGAAGTGAATCTGTATGAATGTTGACAACAGAAATACATCTCAAATCTAATTTTGGCTGGTTTCATTATGGATAGTCAGTCTCCAAATCTTTAAAACAAAAATTTACTTGGTATTAATAGTAAGCACTGAAGTTAACCCACGAGGTCAGGTGCTGTAGTAAATGTTCTGAGGGCATAATGGTGGCTTGTGATCTTGGAGGAATTCTATGCCAGGATCTGTGGTCAAATCATGGCCACAAGGTCAGCCAGGTAGCTTAGGGGACCCAAGTTTTCTTTTAATTCTTGTTGTCCGTATATTAGTTCTTATTTTAAATGTTTTCTTTCCATTTTTATTATTTTCTTTTAGGTATGTTATTGATAGATATCATAGAACTAATTTTTTGTTTGTTTGTTTTGTTTTGTTTTGTTTTTGTTTTTGAGATGGAGCCTCACTTTGTCACCCAGGCTGGAATGCAGTGGTGCAATCTCAGCTTACTGCAACCTCAGCCTCCCAGGTTGAAGAGATTCTCCTGCCTCAGCCTCCCGAGTAGCTGGGATTATAGGCACCTGCCACCAAGCCCAGCTAATTTTTGTATTTTTAGTAGAGATGGGGTTTCACCATGTTGGTCAGGCTGGTCTCGAACTCCTGACCTCAAGTGATCTGCCCACCTTAGCCTCCCAAAGTGCTGGGATTATAGGCGTGAGCCACTGTGTGCAGCCAACTAATTTTTTTTAACCTAATATTAAAATTAGTTTACCTCTTTTTTATCGTAATGCCTGAGATTACCATCTACTTTAGTTCCATTTTGAATTATCCTTGCTCATTCTTTCTTTCATTTACCATGTGTACAAAGTGCTTTGCCTGTACACATGAATGACCTGCCTAGTCATGTGAGTGGGTAGATTAGGACCGTAGATATTGCTCCATTGTCTTTGGACATTTAATATTATGGAAAATAGGAGGCTAAACCTTTTTCCACCTTTGAACATGATTTACTGTTTTATTTTGATTTCTGGCAGATTGCTTGTGATATTTTGTCTTTAAAATACAGACATTTTCCAGGGATACATGTGAAGGTGCTTCTTTTGTCATTATTATTTTGGGGTACTCTGTCTTTTTAGTTTCTATACTCAGATCTTTTTTATCCTGAGAACTGAGAAATATTTACAAGATGTTCTACTGAACTCTTATTTTGCTGTTTTATTTTATATCTACTATATCTTTATGCTTTGTCCATTTGTCCTATCCATATGTTAGAGCTGTTCTTTTGTCATTTTTTATCACCTCTCTCTTCACATGAACTTGGTGAGGTGCCTCCAGGCATCACTGACTTTGCATTATATAATTCACCGCAGCTCATTGGTGTCCCAGTGGTGTTGAGCCGTTAGTCTCACAGCTTACTTCTGTCCCGGATAACACAGCTAGGTTTAGGGTGTTGGCCATTTACTTCCTATGAGGAAAATATACACATACACAGACCCATATCTCCCTGCCTGATTTCTGTTTGATTTAGATACCTGAGCAACTGAAGAACTTTTGGATTGTTTTCAAATGCTGCTCTCTGCAGTAGTGCAGTACCCATACTCTCTTCTTCTCATCCTTCTAAACCCAGGAACAAGCATGGGGTTCTTCTAGAGGTTCCTTCATTCGTTTCCCAGGGACGCTGCGTTTTCCCAGGAAAGGAAATCAAAGGATGATGCCGCAGCTTACTTCAATCCTTAACCCACTGGTGTTCCTTATTTCCAGTTTCTAATTGTGCTGTAAGGGTCCCACCCCATCCTCTTTTAAAATTTATTTGATAAAAGCAAGAAGGTCAGGTTAGGTACTTCTTATTATATTGTGGTCTTAACCAAAGTATATGACCTTTATTTAAATATATATGTACTCACATACATATATCTATATTTATCTATTCCTAGAGGGAGAGAAAAAGAGGGGGTTTATTGATAAAGAAAGCAAAATAAATCAACAAGTGACACATCTGAACTTTTGCTCTGGCTGTTTGACAAGCATAATACCAAAATATTCAATTTTCTCATTTGCTTCATCTATCTCTCTGATCTCAATGCTTAGGACAAATCTTTTCTAGGAATTCACCACTTTCTGATACAATTTCAAGTCCCTTCTTTGTTAAAGTAAACTGCAGTAACACCGAGATGAATTTTCAAATCAGAATTACAAGTACCAGAGGTCTTCCCCAGCATCAGGTGTTACTCATCAGCTCAAGGGCACAGGTAATTTCAAGGCTCTGGTGAAGATGAGGGAGGCCCGGAACTGCTAGCACCACACCAGGTTCCTTCTGGCTGCATTAGGATGCTGTCTGACTCCAGAGTAACAGAAGAAGTCTCTAAGGGACGTTTGCAACCCCCATGGCTTACACAGGAAGGGGCTGCTTCAGTCCTGAGATAGCTCCATTTGATACTCTGATACCTACGTAACTGACATGAGGTTTTCCTGCTGCCCTATTCTGTAAAGCCATCGATTCCAGGACTTGTTTTCCAAAAGCCATCAAAACAGATCAGGTGCCATCTGCCCTGCTAGCATTAGCCAAGAGATCTGGTATTTGCATATTTATAAGATCTCACTGGATCTCTCTTGTTAAAAGAAGAGAAGAAATTCTGAGTCTGCTGGAAAGCATTTTCTTGCCATAAATATATCAACTTTGTTAGACGTTCACTTATGTCAATTACTAATTCAACCACGTTACTGCTATGTCTAGTTCATTAGAAAAGTAGATAAATGGGACAACCTGCATGTATTAAATGTAGTTTCTTGTTCTAATGCAGAGTGATCAACCCTAAAAATGACCTGCTAATAATATAAAGTATCTGTAGAGATACTATAAATATCTACAATTATGATTTGTTCTGAGCTATTTAAATAAAAGAACAGAAGGATTATAAACCCCATCATATGGGTTACAAATCATTTCAAAATTACTTTCAACCAAATTCTGAAGACAGTGAAGTCAGATGATTCTTAATTCAGTAGTCTTTTAATCAACTCTTTAGGCATGGAGTAATTGATTTTGTCTACAGTACCTTTTACACTAAATGTTTTTCCTTATTTTTGTTTTTTATGCTAAGATATCCCTTCTGAAGTTTGTGAGATAGAGCTTTTAGATGAAAGAAAAGCCTGAAATGTTGGCTCGTATAATATACATGCTCTGCTAGATGAACTTCTTCCTAGAGTTTTAAAAGGGAGGTCATGGAGACACTGAGCTCTAAGACAAACTTGTCCCAGCCACTATCCTGTCCATCATTATTTCTACTTCCTTTGTGTCCAAAAACATCACCATCCAGATGTGAGCCTCTGGGTCTGTTTCCTTTGTCTTGCTAGGGAAGACGAGCACGCCCTCATCCAGCAGTATTGCCAGACACTCGGAGGAGAGTCCCCGGTGAGCCAGCCGCAGAGCCCAGCTCAGATCCTGAAGTCAGTAGAGAGGGAAGAACGTGGAGAACTGGAGAGGATCATTGCTGACCTAGAGGAAGAACAAAGGTGTGCTAGGCCTGGAAGAAGGAAATATGTCATCCTTTCTTTCATATGAATTTCACTGTAACCCCCATTTCTTCTCTTTCCAAGACTATTGTCTAAGAAATCTCAGTGGAGTGAAAATTTTAGAGGACATTAACAAACTGGGATGCTGGCTGCAATACAGCAGCATTTGGGGGTTCAGTGATGATGTCTGCTGGGACACTTGCTTAAAACTACAATTTTATTCATGCATGCTCATCCTACTATTAATACACGGTTTTATATAAGAGGAACTAGCATGAGCTAAATTTGAACTTAACAGGCAATTTTGGAGAGAAGATAATGCACATGATAGTAATTCTGTTTCTCCCTTTTTCTGTATTAGAAATCTACAGGTGGAGTATGAGCAGCTGAAGGACCAGCACCTCCGAAGGGGGCTCCCTGTTGGTTCACCGCCAGAGTCGATTGTATCTCCCCATCACACATCTGAGGATTCAGAACTTATAGCAGAAGCAAAACTCCTCAGGCAGCACAAAGGTAGACTGGAAGCTAGGATGCAGATTTTAGAAGATCACAATAAACAGCTGGAGTCTCAGCTCCACCGCCTCCGACAGCTGCTGGAGCAGGTAAGTGTGTAGAATTCAGTGTCACACCTCCCCAGGCCAACTGTGCACTGCTGGGATATGGTCCAGGTGTCAGGAGAGGCAGACAAGTCCACTTTCAGTTTCTTACCTCCGTAGTTAATTTAGACTGGCTTAGAAATTTCCTTTTACATGTAAGCATATACATCCTCACTAGCACACAAAAATGTGTTTGCCCAGCTTACAATGGAATTTCCCAGTCTTGTTTTACAATGAAGTCTGCCTCAGCTCTGAACTGTTTGAGAGAAAACATCCTACGACATATATCTTCCTAAATTATACCTGGGAAGCCTCTGTATGAAGGAACAGCAAGAGACCTGAAATCAGCATTAAAGCTTTCTTCCAGTGAGACAAGACTGCTGACTCCAAGAATCATTGTTTTCTATTTTCAAGAAATTGAGTAAAAGATGGTTATTAATTTGCTGCTATTATTTCCTAACACTGGACCATGTTTTATGGGAGTTGCTTGCAAGCTTTCTGAATGATAAGAAATACAATTTACATTATGATGAATACATACATGTATGGAGAATACAAAATAATACTTGCCTTTATAGAGAAATGCCAGCTCTTATTTTCTGTTTTCCCTTTCTTCCTTTCTCCCTTTCTTCCTTCTATTTTTCTTTCTTAATGCTGGTCAGAACCTACTAAATTGATTCTATAACTCATCAATGGGTTATTGCATTCAGTTTTGAAAAACACTGTTCTTTGGGATATAAACGAAGCATCAATACAGTTTCTGCCTTTCTGGTGCCTGCCATCTAGTTAGAGATCACAGCAAGATACTTTCATATATAAAGACAGAGCACACTGCAGGGATTTAAGTGCTTAATGGCACATAGTAGTCAGGAATAGGAGTGATGTCTCAGAACTAGTGAAGAGACCTTTGCAGCAGGTGCAGAGACTGTAGAGTCCCAGCACAGGGGCCAAGAGCTCCTCTCTCTTGAAGAATCCCTGACATCAACATGCATGTCATCTTTTGTCTTTCTCTCTAGCCTGTGCTATGTGGAGCTCCTAAGCGGTATCATAGGAGTAAGTGCCTTTCTCCAGGAATGATTTATTGACTCAAAGCAGGAACACCTTTCTCTCCAGTGATTCTCTCAAATTTTAGAAAACTACCTTTTCACAGTTGTTCTCAGTCTTTTTAACTTATCAGGGTATTTCAAAACAGTGTCATTTCTGCCTTACCTACACATGGATCACTCTTTATAATTTGACCATACACTTTTCTCTATGTCTCTCAGTGTTTCAGAATTTGGGTGAGGCCGTTCAGTGGAAGGCTTACTTCGGGGCCTCCCAATCTCACATGTTTGGAAAGTAAGAGTTTCCCAAGAGTGACCCAAGATGTGGGTTTCTTGAAGCCCTCCGGAATGTTTGAGTCTTACTTAGTGCCAGCCACATACATTGAAAAGTTACATTTTCTTTCCATGCACTTGAAGTATCCAAATGGTGCTGTGTAAAGGATGGATTTTCTCTTGCAATCTCTTGTTTAGAATATGAAGTGTTAGTGTTAACAACTTAGTGCATAGATGGAATCGCTGCAGAAGGAAGCTGTGCTCAAAACCTATATTTGCCATGGCTGGTTAATGCTCACAGGAGAGCAAAAGGCTTTTCTCTTCACCCTTGCCTTCCCCTACTCCCTCCATCCCATTAGACTGTGCTGCCTAATGGCTCATGTGCCTTGAGAATCGCACAGTAATGCTTTTAGAGACAGCTGATACCCAAATGGCTCTCTATATCCAAGACTACAGAGCTCTTATCTCTTCTAAACAATTTAGCATGATGAATGCCAGAAGTAGATGGAAAATTCAACTCTGATAGTAAAAACTGACAGAACTACCAGGCTTCAACTAATATAGATTTAATGGAGAAATCTGCATGAAAAAATTGTAACATCTGCATTCCCTATATGGTGGCTCACACTTTCTAATTTGACCATATACTTGTCAGCATATCCATCACTGTATCGAAGATTTGTGTGAGTGCCTTTAGGAAGTATGTACTAGGTGTCAGGCTCTTCTAACCATTTAAGAAATAGTCATTCTTCACTCCCCTCACAAAACCCTATAACACAGCACTATTATTACCCTCCCCATTTTACAAGTAAAGAACTTAAGGTATAGTTTTCCCAGAATTACACAGCTTCTGAGTGGCAGAGTGGGAATTAGAATCCAGGCAATCTGAATCCATAATCATGCTTCTAACCACTCTTCAATATTGCCTTGAAATATAAGCTGATTTTGAAATTGGATAAATTTACTGTATTAGAAACCCAGTGCTGATGTTTAAAATATGAGTGAAATATGCTTATGAATTCACTTAACATTAAAACAATAGAAAATTTAGGGACAAAAATGATGTTGATAAATAAATCTTGCAGCATAACCAGGTGGATTCTTCAGGGTGTCCAAGCGGAAAGAGAAGGACCAAAGCCCCCACCACGCTGATGCTAAAATGTATTGAAAAAATCTGAAGGCAAAGACCTCTATATGATTTAATTATCCATGATGAGGGCAGGAAAGTTAAAAAGGAAATGTTTTTACTTATGATTATTTGAATCTTTTCTCTGCTTTAACCCCTGAATGTGGTTCCAGCCTGAATCTGATACCCGAATCAATGGCGTTTCACCGTGGGCTTCTCCTCAGCATTCTGCACTGAGCTACTCGCTTGATCTGGATGCCTCTGGCGCACAGTTCCACCAGGCAGGTCGGTATCCCCAACACACAGCTCCTCTACTGAGTCTGCTTTCTGCTTTGCCATTTGTTTGTGTTTCCTGTTAAGTAACATTCTTACACACTAGCACCTTAGGAAGTAAAAGAGTTTTGTATTCGATCTTAAATAAGTGCAAATCCATTTCAACAATATCAAAAAGCAAACATTTTCAAATAAGCTATAATACATTTGTTTATATAATCTGTAGTAGTGGATTGAATTTTGGTGAAAGATGAAAAAACCTCCTCTTCCCTTTTAGAATGAACAAGAAATTAAATTATTTGCTTTGTGAATGATATTTTTAGTACCCTTTCTGTCTCCAAAATTTTATATTGGTACATATTCAGAACTAATAATATTATAGCAAACATTATTGTTTTCTCTGCCAACGTCTGGAAACTCATTTATTCACTTTTCTTCATCCTAGTCCACATAGACATTATCCTGCCTGTCCTATTAGAGGCAGAGGACCCATGTAGCCTATCCTTGGTCACCATGGGGACCTGTCACTGATACTAGGAAGGACTTAGTAAACTAGGTGTTCACCAATGACATTTTGTTATCAATTAAATTAAAATTCTAGAATTTTATTGAGAACTATATATTGTCACCAAGTTAATTTGTTGGTTGGATATCTTTTGGTACATTAACCAGAAAAAATTTAAAATATTGGCCAGGTACGGTAGCTCCCGCCTGTAATCCCAGCACTTTGGGAGGCCATGGTGAAACCCCATCTCTACTAAAAATATAAAAATTAGCTGGATGTGGTGGTGCACGCCTGTAGTCCCAGCTACTCAGGAGGGTGAGGCAGGAGAATCACCTAAACCCGGGAGGCGGAGGTTGCAGAGAGCCGAGATCGCACCACTGCATTCCATCCTGGTGACAGAGGGAGGCTCCGTCTCAAAAAATATATATATTAAAATATTAAGATGATTTTCATATTTTTTAAATAAGAGAATTATTTTGACTATTGATTATAGAATAGAAAATACATCCTAGTGAAAAGTATCTTACATAAGATGCCTTTACTTTTGTGGCAGGATAAACTGGCCTAAGCTGAAGTCTCCAAAAGAAAGGAGGACAGAAAAGAAATTGGTGGATTATTATTTTTTTGTATGAAAAAATACCTGTGGTGCAAAATAATAGATTTCTCATTCAAACACTGAAATAGTAAGACTATATTACTTGTTTTCAGTCTTGTATTTTCAGTCCCCTGGTGTGTGGATTCTTTCTACACAAACAAACATCTAGTACATGTTCATTATATAAAATTATATTACCAACACTCAAGCAAAAGTGTTTTGGGTATATTCCCCTAAAATTGTCCTTTCCAATGGGAACTCTTTTCACATTGATATTTAGAGGCTGGTGGGAGCATTTCCTCCTGAATTTGGGTTTTAGTGGAAGGCTAGACATTAACTTGAGAAGCTTTGTTGTTCCCTGTATTTGCTGTCACAGCGGGAGAGGACCTGCTGGCCCCACCGCACGACACCAGCACGGATCTCACGGAGGTCATGGAGCAGATCCACAGCACATTTCCATCTTGCTGCCGTGAGTAGGAAAGATCGCAACACCACAGTTGCGCGTGTTCCTTCCCTTTCTCTTTTTCTGCACGCGGCCCTTCGCCTTCTTCCTTAAGACAGCAAAAACCTTATTACAAACAGGACTGAATATTATTTGAAAATAAGGCAAACATTATATAAGAAAATGAAGCTCAACCTAGATACTATCAAGTCACGGGAGTACGGTTGCAACACAGTTCTGCTCTTTGAGATTTTTCAGTATGCCTGACGGGTGATAAAATGAAGACAAATAAAAATTAAGTCTGGTTTTAAGAAGAAATCATCCTCTTCGATGCAAGCTATCATAACGAACACATCTTAGTTCAAAGAAAAACTTCCAGTGGCATGCCAAACAAGACATGAAAATAGCCTTTCTAGTGTAATTCCCTCTCTTTTCTTCAAACATTGTTCTCCAGTGTCATCAGACTCTAGTGCAAAAAGCGATTATTTTCAGATTTTCCCTTTTTATTCCTGCTGGTTTCTTTTCTCGTGGAATAAAACAGTCATTGTATAAAGGCCAAACAATTTAAAGCATCATAGATTAGGACCCTGTGAAATTTCCATCTGAACAACAAAGAGCCAGAAAATAACCAAATTCCAGGGGAAATTATATAATAATTCTTACTTATTCATTTTTTCCAAATGTTTTGTCTTCAGCATCTTGCCACCTTGCAATTTTGGCTGAGCTCTCACCTAAAACACTTCTGGTGTTTCTAACAGAATATATACATACAAGTAAACTGTTTATATAAATAAATATATATATATGCACATACAAATATATAAATATATATAAATTACTCTGTGCTACAATTATATTTTAAATAATCTTTCAAAGGATATGAAGACATTATTTGTAATTTTAGAGAGATTTACTCTTAAACTGATTTTAAATCCAAGGCAGTCACTAAACTAAGAATTCATGTAAAGCATAGCCTCTTATTTTCCCCTTTTCTGTCATCTCCTTAGAAAATGCCATCCCAGGCTGGGCGCGGTGGCTCACACCTGTAATCCCAGCACTTTGAGAGGCCCCGGCTGATGAATCACAAGATCAGGAGTTTGAGACCAGCCTGACCAATATGGTGAAACCCCGTCACTACTAAAAATACAAAAGTTAGATGTGCGTGGTGGCATGCACCCGTAATCCCAGCTACTCAGGAGGCTGAGGCAGGAGAATCACTTGAACCTGGGAGGCGGATGTTGCAATTGTCTGAGATCATGCCCCTGCACTCCCGCCTGGGAGACAGGTGGGGACTTCCTTCCCAAAAAAAAAAAAAAAGCCATCCGAAATGAGGAAAAGAGATTATAAATTATCAGAAGTGTAGATAAATAATATATATTGACTTCATTTAAAAATTATTATTTATTTTATAAGACTTTGTAATTTTTAAAATGCCATCATTAGCAGAATATGAAAACAGCTATTTAAAATATATTTCTGGACCAGGTGCGGTGGCTCATGCGTGTAATCCCAGCACTTTGGGAGGCCGAGGCAGGTGGATCACTTGAGGTCAGGAGTTCGAGACCAGCCTGATTAACATGGTGAAACCTCATCTCTGCTAAAAATACAAAAAAAAAAAAAAAAAAAAATCAGCCAGGCACGGTGGCACATACCTGTAGTTGTAGTCCCACCTACTTGGGAGGCTGAGGCATGAGAATCGCTTGAACCCGGTAGGCTGAAGTTGCAGTGAGCTGAGATCCTGCCACCGCACTCCAGTCTGGGCAACAGAATGAGACTCTGTCTCAAAACAACAACAGCAACAACAACAACAACAAAAATAAATAAAAAATATGTTTCTTTCTGAATTTTCAGGAATATTTGCCTAAAGATATATTATGGTTTCCACCAGCACATGAATATATCTATTTGTATTTTGCCAGTGTTTTGTTTCCCAGGTTTTTATTTGTAGATTTACTCTAATGCTTCTCAAAGTTTGCAGAATCACATTTACACTATTTCAGTCTCCACACCCACCTCCCTACCCCACAAAGCACATGCATGCATGTGCACACACATGTGAACACATATAGACACACTTTCGACTCTGTAGAGTCTCACAAAAGCTTAAGAGGGTCAGTGAATGCTCACATGCTACCAGATTTTTGCTTATTTTCTAGGCTCTGTAACCACCATAATAGACAAACTGATTAAAACTTGTTTATTAATTATAATTCAAGGTCAAATTTATTTAGAGGTTTAGATTTTCAGTTGTATATTACTTAGTAAGTGGATAAAACCTCATCATAGTCTTTATGAGCTGGAATTAAATTCTTAAAGGAAATTACTTTTTAGTTCAGCTTGTACCTAAATAACCTTAATAATTAGTTAAAAACAAATTCTGTACATCAAAGCATGTTTAGAAGTTTTTATTTAAATATCATGGTGGACATTTTCAATTGTAAAAGTCAGTTGGCAGTGGCAGCCAGGGTGGGAAATGTGTTTCAATATACACCTTGTAATAAATATAAAAGATATAATTTCCATATTAAAATTTGACTCTAAAATGTGGGATTTTTTACAAGTTCCATTTCCTAAAGAATTTACTCTTAAATTTTCTCAAAGTATATTCTGACATCTAGATTTTACAAAAGATTGACCCATGTGGCTTTAAAACAGAACATTATTAAAAATAAATAATCATAATTTAGAGCAAAAATAAATTGTAAGAGGTAAATGTATGTATCTGCTTGGCCTCCCTTTAAAGGCAAGTATAAAATTCCTATTGGTTGGGGATCTTGTTAGCTATTCATTGATATTGGTTCCTGAGAGGAGTATACAGAGTACCTTCAATGGGATCCACATCACAGAGGTTCATCCTCTCCGCTGCATTGGTCCCCTCTTCGCCAATGTCATTCTCAGTGTTCAGAGAGTGGTTTATGGAGCTCTAAGATTCCTTAATGTTTATTAAGCTTGAATCACATTCGTCAAAACCTCAAAACCTACTGAAATGCAATGATTTCCTTTTAAATATGTTTGTATGTAAAATACCCATAGCTTTCTATTTGATAAGAAGCTGTTGGTTCAAAAGTATTGGTTTGGAGCAGCTGGCTTCATGTTCTCATAGTCTTAACTATGCACATTCACAAATATTTATAATAGTCATAGTTTTCTGAATGAACATTACTAGTCATGTCTTCTTTTCAAGAATTCAAGCACATTCATGTATGAAATGATGAAAAGTGTATTTTAGAATCCTTTGAAATCTCCATGTTTTAATTCTTGGCTTCTGAAAGTTCTGCTTTTCATATTTTTTCTCTGGTATTATAAACATATACAAGATAGGGACAGCTTTTATAAAAATAAAAGCTGAATTGACTTATTTATAAAATTGATACATATTTTCATATTCTGCCTATAATTATTAATCCTTTTAAAAATTGATGCAGAATAGAAATCATCATGGGAGGTAGACTTGGTGCCCAGTGCATGTTTCTTTCTCTCTTTTTTTTTTTTTTTTTTTTGAGACAGAGTCTCACTCTGTTACCCAGGCTGGAGTTCAATGGCACGATCTCGGGTCTCTGTAACCTCCACCTCCCAGGCTCAAGCAATTCTCATGCCTCCCCAAGTAGCTGGGACTACAGGCACATGCCACCATGCCCAACTAATTTTTGTATTTTTAGTACAGATGGGATTTCACCATGTTGGCCAGGCTGGCCTCAAACTCCTGGCCTCAAGTGAACCACCCACCCCAGCCTCCCAAACTGCTGGGATTACAAGCATGAGCCACCACACCTGGCCCCAGTACATGTTTCTGACTTGAGTGAATGATTACATTTTCTCACTGGGAAGGTTTCCTTGAAGCATTCCTAGATAGTACTCAGAAGGTTTTGTAGGATTCATTTGTTCTTTTGTCCCTTTGAAGTTGCTCAGCCAGCAAATATTTTAATAAGCTTTTGTGATTCCCAAAGCTTACCAACCACCTTTGGAGAATTTATCTAAACAAATTGGATTGGCACCCTCCCAATGCCAAACCAATCCCTTGAGCCCCTGTAACTAATGAGAACTTTAAAAATGCTTGTCGCCAGCATACAATGAATTGATCTGCATGTTAATCTTGACTTTTGATCCTTTATGGATTAAAAATTAACATGCCCCCAAATGAATTTCCACTCTTGGCAATCTTGGAATTAAAATGAAACTCTGTATTCATAAATCCTAACTGTGTGAATTGCCTACTTTAATATAACCGTTTTTTAACTGTGTCTACACATTGTTGCACATGACACTTTAGAACTCCTTTGTCTGAATTAATATCCCAGTTGGTCCTGATCACATCCTTGAATTATGGCCTTTTAAAGTCTTTTTTAAATTATTTATGTTGAGTCTTAGAGCAGAGAAGCAAGCATTTCTGTCACTTCCTGGCAAGGAGATAAGGAAAGGGGTTTAACTGTACTGCCAATTAACAAATATGCATACTGACTGCAGTAACCATTTTTATTTTTTGGTATAAAATTTTTTGTCCATTTTTTACTTATGTCCTTTAAATGTATAGAATACTGGCAGTAAGCCAATTAATTTTTGCTGATAGACCACCAAATGCTTTCAAAATTATTTTGACCCACAGGCGTATTTTACTATGAATTGCCTATGTTTATTAAGCTTGAATGGCACTCATCAAAACCAAAACCCACTGCAATGCAGTGATTTCCTTTTTAAAATATTTTTGTGTGATTTGTTCAGGCGAATACCCATAGCCTTTTATTTGATAAAAGGTTGTAAGGTTAAAAGCATTGGTTTGGGGCAAAATGGATTAGACTTCTGTCTAGGGTTTGGCTATGTGTTATATTTGTTACTTGCAAGAGAAGCATAACTCTGTCTGTTTTTAAAAGAGTGTGTAAACCTATGGTGTACTTAATAATAACTCAACTCAGCTATCCCCTGGACACTGTGGAGCTCCACTCTTTTCTCCTGGATGTAACTTACAGATCTGGTAGAACTAGGCCCCTTTTAGCCTGATTTCTTCCCCAAATACTAGGGCTCACACTTTCCCTCCAGACGTTATAGGAAGGGTACTCTTCATGCCTGCTCTTTTTTTCTCACGTAGCTCCCGGCACACAGCACATGGTCACTGATGTCCTTTCTCCCACTCAGCATAGAACAGTGAGAGATGGAAGGAGTGCAGCATGCCAGATGATTAGGGACAACTCTTATTTGACCAAGAACAGATGTTGCCATTATTGGGGGATAGATCTCCTCTTTTTTATCCCAGCATTGAGAACGAGATGATCATGTAGCAAAAGAGGGGATGAAAAGCAGATGCGTTAGAGAAGAGATGTTAGTGGCTGCCCTTGCAAAGCCCGCCAGATCGTCTTCACTGCCATGGGCTCTGGAACCAAAAAAGAATTGAGCTATCTGTGTGGAAAGGAGAATTAGATGCCATATTCTAACTTCTCCAGTGTTCCTAACTGGGCCCATCCCAGGCACTATTACTATCCCAAGTGTCCAGAAGGACACAGAGGATTAGGCCAGTGTTTTCCTTGATACAAGTACTTGGCCACCATTTTCCTGGGCCTTAGGGTCCAGGGTGTGTCAAGGGTGGGTCAAGGGAGGCAGAAACCAAAGACTTATGCCTCCAATGGTCCCTTGGTCAGAATTAGTACTCAGTAAAGTAAGTAGAACATGTTCTGTTCTGATACAAAAACCAAATACACAGTGTGTTTTAAATAGGAAATGAGATTTTTTGCAAGACTAAGTGCTCAGTAAATGCTTTAGCGTATGCACTAAATCTTAAATCACATGGGATATGAGAAACTAACCAGGAAAACTAGTCCTCACTGAAGCATTAAGCCGGGAAAAAAAAATGTGGGGTTTTCCTATTAGCATCCATTTAACAGCTGGACTACTATTACCCTATGTAGACTGATACTTTCCACGCGTTTGCGTGCCTGAAAGTTGGAACCAACAAAGTAAGGGGACTGCCATTAAGTGATTTCTTTTGTTTTATCTTTCAGCAAATGTTCCCAGCAGGCCACAGGTAAGAGTTAATGGGTTGGTTGGCTCTATGTTACTGATCCCAACTTAGAGTAAGCAGATTATCCACCACTGATTTTACTCCTACTTTATTCTCCATGTAAATTAGTAAACTTACTTGACAGTTAAATGTTAGTTGATTCTGTACAGCAGTTTGTCAGTCTGGAGGTGGGGGGTGGCTCCCAAGCCACAGATACCGAAAATACCCTGTGTTTGATCCTTTGTGTTCTAACAGCTTTTTAATGGCATCTTATGTGCTACATAAAGTCACTCTAGATAGATCTGGCCACCACTGCTCTCTCTAATGTGTACTTAAAGTGGCTATCACAGAACACTGACCTAAAAAAAAAAATGACTGGTACCACAGAGATGGTTTTGTTACTTTGAGGGGGAAAGTATTTCAATTTTTTACTTAAAAATTTGCTGAGAACTGTTGGCAGCTATAGCCTTATGCCTTTTAGTATTTTCTATAAACCAGAAAGTGTATAGACAAGTCTCAGTCAATTTAGAGGTTTACTTTGCCAAGGTTGAGGACACACCCGGGAAAAAGAGACACAAGTTTCATTAGGATTTGTAGCCTGTGTGTGGTTTTTTTGTTGCTGTTTGTTATTGTTTTGTTTTTTGTTTGTTTTGTTTTGTTTTTTCCCCCCCAAAAAAGGATTTTGAGGACTTCACAAAAAGGAAAGAGCAGGCAGGAGGGGATGGAGGAACAGTCAATTACGCATTTGTCTCATGCTCAGTAAATCTGCATTGTATATAAGATAAAGTATGCCCAGAGTAGAAGCAGTCAAATACGCGTTTTTCTCACGGTGGGCGGAGAGATGACTTCTAGTCCTGTCTTTGTCCTGTAAAGATAAGCTGTTAGTTCACATTGTCTGGGTGAAATTCAACAAAACTCTTTTGGGTAAAGATTTGGGGACCCTTAGAAATCTCCTTGTGAGCAATTTGTGAGGGAGGTCACTGGCTTTCTATCTTTGCAACTATCTGTTTAGGAAGGTAGTTTTTGTGTGACTCAGTTCCTACATTTAATTTTTCCCTTTAGCATAGTGAGTTAGGGATCCTGAGATTTTGTTTTCCATTCACATTTTCTATCACCTGCTTTTAGTAATAATGTGCCACAAAGCCACAGCAGCTTTGGAGAACATTTTCTTTCATAAACTTGCTTGTTAATCTTTTTGAAACAATGAACCTGCTGAATGATTGTCTTATTGGCAAGAGAGGCTAGGATCTTAACTAAAAGACAAGAGTATGTGAAGTAGACTAGGGGTGTGGTGAACTGTGGGTGTTCTCTCCTGCTTGCTTCTGTTGTCTGAGTGAATTGGAAGCCAGGACTTCAGCAGGGAGTGAGGTTGGGGAGGAGGTGTCAGAGGTGTGAGGAGAGACTGGAGGATGTGTGATAGCTTCTTGGAGAATAGAAGAGCAGATGGCTGGGAAATAGAGTGTGACTACAAGCAGCATTAAAGATGCCACTCATGAATTTAACATGAGGCCATTCTGCAGGGTTTTAAGTTGCCCTCTAGGCATATTCAGGTTCATGACCAGAGACACCAGAGTGAGCTGAGTATTGCATTTAAAAAATTGAAGTTGGGGTTTGACAAAGTGAGCACAGTGATTCAAGGGAAGAGGCAAAGAAGTGATTATAATGATTGAACCACATGTTTCAGCTCAGTAGCAAAAAGAATGAGGAAATGTCCAGTGTGGGAGACAGAAATACAGATGGAAGGATCAATGCATCCTATTATCAAAGGATGGATAAATTTGCAGTTGTAGGGGAAGTATGCTGTGGAGGTAGAGGTGGTTGTCAGAAGGTGGACTGAATGATATTGAAATTAGAAGGGTTGCCAAGTATTGGTAATGGTCCATATTTGGACCTTTGTGTGAATGGCTAAGAAGGGTGGAGGACATGACCATTGGAGGAAAAGAGCCTAAAGATCCAAGAAGCCAGAGTGCTGGAAGAATCATCTCCATGGGAGTTGAAATCACTAACATTTAAAAATAGCTTTAGAGTGGGTGACATTGAGCCATTTTTTACTTCAAGAAGTGAAGGAACATGACCCATGGAGTCAGTAGATGACTGCATAATGGATTGGTGTAGTCTGATGACTTAAGATTCAAAGCTGGGTGTTTTTAGGGAGAAGAGAAAGAAGATACCCCAAAGGCCTCAATGAGGACCCAGGAAGACTTATGCAGTATATAAGGAATGGGGGAGGGTAGGGAGGGGAAGTGCTATGTGAGAGGGTTATGAGGGAAACTGTGTCTTCATGTAGATGCAGATATTGATTAGACCAAGTAGATGCAGGCAGCATTCAGAGAAGGGTTTGGGAACATGGATTTTGCGGATCTCAGGCCACATGACCTATAGGACAGGTTTCAAGAGCTAGGAAGGGCAAGGCATGGGGACACAAAAAGGGGTATGCAGATCTCTTTTTT
>NW_016813984.1:689704-699160 GCF_001698545.2 Rhinopithecus bieti
TGCTTACAGCGCAGTATTGGGGTGGGAGTTACCCGATTTTCCAGGTGTTGTGTGTCTCAGTTCCCCTGGCTAGGAAAACGGATCCCCTTCCCCCTTGCGCTTCCAGGTGAGGCGATGCCTCGCCCTGCTTCAGCTCTCGCTGGTCAGGCTGCAGCAGCTGACCAGCACCGATTGTCCGGCACTCCCTAGTGAGATGACCCCAGTACCTCAGTTGAAAATGCAGAAATCACCGGTCTTCTGTGTCGCTCGCGCTGGGAGTTGGAGACTGGAGCTGTTCCTATTCGGCCATCTTGCTCCGCCCCCCCAGATCTCTATATGACTAGAATACAGGTGATGGAACAGCGACCAGGAGTCTAGAGCTTTTTGGGGTGGCCATTAAATTAAGGATAAAGGGTACAACGAGGTTAGTCCTGATGGTCCCCAGGTGGAATGAGGCTGTGAATGACAAAGGCAAGGAGGGAAGAGAGAGTCTTAAAATCTTCCAACACTTATTATAATACAAGTGCTCGGAATTTAAAGCAGAAAATGATCTTAGGAGGCCTTGTCCTCCTACTCTGATTCTAGATTTTAGAAATTGAGTTTACAAAGAGCTAAATTGTTCCTGGTTATACAGCAACTTAGTGGATGAAACAAACATCTAACCCAATACAAGAGGCCCCTTTCCCGTTTTCTTCCTTCCCTCTCCATTTGTTTTTTGGTTCTTTGCTTTACCCTTCAGCATTTTCCTTTCCTTCTCTCTTCTTCATTTATCATGTCTTGGGTCAAATGGAAATTCATGAAAATTGTATATTTTCACATGGAGGGTTGAGCTAATACTTACATAGCCTGATCTTAAATTTTTAGAATTCTGACACCTAAAAGGAGAAATATTGTGTGTCCAATTAATAGACACATCTAATTCTCAAGGATAATGGAGTATATAGACAGAATGCAAAACTCCTCTTGGCTTTATATTCAACATGAATCTGTGCCAGAGTTTCAGTTATCAATGTTAGTATGTAACAAAATGTTCCTTTCTTGTACAGAGTTAATCTCTCCCCTTCTGTGTCCTCAAACCACTTTGAATTTACTATGGCTGGCACTTACCTCATATTAGAATTGAATGAGGCTGCCTGGCTGAGATATCTTCGACACCTGCTTCACAGGAGGGCCTCACCTCGGTACAATGCCTGGAACCCATCAGTGTTTGCTGAATTTTTGCTCCCTCTAACATGGCAATCAAATGTTCACAATGGAGAAGCAAGTGTCTGAAGAATCCAAGTTTGTATAGTCATGGAGAATAGGCTCTAGGCCAGAGTCAAATGAGTTTGCCGCTTTCAGCATACCTGGGAAAAGGAGGAGCTCCGTGGGCAGCTTTTCCAGCAACAATGAGGAACATGCTTCCAGGGAGCAGTACTTTATGCTAAAGTCCCCCATAAAATAAGGTGTAAAGCAGTTGAGTATCTTTCCTGAGAGTTCAGAATGGCCTTTTATGATTTATGAGGCATGGTCCAATTTGGATGATTTCATTTTATAATTTTCTTTGTTTTTTTCTAATTTCAAAATCCTTTTAGAAGACCAAAAGTTTGACCCTCCCTTCAAAAAGTTGATACCACTTCTGTGAGTGTGGCCTGGATTTATATTGTCTCTGACCTGGGACATTTAACTTTAACTGGCACCACTGCACACACTTGGGTTATGATTCCTGCCTTCTCTTCCTCTTCTCTGGACTCCAGCTTGGGATCAAGATGGGTTGGCATTGTTAGGGTACCCCCTCTACAGATGACCTCCCACAGTCCCCCAGGAAGACATGGGATATTTTCACCAGCCTCATTCACTCACGAGCCTCATTCACTCACCTCCAGCAGAAAGAAATGAAGTCCTCTCCATTTTAACTTAGCTTCCAGCCTGGTCAAGAGAAAAGACTTTCAGACCTCCCTCTAAATCAGCTGCAGTGATAGAAAGCAGACTAGGTAACTTCATCATGAGAGGGAAGGACCTCATTGCAGAAAACAAAAGTCACATGGGAGTTAAGACTCCTGAAAGAAGCACTTTTATTTTCTTCAAGAATTGACAGATCTCTGCTTCCTGTGATGTTTCATGCAAATATTCTGACAGTGCTATTTTCCCTTCCCACAGGCAATGTGATTCGGCCAGCCAATGTTTCCTGAGATACAGTGTTGCCCTTTTCAGCAAATGCCAATTCCAAGTTCCATTTAATCAGAAGCTCCATGGCTACGTGGCCCACAGTGTTGAGTGCTGACTGTGTGTTCTACTGAAAGAGTAAAACACTGACTATCCAAAGAGATATGGATATTTTGTTTTTATAATAACCATATATTATTGTTTTCTTCTTCCCTTTCTATGCAAGTGTAAATTAATGAACAGAGAGGTATTTGGAAATGGTAATACATTTGTCACAGATTTGTATAATGTATACAGCATTGGGAAAGTGGGTGGGGGCTTTCTAATATGATACCATCTTTTTAATAACTATGACAAAGCTTACATAAGAATTAGAAACTACTTTACATTTTTGCATTCCTTCTGCTGTTCTTATTAACGTTGCACAGTAACTTCATTATTTCTTTGACTCTTTCACCACAATGTTTTGGTTATTTATAATTTATCAGCCATATAACCAAATAGATCCCATGTATTTGTTTCCATGATTTGGCCACATAAATAAATTCATAAATTTCAAATATCTTATATATATACACATATGGTTTAAGCTACAGCCCTGTGTATGTCTTTTAACTTTATTTGACGTTGCCCACTTACTTCTTTGCTGTCCACTTGGATAACCATAATAAAAATCCTATGGGCCTAAATGGCATTTCTTTTGGGATTTTTTTTCCTGCATTTTATTCCCTTTTTATGTAAGTAGGAATTAATTATTTATTTAATGTCTTAATCTATTTGATAAAGAAGACTACATTATGATAATCTCAAAGATCATATTACCAAAGGTTGCCCACTTAAGCATATTTTCATTTTGACACAGAAACAAACTTTAGTACAACCTTTCCTAGTTCCTATGTCTTAATTTTCATCATTATATGCACAGCACACCTTTACCTATGGTGACACCAGAACACATCATTGTCTTTAGTTCCCTTCAAAGATAATTTTATTGTTGTTTTGTATTTTCAAGTCCTTAATAGTTCTTGAATCTCCTAGTTGTTTTCTTACTGAAAGCAGACACACATTTAGTGCACAGCTTGTTTTACCTTTTGGGTGAAAGATCAGATGTTTTTATACCCTTCACTTGATCAATATATTTGGAAAAAATGTTTATCAAAAATCTATGTCACTGCTTCTACAGAAGAGTGAAATTAATGCTTACGTGATGGTACCTCCACCTACATCTTTGAGTGCATTCAGTTAAGTATTTTGGTTTAGCTTCTGATTTAACATTTATTTGATTCAGTTTAAACATGTTACTTAATTACCAAATGTAGAGGAACCAAAAAAAAAGTGAAAATAGTATATTTTGATTCAAACATATTTGCTTTCAAAACATAAAGACATTTTAACTTTGGGTTCTCTTTAGCTGGGATCTGGCCAGAAGGAGGCTTAAAGTTAGAAATTGCTGTTATTTTAGAATAGGTTGGGTGGGTTGGGGGGCAAGGGTGTCTATTTGCAGCAGAGATATTTTGAAAAGAAGAAAATTGTTTTATATAAAAGGAAAGCCATGACCACCTTTCTACCTCAGATCCATCTTCATCCATTGCATTGGAAACTGCTTTATGCTGCTGCAGTCTGCAAAGTCTAGAGCTTTTATCAGGCCATGTCATACCCAAGAAAGCATCTATTTAAAGAAAAAACAATTCCCTGAACTCTCAACTCCAAGTTGTAGATTTGGTGTCTTCCTTGTTCTTACTTTAAAAAGTCATGTATTAATTTTCTTTCTGCCTGTATTTGTATGCAAAATGTCCTCTATCTGCTGTTAAGGAAAAGCTACGTAAAACACTACATTGTAACCTTCTAAGTAATAATAAATAAAAAGAAATATATTGTAGTAACAACCATGGGAAGTAAGTATGTAGTTCTTTTGAAATATATGGTAAAGAACTAATCACAGACTGTCATCATCTGGTTACATATTGTATTTTTCATCCTGAATAAAAGTGATTTTAACACAAGATGACTTTGATATTCTTCAGCTGGGTTCACTGACAGAATCTGAATTTTGAATGCACATTTATGAAATAAAGATATAGAGAGAGCCTGTATCTTGATATATCTACATATTTTCCTGCAGTTTCTCTCATATACACTAATACAGTCTCCTGTTGCTCTCATTCTCTCTCTGTCCCCCATCTCTTACACATACATATAATTACATGATTCTCAATTTATTTTATAGATAGAAGGCTGTTTGATAAAGAAAAGTAATATTGGATGTAAAGATGTGTACATAGGGCCGGGCACGGTGGCTCAAGCCTGTAATCCGAGCACTTTGGGAGGCCGAGATGGGCGGATCACGAGGTCAGGAGATCGAGACCATCCTGGCTAACACGGTGAAACCTCATCTCTACTAAAAATACAAAAAAATAGCCGGGCGAGGTGGCGGGCGCCTGTAGTCCCAGCTACTCCGGAGGCTGAGGCAGGAGAATGGCATAAACCCGGGAGGCGGAGCTTGCAGTGAGCTGAGATCCGGCCACTGCACTCCAGCCCAGGCGACAGAGCAAGACTCCGTCTCAAAAAAAAAAAAAAAAAAAAAAAAAAAAAAGATGTGTACATAAACCCTATTGAGTGTTTTAATAACTAGATGCTATTGACATTAAGTTCCTTTCAAATCTACTTTTAGTTTCATGCTCTCAAATAGTGTGTGATTTTTATCCAAACTAGTAGGTTTTATCAATTTCTGAAGCCATTCAGTGGGAAACAATGTTGAGAATCATGTTGCTTGATTCTAAAATTAAAAGCTATCTATGAACGAGAAAAATCATCTAATATATTATTAACAAATTATATTATTTGTTAAAATAAAGAAGACTGATACATTCTGATGAACAAACATTTTAAACATCCTGCATACCATTAAGTACTGCTGACATTGAGCATTCCTGAGAAAACACTTGATTTCCAGCAACTTGTTGACTAGGTAGCTGAAAATAGACGTGAGAACAAACTAGTTTTGCTTTCATACTGCTGTGGTTTGAATGTGTCACCCACAGTTCATGTGTTGAAAATTTAATCCCCAGTTCCATAGTGTTGAGGGGTGTGACCTTTAAGAAGTGATTGGATCATGAGGTTAGAGGTCATAAATGGATTAATGTCATCACAGAAGTGTGTTTGCTATCTCAAGTGGGTTTATTACGAAAGCACTTTGGGTTCTCTCACTTTCTCTTGCATGCTGTCTGCCTTGTCATCTTCCACCGCAGGATAACACAGCAAGACAGGCCTTACCAGATGCTAGCACTTGATATTGGATTTCCCAGCCTCCAGAACTCTGAGAAATAAATTTCTTTTCTTTGTAAATTACCCAATCTGTGGTATTCTGTTATAGCAACACAAAATAGACTACAGACATATACTGTGCCTTCAGGTTGTTATATATCATAAATATATATATATACATATATGTTACAATCAAGGCACAGTATACTATATATACTGTGAAGGCATAGAGATAGATGATACATTAGATAGATAGATAGATAGATAGATAGATAGATAGATAGATAGATAGATATAGATAGATAGATAAATGATAGACAGAGAATCTTTGTAGTTTGCTCTTGGGTAGCTTTTCTCCCACCCACATTCACTGTTTCAGTATGTCAGCTTTTTCAGAGGCCTTTCTAAATTCATTAGTGGAGAACTTAATGATAATACAGTAAACCACCACTAACACTACTGCTTAAACCTATGAGTAGGGTCCAAGAGCTTCACTGACATATAACGTCAGCTTATGTTTTTGTGAGATTAGTTAAGTGACCAGAATGAGGCTGCTACAGAGAGCAGGAGATAATCACAATTACATTGCATCCACTGCCTGTGGTATCAGTTATCTATTGCCACAGTCATGCTGCATGGGAGCCATAAAATCCATGCATTATAATAAGCATTTATTTAGCTTATGGTATATGGGGTTCAGCTACTCCAGGCAGACTCTTCTGATCTCAGTTAGACTTGCTCACACATTTGTGGCCAGCTTTGGATCACTTGAGGGCTCTGCTGATCTTGGCTGGGCTGCACCCAGGTCTGGGAGCTGAGTGGCTGTTGACCAATGTGGCATGGTTAACCTAGGATAACTGGGAACACTTGGATGAGTTCCTTGATCCACTAGCAGACTAACCTAGGGATGTTCTCATGCAATGGGAGAAGTGTGGGCATGCAGAAGGAGGCCTTTGCTGAAAAGTGGCACATCTTTACTTCAGCGACATTCTGTTGGTCAAAGCAAATTACAAGTCTTGGTATGGGGAATACATTTCATGTCTGTACTGAGAGAAACTGTAAAAGTCAAGGACAAAGGATAGGTATAGCTACAGAAAGCGTAATGAATTGGTGGCCATTAGGTTTCACCATGTAAACCTTAAGATAGGCTAAGCGGAGAACTTGGAGCCAGAACATAAAGTATCCATTTCCTTAGACTTCATGTCCACTGCTCCAGTGGACGGAAACAGCAGTAGCCTCTTTACAGGGGCATCTTTTAAAACAAAGATCAAGAAGATCAGCCCTTTCACTCCAAGCTAACAAAGCAATTTCAAAAAAGAAAAAACAAGTAGGAAAATTTAGCATGCCTGTGCCTAAAGTCCTAAGAGAAGAAGATGTCAAAACTTACAGCAAAATTAGGAAAAATAAAAAACAGGAAAGAAAAGAAAACTATGTGAGAAATGGAATAAAGATGCTACAATAAACTGCTCAGATGAAGCTTTGTTCAGTTTTAATTGTTAAAACATTTTAGCTGGAAGAACACACAACATGTAGGAGGCTCCTCACTTTGACCAAATCAGTAGGGCACATGTCCCTCCCAAGGGGCATGTTTAGAAACATGCATTTATTTGCACTTTGCATAAACTAACAAACTTATCTCTAATCTCTCATTTTGGAGGCCTTCAAATTGTGGCATATTTTAGGGTATTTGCAGTTGACACATATGCTTAAATTCAGATATTCTTTTAAAGACAGCTTCTTTTTTGGTAGTTTTGAATTTTATGGGTAATTAGGAGAAATAAACTGAAAATTTGCCTTCAGCTTAGCTCTGTCCTCAAATATCTGTCCTCAGAAATCACAAATTTTGAATTTGTAATTGTATTAGAGTTCTCCAGAGAAACAGAACCAATAAGATAGATATAGATATGTAGAAAGAGATTGATTATGAAATATTGGCTGACACGAATGTGGAGGCTGAGAAGTCCCACCATCTGTTGTCCGCAAGCTGGAAGCCCCGGAAAGCTGATGGGTAAGTTCAGTCCAAACCCCAAAACCTGAGAACTAGGGGGACAAATGGTGCAGGTCCTAATCTCAGCCCAAAGGCCGGAGAACCTGGAGTGCTGATGTCTCAAGGCAAGAGAAGATAGCCTTCCAGGATCACACAGGAAGACCAAATCTGCCCTTCCCCCCACCTTTTTGTTCTATTCCAGCCCTCAGTGGACTGGATGATGCTTTCACATTGGTTAGAGCAATCTTCTTCTTCTTTTTTTTTTTTTTGAGACAGAGTCTCTCTCTATCACCCAGGCTGGAGTGCAGTGGCCGGATCTCAGCTCACTGCAAGCTCCACCTCCTGGGTTTACGCCATTCTCCTGCCTCAGCCTCCCGAGTAGCTGGGACTACAGGTGCCCGCCACCTCGCCCAGTTAGTTTTTTTGTATTTTTTAGTAGAGACGGGGTTTCAAGGTGTTAGCCAGGATGGTCTATGATCTCCTGAACTCATGATCCACCTGTCTTGGCCTTCCAAAGTGCTGGGATTACAGGCTTGAGCCACCGTGCCCGGCCAGGGCAATCTTCTTTACTCAGTGTACCAATTCAAATGCTAATCTCTTCCACAAACATCCTCACAGACATACCCAGAAATAACATTTTACCAGCTATCAGATCATCCCTTACCCCAGTCAAGTTGATGCATAAAGTTAACCATCATAATAATTAAATGNCCACCTCGCCCAGTTAGTTTTTTTGTATTTTTTAGTAGAGACGGGGTTTCAAGGTGTTAGCCAGGATGGTCTATGATCTCCTGAACTCATGATCCACCTGTCTTGGCCTTCCAAAGTGCTGGGATTACAGGCTTGAGCCACCGTGCCCGGCCAGGGCAATCTTCTTTACTCAGTGTACCAATTCAAATGCTAATCTCTTCCACAAACATCCTCACAGACATACCCAGAAATAACATTTTACCAGCTATCAGATCATCCCTTACCCCAGTCAAGTTGATGCATAAAGTTAACCATCATAATAATTAAATGAGAAGAGTTTCCAGGTTGCCATGGGATGTAATTACAGTTAGTCCTTGATATTATTTTTTCTAGGGTCATTTTTCAAAAATATTAAAATATTGATTATTAAATGTTTTGTTTCTTTGCCTAATTACGAATAGGAATTTCCCAGCTTCTCCTGTAAGTGACTAAAACATCCAAGGCCAAGCATGGTGGCTCATACCTGTAATCTCAGCACTTTCAGAGGCTGAGGCAGGAGGACTGCTTGAGGCTGGGAGTTTCAGACCAGCCTGTGCAACATAGTGAAGCCCCTGTCTCTATTAAAAACAAAACAAAATTGTTTTAGTTAGCCAGGTATGGTGGTACTTGCCTATAGTCCTAGCTACACAGGAGGCTGAGGTGGGAGGATTACTTGAGTCCAGTAGTTTGAGGTTACAGTGAACTGTGATCACACCACTGCACACTAGCCTGGGTCACAGATCAAAATCCTATCTCTAAAAAATAATAAAATATTCTCCAGTTGGAATGTGACTGCCATGTAATAAATAGAACTATAAGAACCATTTATAGGGTGGAGCAAGATGGCCAAATAGGAACAGCTCCAGTCTCCAACTCCCAGCGCGAGCGACACAGAAGACCAGTGATTTCTGCATTTTCAACTGAGGTACTGGGGTCATCTCACTAGGGAGTGCCAGACAGTCGGTGCTGCTGCAGCCCAACCAGCGAGAGCTGAAGCAGGGCGATGCATCGCCTCACCTGGGAAGCGCAAGGGGGAAGGGAGTCCCTTTTCCTAGCCAGGGGAAATGAGACACACAACACCTGGAAAATCGGGTGACTCCCACCCCAATACTGCGCTTTGGGCAAACGGGCACACCAGGAGATTGTATCCCACACCTGGCCAGGAGGGTTCCACGGCCACGGAGCCTCCCTCATTGCTAGCACAGCAGTCTGCGATCTAACCGCAAGGCAGCAGCGAGGCTGGGGGAGGGGCGCCCACCATTGCTGAGGCTTAAGTAGGTAAACAAAGCCGCTGGGAAGCTCGAACTGGGTGGAGCTCACAGCAGCTCAAGGAAGCCTGCCTGTCTCTGTAG
>NW_016813984.1:701075-755218 GCF_001698545.2 Rhinopithecus bieti
CCATTTATTTCCTCTCCTCCAACTCCTCTATTTTGAAGGTCTGGCTCCTTTGCATGCAGGTAAGAGCTTACTCACATTTCTCTTCAGATCTTTTATTCTTTTTTTAAGAACAGTGCCATAGATTGTCACAGCCTATTTGAAATATTTTATAGCTCTCTTCCTTTAGTGTTTTGAGAAAGCATGTACTAATTCTTAAATTTATTTCTCATAATATTGATAACAAAAGGAATTCTATATAGCAATTATTGGACATGTGCCCTGTGAATAGGAACTACTTCTCTTGAGATTAGTCATTAAGTATCAGTTCTCTTTAGTTTTATCACCACCCATAGATAAATTAAGTGGAGTTCCTGAATCAGAACAGCTTAGGACCAAACCCACACCTACAAGGACACCAGAGTACATGTCACTGTATTTGTCCTATTCTCAGAGACAAATTGTTTAGTTATTTTAACCTTACCTGGTTTTGCAAGTTTAAACACAGCTGTATATTAGAGCAGTAAATTGTGGTCCTCATAGCACCCTCCTCAGAATCATCTGGAGTCTGTGTAGACTCTCCCCAAAAATACTGAATATGAACCTCCGCAGACCATGCTCAGGCATCTGTGTTATATATGTCTGCTGGTTCCAGAAAATGCCACCAAAATAAGCTATTGATAGTACAAAGCTGTGCTATTTTTAAAAGCCATAAGAGAACAGTCCTTGACAGTTTTTGTGGGATCTCAAAGGGGAAATGGCTTGATCGGGTTTGCATAAGGAGAATGCTGTAATAGTTGTAGATTGGGAGACATGGCAAGGCAGGTTTTCAAGCAAAGATTTTGAAGAATCTTGGGGAAAAGAGCTGTTAGATGTTATTGAATAATAGTTTGATGTTCATACAAGTGAAGCTTTAGAAAATTTTTGGAACAGATAATCAAGTTATTATAGTCATGATCTTGAAGACAGAGGAATATCAAAGCTATGTTACTGAAGATAATGAACTCATAAAGTCATGTCAATGTAAGGAAAGCTGCATGGGTGTAAGATGCTTTTGGTTCTCAGCTTCTTCAGCCTGAGTTAAAGAATAAATCATTAATATCTGGAGGCAGGATCAAGCCACACCTTCACCACAATTTGCAGTGTCATGATTGTGTATTATATTCCCAGGATGGTCTTTTCAACCACTGTAAGTGTCAGGTTTTCCTGTTCTTTTTGTTGGATGATCATTTGTTGGACTGTTATATGGGACAATGGCTGCACAGAGTATGCAAAATGCTAGGGATCACAAATCCAAGTTCTGCAACCCAGAAAAAGAGCTGCTATGAAAATGAGCTGCCAATTAAAGCTGCTCTGTTCTCAACCACCACTTGCTCAATTTCATGAACCTCACAGGCCAGGGCTTCTATAGCCTTGGTGATATTGCCTAACTTCCCTGCTAGTGTATGAACTATAGTATGTATGATTCTCTTAACTTTTTGGACATCTCTCTTGAAAGAGAAGAAAGTAATCCAGAACACTCCTTGAACAGTTATGGCTCCAAATCAAGTTGAAATTTTTAGCCTTCTTGAAATGTTATCAAACTATCTCTTTGTCCAAGAATAAAAACTGATTGGCCAAAATATATTCTGAGTGATGTCAGAGATTATCCAGAAAGTGGACATCAGTTTAACAACACAAAGAGTCCCTAATCCAGGGAGTAGCCAAAAATCCAATACTTGTCACTGGGGACCATCCAATAATTTTTTTTTTTTTTTTTTTTTTTTTTTTTTGCCAAAATATCCCTATGAAACAATGTTGAACCCTTGCCAAGTAATTTTGAACAATTTTTATACAATTCATTAAAAGTGGCATGACACCAGGCAATGAAATTTGTAGTACTGACATCATTAGATAGAGATAAAGAAAAGGGAAAGTGTGCCTTTTAAGAGCTGCGAAAGTTTAAGACAGCCACCAAGTATATACCCTCTGTTTCCAAGTTCTATTTCTGTGAAAGTTCAGTGACGAAGACTAGCTTTCATGAAAGTTCCCTGAATATAGTCTTGGTGGGGGTAGGAACCAACTTTTCTAGGTATGATATTGATATGTTTTGGCTCTGTGTCCCCACCCAAATCTCACCTTGAATTGTAATAATCTCCACATGTCAAGGGCAGGACCAGGTGGAGATAATTGACTCATGAATATGGTTTCCCTCACACTTTTCTCATGGTAATGAATAAGTCTCATGAGATCTGATGGTTTTTACAAATGGAAGTTCCCCTGCACAAGCTCTCTTGCCTACCACCGTGTAAGAAGTGAGTTTGCTTCTCATTTACCATCTCCCACGATTGTGAGACTTCCCTCAGCCATGCAGAACTGTGAGTCCATTAAACCTCTTTGCTTTATAAATTACCCAGTTTCAGGTATGTCTTTATTAGCAGCATAAAGAACAGGCTAATACAACAAATTGGTACCGGGAGTGATTCTAGAGGAACACAATTCTAAGAATGAATTTATTTAGTTGGTTTTGGGGTTTCTGGAGGTGGCTGCTTAATATTATTAGACCCCAAAATGCTAAGGACTTGACTTCTAATAGTGTGGAGAACACTCATAGTTCTTGGCATGAACTGTTTTGAGGGTTATGCAAAACAAATGCATTCAATACTCCTAATTCACTGCTTGTGAGAGGCAAGGAGTTTAGTGACTCATTACACAATACTTCTGACTATTTGTGGAGAACCAAGGAATATAATTAAGTTGGTTGGTTGCTACTAAGTTTGCTCGGTGAAATGATGAAGGAAAACAATGAAATCAGGGATTCTAACTCCCTGTTCCAGAAGCATATATTGAGCCTCAAATCTGCTAAGATTGCCTGGAGTTAGAGTCTTATCTCCTGTAGAGAAAGAGCTGAAATTTTGGAAAATCAGACACAAGCTCTTATCACGTGAGTGACTGACCTGCAAAGAAAGGGGCACACACAGCCTCGCCAGATGTCTACTGTTAAAGTGAGTGTCAACTTGATTGGATTGAATTATGCAAAGTATTGTTCCTGGGTGTGTCTGTGAGGGTATGGCCAAAGAAGACTAACATTTGAGTCAGTGCACTGGGAGAGGCAGACCCACCCTCTTTCTAGGTGGGCACAATGTAATCAGCTGCCAGCATAAAAGCAGGAATGGAATGGGTAGACTGGCTAAGTCTGGGGCTTCCATCTTTCTCCTGTGCTGGATGCTTTCTGCCCTTGAACAACAGACTCCAAGTTCTTCACCTTTTGGATTCTTGGACTTAACCAGTGATTTGCCAGGGGCTCTTGGGCCCTTGACCACAGACTGAACGCTGCATTATCAAATTCCCTACCTTTGAAGTTTGGGGACTTGGACTGGCTCCCCGGCTCCCCAGCTTTCAGATGGCCTATTGTGGGACTTCACCTTGTGATCATGCGAGTCAATTCTCCTAACAAACTCCCTTTCATACATATGTCTATCCTATTAGTTCTATCACTCTAGAGAACCCTGACTAATACAAATGTGATAAGGGTTTTAGATTTCCAGTGATCAGTCCTGTTGTGGTGTTTGCATCTAAAATGTTATCTTATTATTGAATCCTGGTACCTAAGAAGTCAACTAACTCATTACAAATAAATGATAGGAATAGAAGCAGAATATTTCCCAAAGGGATCGTGCACAAATGAAACTGTAC
Source organism: Rhinopithecus bieti (assembly GCF_001698545.2). Lineage (NCBI taxonomy): Eukaryota > Metazoa > Chordata > Mammalia > Primates > Cercopithecidae > Rhinopithecus > Rhinopithecus bieti. The sequence continues at coordinate 704,727 of NW_016813984.1, forward strand.
ATTTGGTTGTATGGCAGTTCTCAAGGAAATTCTAGCTAGATACTGAATTGAGACCTGGGAGTGACTAAGGATGCAAAAAAAAAAAAAAAAAAAAAAAAAAAGAAAGAGTTGCTTTATAGATAACATAGTTAAAGGCAAACTGAAACAAGCAAAAGTGGAAACAAGATACTAGGAAAATAGTAAAACAATTCATTTTAAAGCCTGATAGTCTGTGGCCTTGTTCCATGAATCCAAGGTGTGAATTCAGAAGTCTTGGTGGAAGCTATTTCCTTCCAAAGTCTGTTTATAGAGATCAACTTGAGGTCTTCACAGGGGACTTCATCTTCCATTTCTAGGGTGGTTTATGTTTCACTGAAAGACATGGCTCCAGAATAAACCACTTGGATTTTCACTGTCCTGCTAATTGTTAACAGTACCTCAAGGGGTCCTGTGGATCAGGGTTTTACAGCTGTCTTTCTCTGATATCACTTCTAGAAGAGACCCATTGTCTAGGTTTTAGTTCATGTAAAGATAACTTAAGAGGCAGAAAGACAGCTCCCACCTGTTCATGGTAGGAATAAGTGTGTTTCATGAATCCCCAGCATTCTTTGCCATGGCTGCTTGCAATCGTGTAGAGGTATTCCTAAATCCATATGGACTCATACACTCCTGAGTAAGTGGCAGAGCTTTTCAAAGCTCTTGCTAAGCCCCAGTAAAATGGGTTTTCCATCACTAAAGTGTTAAATAGCTCCCACATTTGGGAATACAAAATCAAAAAAAAAAATTTTTTTGGCTACTGTTAGAGCTGTTAATATCTGATGAAAGGCTTCAATCCAACTACAAATTAACAAATATTGATCAGGACATATTCAAAAGTCATCACAGAATGCATAGATATGAAATCAATTTGGAAGGGTTCTGAAGGTTGGCTGTTGTCCATGTCCCATCTTTATAGCTTTTACTACGATTGTGCTGTTGACATATGAGACGTGTATCAGAGACCCTTGATCATTTTGGTAAAGTATTGCTGCTGATGTTGACTGAGTGTAGAGGCAAATATGTCCTTGCTAGGGTAGGTAATTCCATGTAAAATTCTGCAAATTTCCTTTGCTACTGAGGGCCATCCATAGAGTGCCTGAAATCATCCCTGGGAAGTTTGCAACTAGATATTTCCCAGTATCCTTTCTTTATGCTGGAGTCAAATCCTAGCATTCTGAAATAGCTTCTTTGAACACACCCAGATATTTGGTTTCTTAGGGTAGGATCATTGTGAAGGTTGCCTGAACTCCTTTTGTACCAATTCCTACCTTATTATAGCTACTGCTTTAAGAAGCTTTAGCACACTCAAAATTCCTTTAATTTGCTGAGCATTTTGTTTGAGATTTTTACAAAAGTCAAGAACCCCTGTTTGTTTGCAAAGCCTTCAAAAATTGTGAACTACTCCTAAAGCATTTCTACTCTCAGTGTGTATTTTAGCTCATTTATCTTTAACTAACTGTCAAGCTCTGATGAGGGCAATAAGTTTTACCACCTGGTAGATTTTGCTTCTACAAGGAGTCATATTTTAGGAACAATGTGAGATCTGTTACAGCAGATTTTACCTAATATTATATTTTTCTGTTTAGTCTTATGATATGGTCCGTCAACAAACAAAACTAAATCTTGATTTTCTAATGTAGTTTCTAGCATATCCATTCAGGGAATATAGAGTTTGAAAAGAGAGGTTAGAGAGTCATAGGTGTCCATCTTTTAAAGAAAATGATGGAAGAGTTGCAGAATTCAGTAATTTATAGAGATATGCAAAGAAAGAGAGAGAGAAACAGAACTTCTAGGAGGTAAGCTTACTTACTGAGAGTTATTGTTTATTTTTGGTGAGAGACAAGGACCAGATAATGGGAGGGACCATCAAGTTTAAAGAACATTCTAAAAATCAAGTGAACAGAGCCTTCCTAGTTTAGCTGCTGTGGCTATTGCCCCTGGGCAAGGTGAGTAGACTTTTGCCACTGGGATAAGAGAGAAATTGTAGTGAGCTTTTGGTCTCTGATTATTCAGAAGAAGTTGGATTAGAACACACAGGGCTTATTCAAATCTCTCACATTATATATAAATAGATAAGCTTATGATAATTAGGTTGGCATAGAATGGGATGTTATTGAAGAGTTAATTTTAACTTTTGAAAGGAGGGTTTGTGTTGGGGTTCTCAGAGAAGAACTTTGGTTACCAAGGGATATAGTTTGGCTCTGTGTCCCCACCCAAATCTCATCTTAAATTGTAATCCCCATATGTGGAGGGAGGGACCTGGCTGGAGGTGATGGATCATGGAGAAGATTTCCCCCATGCTCTTCTCATTATAGTGAGTAAGTTCTCATGAAATCTGATGGCTTAAAAGTGTTTGGCACTTCCTCCCTGTCTCTCCTGCTGCCTTGTAAGACATGCCTTGCTTCCCCTTCATCTTCAGCCATGATTGTAAGTTTTCTGAGGGCTCCCCAGCTGTGCAGACCTGTGAGTCCATTAAACCTCTTTCCTTTATAAACTACAAAGTCTCAGGAATTTTTTTATAGCAGTATGAAAACAAACTAATACAGTAAATTGTTATCAGCAGAGTGGGTCACTCTTCTAAAGACAACTGAAAATGTGGAAGTGACTTTGGAACTGGGTAACAGGCAGAGGCTGGAACAGTTTGGAAGGCTCAGAGAAAGACAGGAAGATGAGGAAAGGTTTGAAACTTCCTAGAGACTTGTTGAATGGTTGTAACCAAAATGCTGATAGTGATACAGACAACGAAGTCCAGGCTGAGGCAGTCTCATATGGAGATGAGGAACTTATTGGGAACTGGATCAAACCTCACTCTTGCTATGCTTTAGGAAAGAGTGTGATGGCATTTTGCCCCTGCCCTAGAGATCTGTAGAATTTGAATTTCCTAATTTGAATTTGAATTGAGAAAGATGGCTTAGGGTATCTGGCAGAATAAATTTCTAAGCAGCAAAGCATTCAAGAGATGACCTGGCTTTTTCTGAAGTGTACGATTATATGTGTTCATAAAGAGATAATCAGAAATTGGAACTTATGTTTAAAAGGGATGTAGAACATAAAAGTTCTGAAAATTTGCAGCCTGACCATGTGGTAGAAAAGAAAAACCCATTTTCTGGGGAGAAATTCAAGCCACTGCAGAAATTTGCTTAAGTAACAAGGAGCTGAATGTTAGTTGCCAAGATAATGGGGAAAATGTCTCCAGGGCATGTCAGAGATCTTCACAGCAGCTCCTCCCATCACAGGTCCAGAGGCATAGGAAGGAAAAATGGTTTCATGGGCCAGGCCTAGGGCCTCACTGCTCTGTGCAGCCTTGGGACATGGTGCCCTGTGTCCCAGGTGCTCTAGCTATGGCTCCAGCCACTACTAAAAGGGACCAAGGTACAACTCAGACCATTGCTTCAGAGGGTTCAAGCCCAAAGCCTTGGTGGCTTCCATGTAGTGTTGGGCCTGTGGGTGTGTGGAAGCTAAGAGTTGAGGTTTGGGAACCTCCACCTAGATTTCAGAGGATATAGGGAAATGCCTAGGTGTCCAGACAGAAGTCTGCTGCGGGGTGGAGCCCTAATGGAGAACCTCTACTAGGGTAGTGTGGAGGGGAAATACAGAGTTGGAGTCCCCATGCAGAGTCCCCACTGAGGCACTGCATAGTGGAGCTCTGAGAAGAGGGCCACCATTCTCCAGACCCCAGAATGGTAGATCAACTGACAGTTTGCACTGTGTGTTTGGACAAGCTGCAGGCACCCAATACCAGCCCATGAAGGCAGTTGTGGGGTCTGTACCCTGCAGAGCCATAGAGCAGAGCTGTCCAAAACCTTGGGAGACCACCTCTTGCATCATCATGCCCTGAATGTGAGACACAGAGACAAAGGAGATAATTTTGGAGCTTTAAGATTTAATGACTTCCCTGCTGGATTTCAGACTTGCATGGAGCTTGTAGCCCCTTCATTCTGGCCAACTTTTCCTAATTGAAATAGAAACATTTACCCAATGCCTATACCCACATTGTATCTTGAAAATAACTAACTTGCTTTTGATCTTACAGGCACATAGGTGGAAGGAACTTGCCTTGTCTCAGATGAGACTTGGACTTTTGTGTTAATGCTGGAATGAGTTTAGACTTTGGGGGACTGTTGGGAAGGCAGGATTGTGTCTTGAAATGTGAGGATATGAGATTTGGGTGGGGCCCAGCATAAAATGTCACTGTTTGACTCTGTGTTCCCACCCAAATATCATTTAAAATTGTAAGCTTAATGTGTTGAGGGAGGAACCTGGTGGGAGGTGATCGGATCATGGGGATGGTTTCCCCATGCTGTTCTCATGATAGTAAGTGAGTTCTTATGAGATCCGATGGTTTAAAAGTGTTTGGCAGTTCACCTCTCTCTTTCTCTCTCCTCTGCTGCCATGTGAGACATGCCTCACTTCTCCTTTGCCTTCCACCATAATTGTAAGTTTCCTGAAGTCTCCACAGCCATGGGGAATTGTGAGTCAATTAGACTTCTTTCCTTTATAAATTACCCAGTCCCAGGTAGTTCTTTATAGCACTGTAAAAACAGACTAATACATCAAGAATTTGGTTAAACCATACAGTGAAGTGGAGATTTTAGGAAAACTGGTAACTGCTGTATGCAATGAGATCCAGGAATCTTCTTGTTTCTTAGTTATTCATCTGGAAAAGTTTCGAAAGGCCAAGTCTGTTAAGAGAAGATTTGAGAAAAGTCATATTAAAGGCAATGAACTTTACTTTGACAAAATTGTGACTTCTCTTTGGAAACCTTATGCCATCTCTGAAAACAGAAAGCAGATAGATGGAATCAATCTTAGAGCTCACCTCATCCTTAGAACAAAACAAAAGGTCAACCACATGTTTGAAACCACCTTTGCAAAATTACAACAGTAAGAGAAATCTAACATCATTGGCTCCATCCTGCTTCTGACCTTCAAGCTGTTCTTAGTCATTCCTGGGTGTAGGCCAAGCTAACTTTGGGAGGAATTTAGTTTGTAGTTTAACCTTAAAGCAGGGATGATAACAACTCTTACCAAAACTAAACTGGCATTGTAAAAATTAATGAAAGGCCACAATATTAGGATTATGAGAGGGGCCTGAATTCTGATAAGATGTAGGTGTACCTTCTATAATCCCTTACTGATTACGAATCATATGTCCAGAGGCTACAAGATTTGTGACTTTCTCAATTGCTCCTGTAGATAACATCAGAAAAACAGAGAATGATTTTCTTGAGATCTTTTTCAGACTGACCCCACTGGACTCATGACTTACAAGTCAGCTGGTCCTGTAGCCCCTCTCAGAGGTGCACCTAGTGCATGAGGGCTGTTTGCCACATCCCTATTTCATCCCAAACCTATCAGCAGAAGCCATTCTCTAGTCCCCTGCCCACCCTTGGATGTATATATACACATAGGTATGTTTCTGTGTGTATGTGTGTGTCCTTGATGGGCTCAGCCCCAATAATGCTATCTACAAATGCTAGAACATTTGTTGATAGAAGGCTGATACCTTCTTCAGATCTGCAATGTGGGCTTGATTGAGATACACAGACATTGGTAAATCGATATTCAAATTAACTATGCAATTATTATGAATAGGAGGACCCTTGGGGATTTCAGGAAAATAACTACTAAGAGAATATTTAATTTGGCAATTAAATTTGCATAGTTAACCACATCCTATGAAGTTAGCAGAGGTGTGTTCTCATTAAGGAAGAAAACATACATCTTGGTTAAAGATTCAAGGGTGACAGTTATGGACTGGAACACAAGGAATGTATGACAATTATTAGAGACACCTACCACATGAGTAGTTTGTTCACATCAAAAGTGAGGTTGCATAACAGAGACAGGGTTTCAGTTTAATAGCAGCATCTCTATCAATACAACAAATCACAAGCTTTCCTTTCAATGTTTAGAGAAATTTCTCCTTGTGAGTTTCAGGGTAAAACAGGAAACTGAGTGTTTGATTCCTCCTTGGAGTACCCTCATTGATCATCCACTTTATTTTTCCCCTATAGTTTCTTAGCAAATACAAAACAATTATTTTTCCAATGTCTTTCTGCTTACAGTAACTACCCATGACTTCATCAGAAGCTCCCTTCTCCCATATACAATGATGGGTATGGGAGCATCTAGATGTATTTTTTTTTTCCTGTAAAGTCATAAATTTATCCTGAGTATTATTCTGTTTTTGGAGTAAGTCTTTTCCAAAATGTTCAATGAGGGATTGAAGGCCTGATAAAAAGACTATTTCCCAGTCTCACTTTTGCTTTCAGATTAAATCCCCTATTTCTAGTCTTGATGAAAAGAGTCAAACTCTGTAAAATATTTGTAGAGATTTATTCTGACCCAAATAAGTGTCACCCAAATATATGTGACACAGCCTGCGGAGATCCTGAAAACATATGCTCAAGGTGGTCAGCCAACAGATTGGTTTTATACATTTTAGGGAGTCATAAGACACCATTCAATACATGTAAGATGTACATTGGTTCATTCCAGAAAGGTAGCACAACTCGAGGCAGGGCCTTCCAGGTCATAGGTGGATTCAAAGATTTTCTGATGGGCAGTAGATTGAAAAGGTTTATCTAAAGACGTAGAATCAGTAGAAGGGATTGTTCAGGTTAAGATAAGTGGTTATAGAGACCATGGTTCTTATTATGCAGATGAAATCTCCAGAGAGAATAGATTGTAAAAATTTCTTATCAGACTTAAAAAGATGCCAGACTCTCAGTTAATTCTCACCTGGATCAGGAAAAAAACTTGGAAAGGGAAAGGAATTCTCTACAGCAAGTAAAATTTCCCTGCAAGAGACAGCTTTGCAGGGCAATTTCAAAATATGTCAAAGAAATATATTTTGGGTTAAAATACTTTGATTTCTATCAGGGCTTGCTATCTGTCACATTGGTATTTTATTGCTACAAAGAGTCTGTTTTGCCAGTCTTAAGGTCTCTTTTAATGTTAATGCTAATCAGTTGTGCCTGAATTCCAAAAGGAGAAAGATGTAATGAAACATGTCTGACGCTCTCTTTCCCATCATGGCCTGAGGTAGTGTTCAGGTTTACTTTAGGATGCCCTTGGCTGAGAGGAGGGGTCCATTCAGTTGGTTGGGAGGCTTAGAATTTTATTTTTGATTTACTCTAGTTTAAGACTATTGACAAAACATGAAACATGGGGAGTGTAGGGTAGGGAAAATCTTTCCTTCTACATTTTTCAGTTCTCAGCTGGGTATTTTGTTACAAAAGACAGATTAACAAGAGAAAAACCAAGCAAGGTTTGTTTACATGTGTATTTCATACATACATTGGACAAAGTCTTGGAAGAGTAACTCTAAGAGGTGTTTAGAACTTGGGCTTTAATATCACCTTTAGGTAAAACAAAGAAAGATGGGTTTGGGGGAAGTGAATTTTGGGAAGATGACCAGAAAAGGCATGGTAAACAAGACAAAAGGTTTGTTATGCAGATTTAAGTCCCAGACTTCTCCATTGGTGAAAGTCTCTTGTGATGTAGGTTATACTTCTCTTCCTGGTACAGAGAGGGAAACACCCTTAGATATGGAGATTTTACTTATATATGTAAATCTTCCTTTCAAAGGGTAACTCATAATTTTATTTTCAGAGCTTCTCCTGTGTCTAACTTTTCTAAAAATAATCAGCTCAAAATAACCCTTATGGTCAAGAGGCATACAGATGATCTTTGATTTACAATAGGGTTTCATCTTGTTAAACTCATTGTAAGTTGAAAATGTCCTAAGTCAAAAGGCATTTAATATACCTCACCTACTGAACATCATAAATTAGTCTGGCCTACCTAAACATGCTCATAACACTTACATTAGCATAGAGTTGTGTAAAATTATCTAACACAAAGCCTATTTTATAATAAAATACCTCATGTAATTTATTAAATACTGTACTGAAAGGGAAAAACAGAATGGCTGTATGGGTACTAGAAGTACAATATCTATTGACTGTATATCACTTCTGTACCATTGTAAAGTGCAAAAATCATAAGTAGAACCAATGTAAGTCAGGGACTGTCTGCACTGGGGGTGGTATATTCTAAGATCCTATAGTCATACTTCAGGGCGGCATTTTCTGGCCACCCACAGTCACAAAGCTGATGGACGTCTACCTTGGGATATACCTCTGCATTCTGTCTAAAGGTGGTAAAGAACCTGCCCTTTAAGTATAAAAGTAAAATCTTTCCTTCTACATTTTCAGTTCTCAGCTGGGTATTTTGTTACAAAAGACAGATTAACAAGAGAAAACCAAGCAAGGTTTGTTTACATGTGTATTTCATACATACATTGGACAAAGTCTTGGAAGAGTAACTCTAAGAGGTGTTTAGAACTTGGGCTTTAATATCACCTTTAGGTAAAACAAAGAAAGATGGGTTTGCCCTTTTATACTTAAAGGGCAGGTTCTTTCTTGCCTACTAGACTATCAGAGTCCAGCCTATTTTCACAAGAAAGTGTTTGGGGATAGCCTCCAAAAGACTGTGTTCCACACCTCTAGCTTTTAAAAAAAATCCTCTAGATTCCTATGCAATTGGGGCTGTTTGGGGGTTACCCTTGAGATCTTCCTGTTCTGCCTATTCTTTTAATTTTCTGCATCTGAATTTCCACTAATGACTTAGTTAATTGGTACAGAACTGGACACACTGGTTTATTTGTTTCTAAAACCATTCTACATTCCTCCACAAATTTCTGAGCTTTAAAAACTTTCTGAAAATGGCTGTCAGCTCAGACAGAGACCAGAACTCAAAATCAACCATCAGAAGTGAAGGAAACCAAAGTATTTCACCCCAAAATGTGGCTTCCTGGTATAGTGAGTATTTGGATTAAAGGCCCTTCAAACCCAAGAGTAGTGGCTCATGCCTGTAATCCCAGCAATTTGGGAGGCCCAGGTAGGCAGATCATTTGAGGTCAGGAGTTTGAGACCAGCCTGACCAACATGTTGAAACCTCATCTCTACTAAAAATACGAAAAAATTAGCTAGGCATGGTGGCACATGCCGGTAGTTCCAATTACTCAGGAGGCTGAGGCAGGAGAATCACTTGAACCCAGGTAGCAGAGGTCGTAGTGAACTGAGATCATGCCACTGCACTCCAGCCTGGGTGACAGAGTGAACTTCATCTCAAAGATAAATAAATAAAGACCCTTCAAGATCAACAGATGCTAGAAGAGACTTCTGCCCATCTACATAAAGACCAGAGGGTCAAACCAAGGAGGACAATTATTTTTCTTCCCCTCCTTGTTATTTTATCTAATTACTTCCTGCAGAAAAGGAGATTGAAGAATGTAACCACACCTGGACAGACTCTTTTATAAGATAATGTCTGTCTCTCAGGTTCATTCAATTTTCAAAGAGAACCATTTATAAATTAACCTCTGTTCCCCAGCCTGTTCATTCTCCCTAGCAACCATTCATTGCCCCTCACCAACATTACTTGTATTCCCTTTCTCCTCCCTGCCTTCTAGTAAAAGGATATATAAGTATCTGGGTCCCACTGGGATATGTGGTTGGTAATCACTCTGCGGTCCTCCCTCATGCATGTTAATATATTTACATGCCTTTTCTCCTTTTAATCTGCCTTTTGTCAGTTGATTTTCGGCAAGCCTTCAGAGGGTGAAGAAGAAGTTTTCCCTTGGCCCCCACAGAAGCTTTCCCTTTTCTGTGGAAAATTTAATAGTTGAGCGTTGGGGTTTCTGGCCACCTAGGACGGAAGGGCAGTGTGTCAGAGGGAGAGATAGGAGCAGAGGGAAATGGGGGTGTGTAGTTTGGTGGAAAAGCAATGGCACGATAAAGGCATCAGGTTCATCATGTGATTTGAGAGTATCAAAAAGGGAGATTGTTTTATGTTTTCACATTTTCTTATGTTTTGGCCAAGAGTGTTCTCAAGCAAACAATTTTGAAATTGGAATTCCTTTTAAATACTTCCTTATACCAATCAAAATTTACAGACAATTGGATGTTTGAAATTTTGGTTCCCATTAATTCTAAGGTGACCTGCAAATGAACAATTTTGATTATATCAAACTTCTCCCAAAATGACCATTGTACAGTCTGCCCCAAATATCCACAGATTTCAAGACTGTTGGTTCCACATCTGTGGATCTAGCCAACCACAGGTAGAAAATTTTCAAAAAATATAGCATTAAACAATACAATAAAAACACTATAGTCCAGGCATGGTGGCTCACACTTGTAATATCAACACTTTGGGAGACTGAGGTGGGAGGATCGCTTGAGCTGAGGAGTTTGAGACCAGCCTGGGTAACATGGTGAAATCCTGTTACTACAGAAAGTTCAAAAATTGGCTGGGCATGGTGGTGTGCATCTGTAGTCTCAGCTACTGTGGAAGCTGAGGTAGGGGGATCACTTGAACCTGGGAGGTGGGTAGTATAACAACTATTTACAAAGCATTCACATTGTATTAGGCATTATAAATAGTTTAAAGATTAAAATTATACAGGAGGATGTGCATTGGTTATATGAAATAGTAGACTCTTTTAAATAAGTTACATGAGCATCTATGGATTTTTATATCTGCAGGGCTCCTGGAATCAACCCCCACAGACCAAGGAACAGATATAATGATAAATTATCCTTGGGGAATTATGACATTTTGAAAACCAAACTCATGATTTGAAGTTGGAGTGTAAGAAATTTGATGCAGATTTCTTACACTCAAACTACAGAATTGGTCCAGATGTTACCAGAAAGGGTCCTAATCCAGAACTCAAGAGAAGGCTCTTGAACCTTGCGCAAGAAAAAATTTGGAGACAGGCTATACAGTAAAATGAATAAAAGAATAGCTACTCCATAGGCAGAGCGGCAGCACAGTCTTCTCAACTGAGTATACTTACAGTTATTTCTTGATGATATGCTAAACAAGGGGTGGATTATTCATGAGTTTTCTGGGAAAGAGGTAGGTAATTCCCAGAACTGAGGGTGCCTCCTCCTTTTAGATCATACAGGGTAACTCCTGGATGTTGCCATGGCATTTGTAAACTGTCATGGCACTGGTGGGAGTGTCTTTTAGCACGCTAATGTATTATAATTAGCATACAATGAGCAGTGAGAATGACCAGAGGTCACTTTCATCACCATCTTGGTTTTGGTTGGCTTCTTTACCATGTCCTGTTTTGTCAGCAGGGTCTTTGTGACTTGTAAATTGTGCTGACCTCCTATCTCTTCTTGCGACTAAGAATGCCTTACCTAGGCCAGGCACAGTGGCTCACGTCTGCAATCCCACCTCTTCAGGATGCTGAGGCAGGGAGATCACTTGAGGTCAGGAGTTCAAGACCGTCCTGGCCAACATGGCGAAACCTGTCTCTACTAAAAATACAAAAATTAGCCAGATGTGATGATGCACACCTGTAGTCCCAGCTACTTGGGAGGCCAAGGCATGAGAATCATTTGAACCTGTGATGCAAAGGCTGCAGTGAGCCAAAATCTTAGCACTGCACCCCAGCCTGACTGACAGAGTGAGATACTGCCAAAAAAAAAAAAAAAAAAAAAAAAAAAAATCCTTAATCTCCTGGGAATGCAGCCCAGTAGATCTCAACCTTATCTTACCCAGCTCCTTTTCAAAATGGAGTTGCTCTGGTTCGCATGCCTCTGACACAGATGAGATGCAGACAGAGAGATATGTGACTGAGACAAATCCTGGGAATCTTGGAACTGTTGGTCAAAGTGTGGTTTGTGTATCTCATGGCTCAAGCCTCCCAGCCTAAAGGCCAGACTGTCTTGACTCTAAACCCAACTAATTAGGGAATATAGAAATGCTTGGGGAAAAGATCATTTCCAGAATTAGACTTCTGTGAACAAAAGAAGATGAGACTAGGGAAAGTTCTCATAACATTTGGGTAGTGATCTGGAACAAAGTTTGTTCAAACAACAAAATTGAAACCACCTTTGCAAAGATGATGACAGTGAGAGAAGTCTAGCATGGCTGACTCCACCTTGTTTCCAGCCTCATAGACTGGCTGTCCTTGTTCATCCTTGAACATAGGCCAAGCTAACCATAGGAGGAATTTAGTTTCTAGTTTAACTTTACAGCAGGGATGATCATAGTCCTTCCCTAAAACTGATCCCCTCCTTGTTCAGGGACTGAAATTCCCTTCGTAAAACTAATGAAAGGCCACAAGATTAGGGTTATGGAAGGGGCCTGAATTCTGTTAAAATGTAGGTGTAGTTAAAAAATAACTAGCCTTTATCTCCTAACTTGCTTTTCTACAATGCCTTACTGCTCAGAGTCATGTGGCCAGAGGTCACAAGATTTGTGACTTTGCCAATTGATCCTATGTATAACATCATGATTGTAAAACCTAATATTGGTATTTTGAGATGTATTTCAGACTTTTGCATTCTCGCAACTGACTGACCCCACTGGGACTTGTGACCCATGACTCAATGGTTCCTGTCCCCACCCACCACCCAGAGTTGAACTCAGAGTGCAAGGACATTTTCCACACTCTATGATTCATCCCCAACCTATCAGCAGTGCCCGTTCTCTAGCCCCCTGCCTACCAAATTATCCATAAAAGCTCTGGTCTCTGAGTGCTTGGGGAGACTGATTTGAGTAATAACTCCAGTCCTTTGGCTTGCCCAGCCTTATGTTAGTTAAATTCTTTCTTTACTGCAATAATGTTGTTTTAGTGAATTGGATTGATCAGTGCAGCAGGCAAGAAAAACCCCTTGGGTGATTACAAATTCTGAGAAGAAATCTTTTGAGCTTTCCAATTCATAGAATCAGTTTGTGAAGGAATGTGGGACCTCTGCTTGTCCTCTTTCCTGTTATAAATACACAACAAAAAGTGACAAGGACAGACAGAAACAAGTGGTTGTGTTGTTAATACTAAGGCAGTTTGCACCATGAATAAAAGTTTTCCAAATCTCATCAGAGAACAAATAATTCCTAAAATGTATTCTTCATTCCTAAGAGTTAAACTTAGCATGTAGAAAACTCACCACTGGTTTCTGAGACAGTGGTGGAGAGGAGTTAAGAATTTGCGTTTCTTTCTTTTTTTAATATTTCATTTTATTATATTTTAAGTTCTGGGATACATGTGCAGGACATGCAGGTTTGTTACATAGGGAAATGTGTGCCTTGGTGTTTTGCTGTATGTATCAACCCGTCACCTAGTATTAAGCCCAAAATGCATTAGCTATTTATCCTGATGCTCTTCCCCACCCCACCTCCGTTCCAAGAATTTGCATTTCTAACAAGTTCTCCCAGGGCTCAAGAAGCCACTAAGTGTCTATTATTAAGTCAAGGATCTTGAGCAGGAATCCTAGTGGGAGCTCTAATGGTGTCAAATACTGATTTCCTGAAAACAAAACAAAACACCAAAATAACCTATTGATAAGACAAAGCTGGTAATAAAGTACTACTTAACAGTCTTGAATGAGGAGTGCAAAGACAGGATGTATACGTATAAGGGTTTGGATTGTGGTTTAAGACGGGTCTTTCAATACAGGATCTTTCAATATTTGGAGTGGGTAAGGGTCATACTATAATAGTTTAGAATTTATAGGCATAGCAAGGCAAGAATTCCGAGGCAAAATCTTAAGACTATGAGGAGTGAACAGATGGGTGATGCTATCTATGGCAAAATTGAACAATTTGATGTTCCTTTAAATTGGGTTTTGGGAAGTTCCTGGAATAAACAATGAAGTTACTTGCAACTTTTTTCTTCCTAAGCAAGAGATTATCAGATAGTAAAATCACGTAGACAAAGACAGTAAAATGCTGAAGTAATGTTAGTAAAATCATGTTAACATTGACAGCTGTGTACAGGTAGATTTTTTATATACACTTATATATTTTATCTCCTTTGGAGAGTTGCATATACACAAAATGTAATTATCCTAATATTGCATATGCAATTGTCATATTATTGATGAAAATAGACTGCAAATTTAGAGATGTCAGTATTAAAATCTACTAGCAAACATGCAATTACTGTGATTTAAATAATACTTATGACTTCGTCTTGTACATCACAAATTTTCACTGAAAATTACATTATGATATTTATGAGTCTAAGGAAGCCTATGTTACGGATAATTTATTTAGCAAGGGCTGGGGGTATTGTATTATGCTAGCAACTGAAACTGAAAATGCAGTGCACACATTTGTTTGAGTTCCTTTTGGATAAAAAGAATTTTGGTGAAGGGGGTGGGAGGAGTGCTCTAATATATTTAAGAAAAATCCTAATAATCATTAATCGACTAAGAAAATGGTTGTCAAATTTTATGAGATAAGAGAGCTAATATCAGTAAAGTGAAATCTTCAGACCAAGATCTGGTAATCCTGCTCAGCAATATAGTCAGTAAGTTTTGCTTACTTTCAGATATTGATTATCCAAGTGTGTTTTTGGGACCATTGGCATTAGCATCACCTGAAAACTTGTTGATCTACAAATTCTTGAGCCCCACTTCAGAGCTACGGACTCAAAAACTCTTGGATTGGGCCCAATGATCTTGTTTTAACAGCCCTGGTGTCATACGCATCCGTGTGAAGAGACCACCAAACAGGCTTTGTGTGAGCAATAAAGCTTTTTAATCATCTGGGTGCAGGTGGGCTGAGTCCAAAAAGAGAGTCAGCGAAGGGAGATAAGTGTGGGCCCGTTTTATAGGATTTGGGTAGGTAAAGGAAAATTTCAGTCACAGGGGGATTGTTCTCTGGCGGGCAGGAGTGGGGGTCCCAAGGTGCTCAGTGGGGAAGTTTTTGAGCCAGGATGAGCCAGGAAAAGGAATCTCACAAGGTAATGTCATTGCTTAAGGCAAGGACCGGCCATTTTCACTTCTTTTGTGGTGGAATGTCATCAGTTAAGGTGGGGCGGGGCATTTGCACTTCCTTTGTGATTCTTCAGTTACTTCAGGCCATCTGGGCTTATACTTGCAAGTCACAGGGGACGCAATGTCTTGGCTTGGGCTCAGAGGCCTGACACCTGGTATAGGGTCCAGTTTGAGAACCTCCTAATGTTAGGGCAGAATCCAATTGCTCTGATACACAGATAGCAAGCTTCTTTTGAATATTCTTTTGAATATTTTGGGCCCCAAAGATTACAGGAACTGAAGAAACCAATTAGAAAGTCAATGAAGGCTGAGAGAGTTTGTGCTATTTTATCAATTTAACTATACAAGCATTTTTAACTATACAAATATTTTTAATTGAGACCCCATACTCTTGAGAAAACCAATGTGACAAGAATACTTTTTAAAAGGTAAAATCATGACTCACCTACAAATATAAATGAACATTTAAAGATTTATTCCTTAAAGTACCAGTAAGATGTTAAAAACCATATAGTTGTGTTTGTATACTGGAGCAAAAGTAACAAGGTCAAGATGAGATATGCAATTGTTAAACATTCGGACACATGAACTTTCTGAAGGTGAAAGCCTAGACACAAAAGAATAGATGGGTATCCAATCCTTTTATGGAAATTGTAGGCCAAGACAAAGCATAAAAATTGATTAGAAAATCATTAGAAACTTACAAAAGGATTGGAAAAGAATTTCAAATTCATTGTGGTAAAATCTATATTGCAAAATGTATCATTTTAACTATTTTAAGTGTACAATTAGTAGTATTAAGTATATTCACATTCATTTCCAAAACATTTTCATCATCCCAAACTGAAACTATGAAACTCGGTACCCTTTAAACATTAACTCCTTTTCCTGCATTCCACCATGACCCTGGAAACCACTAATTCCACTAGTCTACAAATTTGCTTATTCCAGGTATTTCATGTAAGTGGGATCATAAATATTTGCCCTTTTGTGTCTGGTTTATTTCACTTTGTCTTCAAAGTTCATCCATGTTGTAACATGCATGACAATTTTATTCCTTATTAAGGCTGAATTATATGACATCATATGTTTATGATACATTTTGCTTATCCATTCATACTTCAATAGATATTTAGGTGATTTCCACCTTTTAACTATTGTGAGACTGGAGTGCAGTGGCCGGATCTCAGCTCACTGCAAGCTCCGCCTCCCGGGTTCCCGCCATTCTCCTGTCTCAGCCTCCCGAGTAGCTGGGACTACAGGCGCCCGCCACCTCGCCCGGCTAGTTTTTTGTATTTTTTTTTTATTAGAAACGGGGTTTCACCGTGTTAGCCAGGATGGTCTCGATCTCCTGACCTCGTGATCCGCCCGTCTCGGCCTCCCAAAGTGCTGGGATTACAGGCTTGAGCCACCGCGCCCGGCCAGAAAGTGCATTTTTAGTAGAGTACTGGGAGTGATGCAGATCACAAGAGACTAAGTGAATAAAGAGGTTAGTTAGCATTATCTGTATCAATTCATGAGAAGTATAATTGTGAGAGAGAAAGGAAATGTGGTACAAGCCATGGAGGCATGCAATGTCCCTTTCAATGGAGTGGTCCATATCGCAGAAGGTTCTGGCCGGAAGAGTGAAAGTGCCAAGATAAGGGAGAAGAAGTGAACCTAAGAGCAAGAAAGACTGCATTTGGAATCTTAGTATTCTCTTTCCATTAATCCACATGATACCCAAGAAGAACATAGAATTTAAGAAAGTTCAATATCTGCTTGCTTGACAGTTAACAAAGGGGGAAGCAGCTGTGAAACTTCACTTTGAAAACTCAAAGTTTCTCTTCAGATAGTTGACCTATATCCAGTCTACCAGTAATAGTCTTTTCTTGTTTCTGCCTCAGTCTTGGTCTCTCTTGGTCTCTCTCTCTCTCTCTCTCTCTCTCTCTCTCTCTCTCTCTCTCTCTCTCTCTCCCCCCCTCCTCTCTCTCTCCTCTCTCTCCTCTCTCTCTCTTTCTCTCTTTCTCTCTCTCTCTCTCTCTCACACACACACACTCAAAACTCAAGGACAAAGGGAGATGGATCTAATTGTCTAATTGACCAAACATTTTTTAAAGCCACATAAAAATTACAACACATATTTGCCTGCAACCACACCAACTTGGTCATTATTTAACACTAAGCTTCGTGCAAAACAGGAGGGAAAAATGATGATTTTTAATGCTGAGAAAGTAATTTTGTTTTAAACATAGGAAGGAATTTTTCCGTTCCTAACAAGGAACACCCTGTGATCCTATGAACAGGAAACTTTCCTATTATCCATTTTTAAAACATCTAGTAAAATACCACCACGCAGTACAGGACTACAATATTTCACTGTTGCCTGGTCTAGGGTCACCATTCTCTCTGTGATTAGCAAGAACTAGGTGTCTTCTTCAGGGAATCATGAGATAATTCATTTAACAGCATAATTTCTGAAAAAGTTTAAAAAAGTACACATTCCTATTACTATTGAATTCTTACAAATACATTTAATTATAGCCGATATTTAATAACTACAGAATTTCATTTTTTTTTATACTTTCACATATGACTTCCCCAAGGTAAAATCTGTTCTTAAATCTGGTCATTTATTAATTGCCTGGTGGCTGTCTAAACACTGGGGAGATGCATTTGATCACTTCCAGATTCCTCAATGTGTTCTTCCCTGGCACTTTACTAGAAATAAAAGTAATAAACCTCGCCTTTATTCAACACTTGCCATGTTCTTAGACAATTGTTCTAGACCCATTACATACCTTACTCCACTTCTTATAAAATCCTGCAGGATGGCTATTACGGCCCCATTTTGCAGATGAGAGAACCTGCTCTGCAAGGTTGCTTCCTGAGTAGGTAACAGGCAAACCTGGGCTTTAAACCCAAATATATCTCACTCCAAAGCTGTGTTCTCACCTCAAAAACCAGCCTCTCAAAGAAGCAAGTATGCCACAGATAGTTTAACTAACATCAATCAAGTTAAAACTCGGATGAGGCAAGGACATCACAAAGTACATTTTGGGAATAAGAGTTCTAAGAGAGCTCCATGCTTCCTTCATACTTGTTACAAGAAGGTGGTTTAGATTTAGATAAGCCAGGATGAGTATTTCTATCACTGTCCCCAACTCTCTCACATCAGGGACGTTCTGGGCATCGAGCCATCACTTTTCTGTGTTCCACAGGTGTGGAGGGCTGAGTTAATCATAGCCTCTAGTTCATGTCACATTGTCTCCCGGCTTGGCCCCAGACCCCTCTCTGTTTTCATCTGAGAATTCCCCCCCCCGGCTTTTTTTTTTTTTTTTTGCCATTATCCACTTTCCTTTTCCTCCCCCTACCACTAAGGCAAACACTTAATGTGTCTGATGTCAGCCTTTTACTTTATGTGTTCCTGAAAATGCTTACTGTGGTTTCCATGCAAGTGTGAGGATGTTGAGGGCTCACCGTAAGGCATAAACCCTGCACTAGAACCCCTTTGGGATCAGGAATGGGGACTCCAGTTGTGGCTCTGCTCCTCCACAGCCAAGACATTTTTAAAGCAAACTACTCTCAGTGAGCCTATCCCTTCATCCAAAAATAAGGATGATACTACCTGTCTTTCTGCTCATAAAATAGTGAAAGCTATAAAGCCCACATATGTGGTTTTATCTCAGGAATCATCTGTGCTGTAAAAAGCGATGGCTGTTTTGATGGCCACGTTTTGAAGATGTTCTATGTAGAAGTCTGATTTCAGGCTGCCATGGACTGAGCTGAATCCCCTGAAAATTCATATGTTGAAGCTTTAACCCACAATGGGACTGCATTTAAAGATGGGGTCTATAAGGAGGTAATAAATGCTAAATGAGATCATAGAGTTCTAATCTGAAATGACTGACATTCTTATAAGAAAACGAAGCGACACAAGAGCTTACTCTCTCCATGTGCTCACGGGGAAGAAGCCATGTAAGGACACAGTAATAAGGAAGCTGTCTGCAAGCCAGGAAGAGAGCCCTCACCAGAAACCAGCCCTGAGGGCAACTTCATCTTAGACTTTTGGCCTTCAGAACTATAAGAAAATATGCCACTTGGGCTGTGCTATTTTGTTATGGCAGCCCAAGCAGATGAGTGTACAGACCCTCTTCTGCAATGTATCATTTGTACCAAAAATAAACACCTTTAAAAGTATGATTCCTAACCCTGGAATGTTCTGGAGTGATAAGACATTCTCACTATGAAATTAATTTGCATTTTACTTAGTGTGTGCTAGATGGCACTTTTGGAAGAGAGCCACAAATCAGGGCTGCCGGTTCTGCTCCATGTGACAGCAGAGGGGTGAAGCATCAGAGAGAGAGGAGCTCTCACCAGACCCAATGAGTTAACACTTGTTCCTCCTAGGATGTGCTCCACAGCAACGAAATTCTGGAAAACCTATTTGTTGTTCTCTCTAGCACCTAGAACAGGAAACCATAAGAACTGAGAAAGGTTTGTTTGGGTGGCAGGCAGTGAATTCACTAAGGTCCTTGTTCCCTCTAGTTCCTCCTTTAGCATGAGTGGACACAAATATCATTTCTGGAGCTGCCAATATAATTGATAAAAGTAGTCAATGTTACCAGATGAGCACCTGACACCAGAATTCCCCTTAAGAAGAGAATTGGTTTTGTGTTCGGAAAAATGCCCCATCAGGGTTTGGCAATAACCAGTGACATGTCATGAGCTCCTGGGAGTACAGCCGTTCAACGGGAGACAAGGAGATAAATCTATCCTTTATTCTGGAAAGGGTGTGGGAAGGGAGGTGACAGATGGAAGAGACAAAGATGAAGAAGACGGATGAGAGAGGTTTTGCCAATGGCTGCCTGTGGTGTGATAGGACCCTTCCCTAAGAATCCTCGTATCTCCAGGAAAGTTAACTTCCCCACATGTATGGTGTGAGTGCATGTGTTATGAACTCAGGTGGAAGGTGAGGCTTGTGCCTGGGCAGTGACTGAGGCAGCTCATGTTGTCGTGGTGGTGGAGACAGAAGGTGCCTGACGCGTTAGCCATCAAAAATCAGGAGAATTCATGGTGAGGATTCCAGGTTGCCACAGGTCTTTAAAAATTTAGTACTTACATCAAATTGACTTGCAAGGACTTTTGCTGACATTCAAACCACAGGAATAGAAGAGGGCCAGGTGGTCCCACATTTTTCAAACATCTGAATGAAGTGTGGAGGAATTTCCCCACTAAAATATTTTCAGCTGAATCTCATCTCTCACCCTGAGCTTTATACACCTACCTGGTTGTTTTTCCCCGGAAGTTTGAGTCCGTTAAAGGCAAAGTGAGGGATGAGAACCATGTTAGGCTGGAGAAGGGGACACTGAGAAAGCCACAGAGATGCAGGAAATAATGACACAGGAAGACTGCCATGTAGTAGGGAGCCATAAAGTTGGCAGGGGTGACCATCATTTGTCAGGTAAAATACTCTCTCAAAGCTCCAACTGACTTCTGGATGCAGAGGCAAGGAATCACTCATATGGGCTGGGCACAGTGACTCACGCCCCTAATTCCAGCACTTTGGGAGGCTGAGGTGGGTGGATCACCTGAGGTCAGGAGTTCGAGACCAGCCTGGACAACATGGTGAAACTCCATCTCTACTAAAAATCCAAAAGTTAGCAAGGTGTGATGACGTGCACCTGTAATCCCAGCTACTCGGGAGGCTGAGGCAGGAGAATCACTTGAACCCAGGAGGCGGAGGTTGTAGTGAGCCGAGATCATGCCATTACACTCCAGCCTGGGCAATAAGAGTGAAACTCCATCTCAAAAAAAAAAAAAGAAAGAAAGAAAAAGAAATCCCTCATCTGCCCTGTAGCCACAGCACGTACAAAATCATCCACAATATTCAGACATATTGGAGCCAACTGGCTATTGGTCTGAGATGATGCATCACTTTCCTAGACCTTTTCATCCTCCTTTCACTCTTTGCTGGTAGCAATTTTCTGAGGCTTCAGTGCAGCTTCTTCCTATGTATAATATGGCATGATTTTTAAATGGTGGCATCATTCTAAACTTTGGAAAAATAGAATTAGGAAGGATTGAGATGGTGTAGGGCTGGTAGTCTTGCACTGAGCTACCAATAAGGACAGAGACAATCTTTCTGATTCCTGACATTTATTTTTTGTGCCTCTCCTGGTGGATGGTCCTGACCAGCTTTTAATCCAATACAGGAGTACAGAGAGGCAAGCAGTGTCTCTGTTTAGATGCTTCTCTTTCACCTCTCATCTCTGCAGACCTCTCTGCAAGCAAAAAAGTTTGACCTCTTTCTTTCCAAGAGTAATTACAGCTCCTATCAATTTTTCCATAAGAAGATAGATGTGAAAAAAAAAAAAAGTGAAAACTTGATGGAGCAAGACTTGGGGTTCAATACAAATGTCACTTCCTCTCCTCTGTTTCACATTTCTCTTAACTATAATGAACACATTCCCTTGGAGGAAGAAACCCAAAGCTAGCTGTGACAGAAATGGATATCAAGCAATTCAGGTTCATTGGCACACAAATGTTATGATTCCATTTCAGTAGACAAGAGGTACTCAGAGAGTCTTCTCATTTTGTTATAGTCTCATCTCCACCCTTCACTAAGTTTACCTAATTGGAAATTAGAATTGAAATTATGAGGATAAGGAATTTTCTCTCCCCTTTAGGGCCATCACCTAGTATATATTTATTACAGCATCCACTTACAGAAAGATGGATGGGGCTAGGGGAGAGACAGTGCTTCCCTGGAGGCAAATGAATACATTAGGGCTTTATCTTTCCCACAGACATAGGCACTGGGTGTATATGCAGAAACCTCCGGAGGCATTAATATGGAGCTAGGCAGACAGAAACTTTCTGGCAACTGGCTTCTTTCTATTGAAGTTGTGGTCATGTTGTAAGCCTGGTTTCGTAGTGAAATTGGTCACCAGCTATCAAACATCTCATGATGGAAAAGGAGGGAGACTATGACTGAGGGTTATATGTGGTTCATAGGCACAATGTCAGAGGGACCCAAAGACTGGAGGAAGCCTGTCCCGACCTGCAGGACAGTGGAACGGGCCCTGGAAGGGGGAGTGGGAATGGAGGAGACAAGAAAACACAAGAAATGGAGACAAGACAAATAGCCTGATCAAGTCTCATTTATTGAGTGTAGGGTCATGCCTTATATAGGCTGGCAGGGGAAGAGGTTGGGCCAGGGCGGTGACGCCATGGGTGTGTACTTTTCCCGGGCGCGGGATCGCGCCTGCGCCCTGGGCTGCTTATCTTCCTGGGCGGGAAAATGTTTGTGCGCGCGCGGGAAAGGTTGGCGCGTGCGGGAGAAACTTAGGCGCGCGCGGGAAAAGCTTTGGGCGCGCGCGGGAAGGGTTTGTAAATAAAGAACCCGGGAATGTGCCCTCTTGTCTCCGCTTTGCGGAGATCAAGCAACAGAGGTCGGCTAATTCCNGGAGTGGGAATGGAGGAGACAAGAAAACACAAGAAATGGAGACAAGACAAATAGCCTGATCAAGTCTCATTTATTGAGTGTAGGGTCATGCCTTATATAGGCTGGCAGGGGAAGAGGTTGGGCCAGGGCGGTGACGCCATGGGTTTGTACTTTTCCCGGGCGCGGGATCGCGCCTGCGCCCTGGGCTGCATATCTTCCTGGGCGGGAAAATGTTTGCGCGCGCGCGGGAAAGGTTGGCGCCTGCGGGAGAAACTTAGGCGTGCGCGGGAAAAGCTTTGGGCGCGCGCGGGAAGGGTTTGTGAATAAAGAACCCGGGAATGTGCCCTCTTGTCTCCGCTTTGCGGAGATCAAGCAACAGAGGTCGGCTAATTCCGGGCCTCATGGCTCCGGACAGAAGCCCACAAATGGTTTCCCTTCCCTTGACCTCTGATGATCTTGAAGATCTCTCCTCTACTCCACGACTGGAGACTGATAGGACCACGATTTCTGGACTGAGTAAAAACCAGCCATGCTGGGAAGTAAACACTTTATTGGAAATATGAAAGGGAAAATAAAGCATAGCAAATATAATATGGATAAAGCAAAATCAAATGTTCATAAGTAGGAAAATAATCCATAGAAACATAGTACTCTTCCTTCACTGGTTTCGTATATGACCAATAACGAGTTTTATCTGATACAGATGGCATGAGACAGCACCAAGAGTATCATCGTGATGGATGATGACAGCTTTTGGAAATATTTACTGTGTTTGCCAACAAGAAACACCCCACTGTTTTCCTAAAACTCATGGAGTTCAAGGTCAGCCTGTTGTGCTTGAAAGAATTCTTGGTAGAAATCCCTGCTTGTTAGCTGACACAAAAGACAGACATTTTCAAACGAGAAAGAGACATGCAATTGGGCATTGCTCATCTACTTTGATAGACATTCAGGAAAACAACATTGCCCACCATGTGGAAATAAAGCCTGCTTGACTTTTACCATTGGAGTCCTTGGCGTTTGACATTTTTAAAGGAGTTCAGCATCCCAGCCAGGTCAGAGAATAAGCCCATGGGCACAGAAATCCAGAAAGCCTTGTTGGTGGCTATTTTTAAAAATCATGGGTTTATTTATTTATTTTTTTGTAGAGATGAGGATCTTGCTACGTTGCTCACACTGGTCTCAAAATCCTGGCCTTAAGTGATCCTCCTGCCTTGGCCTCCCAAATTGCTGGGATTATAGGCATGAGCCGCCACACCTGGGCTAAAAATCATGAGTTAAAAATAATTCAGGTAGTTCGGAGAAATGGGCTGACTGCTGGCAGGAAGGGCTGAGAGCGAAGGAAGTGTTGCGCAAAGCAGCCAATGGAGGCTGGGCTGCCAACATCAAGGACATCCACACATGACATCTGTTGAAGGGTTCAAGTCATGAATGTGGTTGCCTGGACTGGCAAGTGCCCAGGAAGAGACACAGCCTGACCTTCAGGTGATTCAGGAAGGTGGGGTGTCCTGTGAACAAGGTAAGCAGTGAGGAAAGCAGAGCCCACCAGGAACTAAGGCCTTCCTTAGAGGGGCCCTCTGGACTTCAACTACGAAACATGTAATTTCCAACATGCTGTTGGAATTCAGCGGTCACCCTGTGCCCAGGAAAAGACAGTTTTCACTGGTGCCGCGTCCCCCTCCTTCTCTGTCAGAGGCTGAATTATGTCTCCCCAGAATTCAAGTGCTAGAGCCCTGACTCCTAGGACCTCAGGATGTGATCGTATTTGAGACAGGGCCTTTATAGAGAGGATTAAGTTAAAATTAGGCCATTCGAATGGGCTCCAGTGCAACCTGACAGGTGTCCTAAGAGGAGGAAATTGGACTGATAGAAAGCCACTAAGATTGTGTGTGCACACAGGGATGGCCATGTGCAGAGACGGCCCAAGGGCAGCCGCCTGCAAGCCAAGGAGAGAGGCCTCAGGGGACACCAGCCCTGCTGGCACCTTGATCTTGGCCTTCCAGCCTCCTGAACTGTGAGAAAACAAATTTCTGTTGTCTAAATCACCAGTCTGTGATACTTTCTATGGCAGCCCTGGCAAACTAACGCATTCTCTTTTTAAGAGCCTTTATTTCCTCCTCTTTCTCCCTTCTGTTTATTCTCTTCCATATGAGGACACAATTTAAATAAAATATCTCAAATTTGCTTATGCTAAATTATAAATCATCTTGAAATGTTCCCTTTCCCTGAGCTGTGCTGCTTGAATTAACACGATGCCTGCCATGATGCTCAGGAGTGAAGAAGATGTAAGCGAGTGGCCAGGCACCAAGAAATATGCAGCGGATGCTGCTCTTACTAAACAGACCCTAAACATCAACTCTCTGCCTCGAGTTTGCCCTGGAGCCTTAGGTCAAGGTATGGACTGGGAAACTGACCTGTGTTTCTTGGCACACTATGAATGAAGTACCAGGCCTGGATGTGGGATGACAGAGCCCCTATTTAAAATCTTCCCCTATTGTCAGAAAACTCCAATGGCCCCCCATCTCTCCCCTCATCTTCATTACAAGGAATCTTCAGCAGAAAATAAAGGAAATGATGCACGCCAACTAGAGGTATCACAAGGTCCTAGGAACCTTGAGTCAAACAGTTTGAAATATAAGAGACATTTAAAAATGTGAATAATGGCAAGTCCAGGAGTAGAGGAAGCTTCAGGTTGATTTCATGACTCAGGCTGTTCTCCCTCTCTTTTGCTTTCTTCAGCATCATCTTCATTCTAGCAGCAACCAGAAGAAAAGGAGAATGTGACTTCCCTGTAGCTTTTTCTTAGGAACAAGAAAACTTCTTAGAAGCTTCTTGGAGGATTTTCAACTGCATCCCAGTTTCTGTAAATAAAGAAGGCTGCAGGAGGAAACAGATGCCAGGTAGTGACTAATAATACACACTACCTTGTCCTTTACTTCTCAGTTATTACCATATTTGAGAATCAAGCAGAACAATAAAGGATAATGGGAAATGGTGTATTGGGTTAAGCCATTTGGTGGTCAAGAGCTTATAACTGTTTCCAGCAGTGGAGTTACCATGAGACCAATGGCATAAAGAGAGATTGAACTACCAGAAAAACACAAGACTTGTACTTGAAGACCCAAGGCAGGTCCATGATCCAGCTAGTCTAATTTATTCCACCTTAGTGACTACGCTTCTTTTTGTTTTCTGCTTGTCTTTGTGTATTTTATTTTTATTTCTCTCACTACCCACCCAGAACTAGAATACTAGTTAATTTTCTTTTACTTCCCCATGCAAGTTCTATGTAGAAACAGTCTGTGTGACCTGCCTAAGCAGCACCTTTTGCTCTTTATCTCTGAACTGCTCCTGCCTAGCCTATGGCCAGGTTGCCCTTAGGTCAAGGGTTAACTCTGACCCCATCAGCCTTCACCTCTCCTTCTTCAGAAGAGGTCTGAGGGCAGAGCAGGAATATTGGCATATTTAGTATAGTCATTATGCATCTCCCTTATGCTAAGAGCAAGTCTGTATTTAAATTATCTTAAATGCGATTAACACCAAAAAAGGAAAGGGTATTATGGTCCAAATAAAAATTAAATACAAGTCTAACATCATTGTCTTAAGTAATGTGGCATGTTCATTTCAGTGTGTAAGAAGGGAGAAATGTCCAAGGGCAGGGACTATAATTATTTATGTTTATATTTTACCTGTTAGACTTTCATCAGATTTTCAGGTACTGTGCTACTAAAGCATATTGGTGTATTTAAGGATATTAACTAAGTCTCCAAGCCCTTCATGTTCACTGTTATCTAAGTGCTGTTCTTTCAAACATCATCATGAAGTTCAGAAAAAGGGAATAATGATGCAATAATGTAAAAAATCCTGATCCATATATTGTTCCTGCAGAATACTCAGCCACCACCCAGGTGGGTTTACCATGAATGAACTTTAGCTTCTCTCTCTTCCTCTCTCTCTCCCCCATACTCTATGACCCCAAGAACCAAAGAGAAAAATGGGAACTAAGGATGCAACTCTATCATTATTGTACATCGAATCCTTCTCAAGACATTTACTGAGAGTTTGTTACTGTGCAGAGCCACCAAAGTGCTTACTTTGACAAGATTTCATATCTTGCCTAACTGGACAGAATAAGTGCAAGATGAGGAAGGCACCAGCAGAAAAATCCACTAATACAAGAATGGAGCAGGAGGAGAAAAATCATCTGTTGAAATTCAGGAGCAGGTATCAGTAGAGGTGGCAGAGGAAGATTTTCAAAGGGGAAAATTATGTTAAACTCAGCACAGACAGAGACAGGTCTTACACATGTTTACTCACAGCAGAGAAGAGGAATATTCTGGACACAGAGCAGACAATCAAGAAATCCTAAACCAACAGAGGAATAGGTGTGAGCCACCATGAGTCGAGTTACAAGGGCTACTGCTGTAATTAAAAGTTCAATGGCAATGATTAAGAGTGTTTTTTTTCGTAATAATAAACTAAAACTTAAGTTGATGTTTAGGGGATCAGTCAGAAAATGATTAGAATGAAGGCTAGGAAAGTCTAAAGCTGAATGAGCAAAAGAAAAGTGTGAACTTGAGTGGACAGAGTTCGTCAAAGTTTAAGATAAAGAAAAGCTCAGTGGGAGAATGAGAGTCATATCATGATGCAGCAGAAATGAACCTGGACCAGTGAAGAGGGCTGGTGTGGTCTGATAAGCATAGTCTATTGAGACCACTTGTGCTAGAGACAGTCTGAAGCAAAAAATGTTAGAGATAAGGAGACACAATACATGAAAATCATGTGGAGCAGTGCCTTGCATCTAGGGAGAACGTAATAATGTTAGTTATTGTCAATATTGCACTAAATTGTCAGTATCTCAGTAATTACCAGACTTTTAGACTTTATTTTTGTGTGTGTGAACATGTACCCATGTACTTAGGTAGCTATTTCTTTTCCTGTTGGCTACTATGCATATCTATGTTATCCTGAAATAGGTGCATGACTTTTTCTATGGTGCAAATATGCCTATTACAGCTATGATGATTGCCTAGGGAAGTCTTATGTAATAAAAAATGCTTTCTTTTCTCTGTGTTAATGCAGTGAAAGAGCTTACATATACATTTCTATTTTTCAGCAGGTAGAGAAAAAACACATATAGTTGAAACATTAAAGTCTTCCTGCCATTATTCCGTCATGTCCACTTTTCCATGCTATCAAACGCTTTCTTGTCCCTGCTTTCTCACTAGCAATTAATTGCTTAGTCCAGTTGATGCCTTGCTTTTTAACACATTCATGCTCACTTGTGAATACATTAGATATACAGAAAAGCTGGTGAAAATCCTTGAAATTTTGTATTAAAAGTCAATAAAAGAGATTTCCTTAGGTAGCACATCAAATCCAGCTGAAGTGGCCATCTGCTTCTCCCTGGTGATAGATGGCCACTCATTGTGGTCCTAAGTAGATATTCAAGAAATTTATTTGGAAATTGGATGCTGCCTCTAATCATATTTTTTCTTAGCTTTTGTCTTTTACATCTTCCACATAAACAGTATTATTTTAAGAAACTTTTAAAGAAACTTCCAAAAAAACCAAAAAACCAAAAAAAAAAAAAAAAAAAAAAAAAAACAACAATAAAAATCATGAGAGTAACACATTTGCAATTAGAGGATCAAGTCTTACCTAACCAAGTAATCTTTATCTTGACATCTGCTTTAAGTTCGAGCACAGGGTTGTATAGTTTCCCTTGAAAGACTCCATTAAAATATTAGTAAAGGGATTTTAAAGAGCTATAAACCCACAAGGTAAAAAGAATGGAAAGAAAGCTACCAGCCGATGAAATATTTCAACAAATGTATGGTTTATTAACCAGGATTCTCCAGAGTAACACAACCAACAGGATACCTATGTATATGTTATGAGATTTATTTTAAGGAATTGGCTCATGTAACTGAGAGAGAATGGTAGGTCTGAAATCCATGGGGCAGGCCAGCAGCCTGGAAACTCAGGTAGAAGCTGATGCTTCAGTCTTGAGGCAGAATTTGTTTTTCTTTGGGAAACCTCAGTTTTTACTCTTAACACCTTCAACAGATTGAATGAAGTTGACCCACTTTATCAAGGGTAATCTCCTTTATTTAAAGTGGCCAGGGGCAGTGGCTCACACCTGTAATCCCAGCACTTTGGGAGGCCAAGGCAGGCAGATCACCTGAGGTCAGGAGTTCAAGACCAGCCTGGCCACATGGTGAAACCCTGTCTTTACTAAAAATACAAGCTGAGAGTGGTGGTGGGTGCCTGTAATCCCAGCTACTCAGGAAGCTGAGGCAGGAGAATGGCTTGAACCTAAGAGGTGGAGGTTACAGTGAGCCGAGATTGTGCCACCGCAGTCCAGCCTGGGTGACAGAGCGAGACTCTGTCTCAAAAAATATATATAAATAAAATAAAATAAAGTTAACTGATTGCACTTGTTAACCACATTATGAAATTCTTTCACAGCAACACCTAGACTGTAGCAATAAATGGGTTAAATAAATGGGCTCTTAGCCTAGTCAGCTTGACACATAAAACTAATCATCACATATAATGACTGATGAAGCAGGGAAATGAAAATTGTAAATGGAAGTGACTGCAGCTCAAAAAGGGCTGATTGTTCTCTCTCTGCCAACAAAAAGTCACACACACATGCACACACACACACACACACACACACACACACACACACACACATACCTGTTCCTATTCCTAAGCACAGAACACTTGGAAACCAGAATATTGCTACCCTATGTCAGAATTTGTGGTGGACAGACACTAAGTGATTTCCAATGATCACTTTCTAGTATTCACATCCTTGTATAATCCCTCTCCTTGCATGTGGCAGGACCTGTGACTTGTTTCTAACTACATGGTTATGGCGAAGGTTGCAGGATATCACTTCTGTGGTTCTATTACCTTAACACTTTGTTTTTTAAGAAGACTGTATGCAGAGATTCTCCTTGTGGACATAATGAAATAAGCAGACATGCCAAGGAAGACTAAATAGCAAGGAATTGCAGGTGACTTCTTAGAGATAAGAATGAGCTCTAAGTGAATTCTACCAACAGTCTGAATGAGTTGGAAAGCAAATTCTTCCCCAGTTGAATCTCCAGATGATAACTGATTTTTAAAAAATTCACCAACAGCATGATCCTCTATGAAGAATATATAAAACCTGCAAAAAGCAGCTAGAAATAAAAAGTGACCCTTGCTAGGTTGTAGAGTACAAGATCAACATACAAAGATTAACTGTAAACAAGTAACAAACAATTGAAAACAATTTTAAAACAAATCTGAAAAAATTTATAAGCAATATCATTTTACATTGCACAATGAATAGAAAATGCCTAGGTATCAAGGTGACAAAAGTTGTGCAAGAAACCATGTACAGAATGAGACATTGCTGAGAGAAACTACAGAAGACTTAAACAATTTAAGAGGTATACCATGTTCATAAATCAGAAGACAATTTTCTTCTGATGTCCATCGTCCTCAAGTTAATTTGAAGATTAAATACAATTCCAGTCAAAATACCAGCACAATTTTTCTGTAGAAATTGATAAGCTGATTCTAATATTAATGTGGAAACACAATGCCAAGTATACAGAATAGTCTTTGAAAAGGAAGAACAAAGTTGGAGGACGTCTACCTGATTTTAAATCTTAAAATAAAATCTATAATAATGAAGAGAGTGTGTATTGGCATAATGTTAGCTCAATAGATTGATGCAACTGGATCAGTCAAGACATAGACTGAAACATATGGGGGCAATTGACTTTTTTTTTTTTTTTTTTTAGATGGAATTTCACTCTTGTTGCCCAGGCTGGAGTGCAATGGGCCCATCTCAGCTCACTGCAACCTCTGCCTCCTGGATTCAAGTGATTCTCCTGCCTCAGCCTCCTGAGTAGCTGAGATTACAGGCATAAGCCACCATGCCCAGCTAATTTTATATTTTTAGTAGAGACAGGGTTTCACCATGTTGGTCAGGCTGGTCTCGAACTCTTGACCTCAAGTGACCCACATGTCTCAGCCTCCTAAAGTGCTGGGATTATAGGCGTGAGCCACTGCGCCAAGCTGGCAATTACTTTTGACAAAATTGCAAGGACAATCTAATGGAGAAGGGATAGTCTTTTCAAGAACTGATGATGGGACAATTGGATATGAAGATGCAACAAAAATGAACACTGTATATAAAAATTAACACAAAATAAATTATAATTCTGAATGTAAAACCATAAGCTAGAAACTTCTATAAAAAAGCATGCAAGAAATATCTGTAACCTTGGGTTAGGCAATTCGTGTTTTAGATATGACACTAATAACAACCAAAAAAAGAAAAAAATTGATAATAAAACCTTCATCAAGATTATCACCTCTGCTCTTATAAACATACTGTTAAGAGGATGAAAACATTAGTGACAAATTTTCAAATCACCTATTTGATTTAAAAAAAAAAAGCTTGTGTCCAGAATACATAAAGAATCCTAGCCTGGCATAGGTAAACTGATTATCATATTAGTTAAACAATTAGTTAGCTGAGCATGGTGGCTCATGCCTGTAATCCCAGTACTTTGGGAGGCCAAGATGGGCAGATCACTTGAGGCCAGAAGTTTGAGACCAGGTCGGTAAACATGGTGAAACCCCATCTGCACTAAAAATACAAAAATTAGCTCAGCATGGTGGTGCATGCCTGTAATCCCAGCTACTCGGGAGGCTGAGGCATGAGAACCACTTGAACTCGGGAGATGGAGATTGCAGTGAGCCGAGATGGTGCCACTGCACTCCAGCCTGAGTGACAGAGCAAGACCTTGTCTCAAAAAAAACAAAAACAAAAGCATCCCAGGAACACAGTAATAGGAACAAACAAAACAAAACCCAATAAAGATGTGCAAAAGATTTGAAACAGCACTTTACCAAAATAGGTATACGGATGACAAACAAGGCTGTAAAAAGAAGCTTAACATCATTAGTTGTTAGAACAATACAAATTGAAACTATAATAAGATACCATTACAAATCTATTCAAATGGTGAAAATTAAAAAGAGTGACCGCACCAAGTGTTGCTGGGACTATGAAGCAAACTTTTCTGACAGAAAAGAGTATGTTCATTATTTTGATTGTGGTGATGGTTTTCTGGCACATATATTTGTCAGTATATATGGTTGTTAATAGTTTCTCTGCTTCTAAATGCTTCCTTTTGGTAAAGTTTCTCCTTCCCATTTCATAGGATTCTAATAAGCCTGACAATCAAAGGGACACCTCAACCTTTCTGCCAAGTGAGGCTCACTAGAGATCTTTTTTTTTTTTTTTTTTGAGACTGAGTCTCGCTCTGTCGCCCAGGCTGGAGTGCAGTGGCACGATCTCGGCTCACTGAAAGCTCTGCCTCCCGGGTTCATGTCATTCTCCTGCCTCAGCCTCCCGAGTAGCTGGGACTACAGGCGCCCGCCACCACTCCCCGCTAATTTTTTGCATTTTTAGTAGAGGCGGGGTTTCACCATGTTAGCCAGATGGTCTCGATCTCCTGACCTCGTGATCAGCCCTTCTCCACCTCCCAAAGTGCTGGGATTACAGGCTTGAGCCACCGCGCCAATCACTAGAGACGTTTTTGTAGAATGATTCAGATGTTGGAAGGAAGAGAGCCCAGCTCTTGATTGCCTAGTGCCGTTGAGGCATTGAGGGTCCTCTTTGGCACGGAGAGAGAGAGAGTGTTGGTTTAAAGAAAACTCATGGAAAAAAGCAGGGCGAAACGGAGGGCAAAGGGAAAATAAATCCCAGTGACATTGTTTGAATCCCCAGATTCAGTCATTCCTGAAGCCAGTCATTACCTTGAATTTCCCAAATAAATGAACTCCAAAATTTCCCTTTTAGGCTTAAGATAGTCTGAATCAAGCTTCTGTCACCACAACTGTAAAAAGACTCGTAAGATGCTGAATCCGAATTTGTGTCACTACAGGACGGAAGCTCATAATCATGGTGCCACACTGTCTTACTGAAAGTCCTCGTATGCAAACGTCAGTCCAGGGAAAGTGTAGCTTTGGAAGGTAATATGCAATAATTAAACTAAGAGCAATGCAGACACACAGGGAATTACACCAATGTGTTTTTTAAATGTATAATACAGGGAACAGAGATGTCAAATAATTTAAGAATAATTCAGAAGCCTGCCTGAAGAATGGCATTGTAATGTCCTCTGGAGACAACAGAAGAACCCAGAGTATAATTGTCAAGAGTAGGTCCTGTCAGACTGACCTAGCTTCCATTTCTGAATAAAATGCCTGCCAGGTAGATTAATGGGGAGTGTTTACCATAACTGAACAGTTCAGACAGTTCAGCTTCACTGTTTGACCTTGGTAGAAGAGCATGTTCCCTTGGGCCCTCAACTTCCTCATCTGTGAAATGAGGCAATTTCAACATTTGTGTTCTTCAATTCCATAACTTAAAAAAATGGCGGGATGGAGAAGAAAGATGTCTGGCTGATGGGCTGGAGGTGGTGGGATAAAGGATCTCCCCCACCACCCCCACCAGAGAGACCTAGCAGGGTCCTTGAAGGCTGAATCATCCTCCAGGTAGTGGTCCCTTGACCTTGGCACTATGACATTTTGGGCTGGATAATTCTTTGCTATCAGGGCTGCCTTGGGCATTGTAGGATGTTTGCTAGCATCTCTGGTCTCTACCTACTCTATACTAGTAACAATGCTCCCATCCCCAGTTTTGTAACAGCCCAAAATATTTCCAGACAAAGTCAATGTCCCCTGGGAGGAAAATCACTCCCACTTGAGAACTTCTAGAGGCTTAGTGATGGAGAGGAGTGCTCAGCGTGGGGACGCTGTCAAGCAAGCAATGAGGCAGGTGGTAGTGGCATCTTAAAAAAACAGGATCACGAAGGATCTTGGGGACTTAGGGAGAGTGGTCAGAAGCAAACAGTCTGTTGTTCAATAAGGTCCAGCCAAAGATAGGGCACCTAGGAAAACCAGAGTGCATTCCCTCAGAATGGGGAACATACACCTGAGTGTGACGGTGCAGGGTAAGAGCATGACTTATCAGAAGAGAACAGATTCAACTCCAAAAAACCATGGCAAAGAGGCAATCATGATTTGGGGTGTGGAAGAGATCGTTTTTAATGACAAATTGGGAGGTTCTCTGTGGGTCTAAATTGGCTGCATCCTGGTCATGAGCCTATGCTGAACAGGCCTCTGCTATCCCAGCCCTAGAGACCTAGGGGAAGTGATTGAAATATTGTCACACAGGAGCTAATAAGGTAGGCTCCTCAGGCTAGAGAAGAGGGGACTGAAATCGCATGATTTGGATGGATCGCTAAATTCAGCCCAGAGAAAACAGAGCCCACAGGCTGTGAGGGTTTCTGGTCTCTCCTCCTCCCATCCCACCTCCCAGGGGCGGGAAGTTCTTCTTTTTCTTCCATTTGTCATTATTATTTGTACATTGAAAATTCACTTTGGCCTATTTCATCTTTGTTCCTTTCTCCTGATCATTTTGCTCACATTAAAGGGCTGACTTACTCCTGTTAAGTCAATGTAGAGGGCATTGAATTGGATCTTTATGTTTAATTTGCTCACCTCTTTGTCTGGAGTCCTGTCTTGTTCTTGTTGAATGGCATGGGCAATTTAGTTAAAGGTTACTTGGGATGTTGAGTAAGAACTATGTCTTTGAGTACATATAAATATTACAAAAAACAACAACAAAGGAAACAATTGTTGAATCTGCTTTTTGTCTCTCTCTTTATAGACATTATGAATCCTTATCTCAACAAGGAGGACCGGCAAAGGGTGGGAAAGATAAATAACTAAATATAAGAGCATGTCAGGACTATGGGAAATCAAGAATCACAAAATAGTTTGCTTCTGAGAGACAAAAGATGTGGTGTGTCAACACAGAGGGGCATGGAGTCTGAGGTTCCAGACATGGCTGTGGGGGTGGCATGTAGGAGGTGGTTGCAAATTTCTTTGCCTTAAGCTGAGACTTCAGGAATAATGTAATTTTTATTCTCCCTGCGTTAGTGATCATTTTTAGACCCCTTGCTCACTAAATAGCAGGAGGGGTAAGATGTGTGTGTGTAAGGGGGGAGAATTGATTTAATCCAATCCAGCAGTCTTAGTATGCTAAACATAGCATATTTCTCTGATTATATAAATAATTCAGACTCATGGTAGAAAATCAAAATGACACATAAGAGTAAAGAAGAAAGTAAAAATCTCTTGAAATTCTGCCATTTTTCAGCAGCCACCAAGCGCATATTGCTGACCATCCTTTTGCTGATTCAGTAATTTGAACAGTCTCTCTGGGTTGAATGCTTGGATTCAGATCTTGTTGCCTTTGCTTCTCTTCACAGCAGTGCTGTTTGGCTGCACAAAGAGGCTTCCTGGGACTTCCTCCCAGCAGAGGGAAGGGAGCCTCAGATCTGTCTCCTCTGGTCTCTGCAGCATGGTTTCTCACCCCTAGTCCCTGCTACCATTCATAGCTGAAGTTGGAGGCTTGTGTAATTCATGGTTACATCTTCCCTGCTTGGCCAGAGTCCTTGTTTAATTGGGCTCCCCTCAGCTCCTGACCCTTCTGAGTCTCTGGCACATTCTTTCTTTGGCTCTCTTACCTCAAGATAGGCAGAATGCAGGCCCTGCAATGCTACTTGAGCTATTTTCCCATGACACCAGAGAGCAGGAAGAAGTTCTGCTACCTGTCCATGAACAGAGGACAGCTTCTAGATGATCTGTTTCAGAATCCAAATAGGATTTGAATTCCTGTTCAAAAGCCCACTGCTCAAGTCATTCCCCTCAACGTTGTCTGTACCACCTTCTATGCTTTTGCCCAAAACCTGGATCAGTGACACTGACTCTGTGGCATCACTCTCTCTCATACCCCGCCGCTGCTGCTTCTTTCTTGTCTGCACTGTTCTGTTCTGCAGGGCTGGGATGGGTGAGCCTCTCACTGTCTCACCTTCAACACCACCCCCTCTCCTTTCCCACAAGCTATTATGCAGGATGGGGTGAAAAGAGGGATGCACTCGCTTACCCATCAGGGAAATATCATGCTTGCCGTGAGGTGCTAATAAGAGGATGGTTTTGAGTCTTAGGATGGCCCCAGTGAAGAGAGAATGAAAGGAAATGGATTACTTCCCCAGAGGATCAGGTTTTCTATAGTATTCATGAAGATTTTACGATTTCTCCCTCTCCAAAAGTTTTAAAATCAGATGTCTCAGATTTCATAAATCTGCCTCATTCCCTTTCCTATCAGGGAAGATGCTCTTGTTTTGTCCCTAAGATGCTATGGTCATCAGATAAGTCGGCGGTTTCTCAGGCACCACTTGGGGAGTAGCTGGAATTATTCACACTCTAACCCCTTGCACATGACTCAGTGCCTGGCATACAGTTGGCTCTCTGCAAACACTGTTGCAGAAGATTGAAAAAGAAAATGATGGATAAGTTCTGTTCTACA
Source organism: Rhinopithecus bieti (assembly GCF_001698545.2). NCBI lineage: Eukaryota > Metazoa > Chordata > Mammalia > Primates > Cercopithecidae > Rhinopithecus > Rhinopithecus bieti. Next base: position 740,434 of record NW_016813984.1, read on the forward strand.
TAGCTAAAGTTTATTTTGTTTGAAGACTGAAGAACAAAGGAGACACCCCTCCAAGGTCATGGATGATTCTGTGAATCTGTGTACACATTCCCATGGCTGGACAGCATTATATTAAAATCTGTCAATGTTTCCACACTGTCCACCAAGCCGGCTACTGTGTTAGGTACTGACATCTGTCAACATGTAATTTGTATTCTTCTGTCACCTGCAATACACTGAAGGAACATCCCTCGGGTTCACAGAAAGTAGTTATCCCATAGGCTGGATGGATGATGGATAGGTGGCTTTTTCACCAGCCTAGCTAGGTTTGGAAAATGCCAGATGCCTTCACTATTCTACCGACGTGTTGATACACATGATTAAAAAGCCAGGGGCATGCTCAGAGCAGGAGTACAAAAAGCAGACGTTTCTCCCCCAAGGGAGCTGTCTGCAGCCACCCAGGACTGCCATCACACTGGGATCTGTGATGTCCTTTCTGCTCCCCACCCTCCTGGAGAGAAACCTGGCAGAACTGCAACCTTGGAGCAAAGAGGCTTCCAGTCTGTTATTTTCACTTTTCTCAGCGGGGTTTTTCTCTGCCTAATAGCCCTGTTTACTCTTCCTGTTCTCTTTTAAAAGTCTGGCATTCAAAGCAGAAGTAATTCTGTTTTAAGAGGTTGCCAGGAAGCAACACGAAATCTACCTGCTTTTGAGTTTCACAGTCCATTTTATTTCTTTCTCTAAGTAAAAGCAAGGCATTTGTCAGTTTGCGTTCCTCTGATATCTCCCTCTATTTTCTTGATTCTTCAGGCAGAACTCCCTGTGTTCACTGTTCCGTCAATGAGGATGGAAAGAACACTTAAGCTTCTTCTGCTCTATTGCTGGCCTAAAGCCATCCAGCATCTGTCTTTTGGCCACTAGACAAATCTGGTCACAGCTCTGGGCCTATAAGTGCACTGGAACATAGGCAATTAGTTCAGGGTTACCCTGACCACTTCTAGAGAGTTCTAGGACATCATGAGCATATTGTGAAAAAATATCTGGATCTCATTCTCCATTCTTGTCTTTTGCAACTCAGTCTACTTCCAGAAAGGTTAACTTTAGGGTATTACTTGTAAACACTCTAAGGAATATGATATTTTACATGTCTTTTAGCATATTATTGATAGGAACATCAGTTAATGTTCCTTCATTTGTTTGTTGTTACAGAATCCACAAAGCCAATTAGAAAGTTGCTTTTCTGGTACCTCCCATTTCTTACAAATATGTACTCCTCACTGCCTGAATATGTAGCTTAACTGTAATTAATCAATTTCAATTAATTAAATTGAAATTGAACACTGTATTAGTTTTGGTAAAGCTGTGATAACAAGCTACCACAGACTGGGTGGCTTACACAAGAGAAATTTATTTCTCATAGTTCCAGGGGCTGAAGGTCCCAGGTCAAGTTGTTGCAGGTTTGGTTTCTTCTTAGGCTTCTCTCTTTGACTTGCAGACAGCCTCCTTCTCATTATATCCTCATGCGATCTTTTCTCTATGTGTGTGCATCCCTAGCGTCTCTATTGTCCAAATTTCTTCTTCTTATAAGGACCCTGGTCTTTTTGGGTTAGGGTTTACCCTAATGGCTTTACTTTAACTTAGTCATCTCTTTAAAAGCTGTATCTCCAAATACAGTCACAATCTAAGTTATTAGAGGGATTAGCACTTTTAACATATTAATTTTGGGAGGACGTAATTCAGCCCATTGCCTATACCAAAGTTTATTTTTGAATACTCTTTGTGCCAGCCACTGCAATAGGCACCTATGCTCTTCTTTAATCCTCACCATGATCCTGAATGATATTATCGATTTTCTACCCAGTCAGATACTTTAGGCTAGACCAAACCATCAATAGATTCACCCACAGGAATGTCAATAAAAATTTTCTGGGAATTAACCTCATTTCTGAGCTACAGTACCTCTCACTTCACTCCCTGTATTAGTCAGGGTTCTCTAGAGGGACAGAACTAATAGGACAGATATATATCTATATCTATATCTTTATCTATATGAGAGTTTATTAAGTAGTATTTTTTTTGAAGGATTACTATGTTATTTTTATTTTTAAAGATGTGCTGTCAACAATATATATTATCAGGAAAAAGTTAACTGTACTGTAAGCATCTTAGGCCCACATACTTTATTTGGATTTAGAACTGTTGATCTTCCAGGCGTGTGTCCCATGCTTTAAGAACAAGGACAATTATTGAATCATATTATATAAGTTCACAATTCTGTCGAGCTGTTCTTCTTTCTCCTACTGTCTTTGCAGTTTTTTAGAATCAAATGGAACTGAGAGGTGTTCGCTCGAGATTGGTCAGGTGAGAGTAAGTTTCTGTTATACAGCGTCCTCTGCAAATTCAAGAGGATTTTATTAGATGAAGTCTTCCCTAAGATCTTTCTTCGTGCGAAAGCCAGGATGAGCTGACCTTTGCAAAAATGGTGGACCAATCGGTTTTTATTCCTAAGTATCTCACACATCTGCACTTATTCATCTCTGCTGTTGCCACTAGTTCACTTCCCGAAGGCAAGCGTTCTCTTCCAACCTGGAGCACTGCAAACAGTCACCCTCCTTCACTCTTTCCTTAGATCAGTTCTGCCATTGTGCAGTCAGAAGGTTTTTTATTTTAATAGCGTACTGAGGTATAATTGATATATACCAATAAGCTGCACATATTTAAAGTTGCATAAATGATCATTTTGTACACACGCAATGCACTCATGAACCATCATTCAATCAATGATAGTGGAAACATTATCTATGATTCAAAAAGTTTTCTATTGTGCACTTTGTACTATTTCCTCCACCTCTCCCGTACTCCTCCTCGCCAACCAGTGATCTGATTTCCGTCAGTATAGACTGTTTCACTTTCCAAGAGTTTTGTATCAATGAACTGTACAGCAGGTACTCTTTTTTTATATTTTCTTGACTTGGCATCTTTCACTGAGCACAATGCCTTTGATTACATTTTAAGCTGGTTATGTATATCACTAGTTCCATTCTTCTTTATTTGCTAGGAGTAGTTTCTATGCATTGCTGCCACATTTGTTTATCCCACACTTTTTAGGAACATTTGGTTCTTTCAGTTTGGGGCTTACTACAAATAAAAGCTGCTATAAATATTTCCCTGATAAATGTCGTTTGTAATGGAAGTATTCTTCATTTCAGCTTTCATTTCAGTAAATAGTTAGCCACAGAATTGGGATGAGTCACGGCGTAGTGGTATTATACCTACTTGTGTAAGAAACTTCCAAATCATCTTTGTAAGTGATTGTACCTTTTACATTTCGCATGTCACCATTACGTGTATGGTCAGTCTTTTTAATTTTAGTATTCGTATTAGAGGCGTCTTGTCTTCCCATTTAATTTCATTATCCCATGAATAAGATGCAGACATTTTTTCATGTGACTGTCTTTTTACAATTGGTATACTTTACTTTGAGAAGAGTGCAAAGTTTTTCTCTTTTTTTAATTTTTTATTATTTTATTTAATTATTTATTGTTTCATTATACTTTAAGTTCTAGGGTCCATGGCATTAACGGCAGGGTTGTTACATATGTTATACTTGTGCCATGTTGTGTGCTGCAACCCAGTCAACCCATCAGCACCCATCAATTCATCATTTATCATCCATGTATAGCTCCCCCAATGCAAACCTCCCCCATCCCACTCCCCATGTTACCCCTTGGATAGGCCCCAGTGTGATGTTCCCGCTTCTCAAGTCAAATGATCTCATTTGTCAGTTCCCACCTATGAGTGAGAACATTGCGTATTTGGTTTTCTCTTCTTGGATAGTTGCTAAGAATGATGGTTTCCAGCTGCCATCATGTCCCTACAAAGGACGCAAACCTCATCCTTTTTTATGGCGTGCATAGTAGTTCCGACGTGTAATATGTGGGCACATTTTCTTAATCCACTCTGTCCGATGGACGTTCGGGGTTGGATTCCACGTCTTTGCTATTGTGAATAGTGCCGCCATAAATATAAGTGCATGTGTCTTTGTAGTAGATAATTATATCCTTTGGTATAATCCCAGTAGTGGATGGCTGGGTCGATTATGGTACATGCTGTTCTAGATCCTTGAGGAATTGCCATTACTGTTTTCCATAATGGTTGATTGAACTCTAGTTTAAATCCCACCAACAGTGTAAAGTGCTCCTCATTTCTCCACATCCTCTCCAAACACCTGTTGTTTCCCCTGGATTGTTAATGATTGCCATTCTATACTGGTGTGGGATGGTATCCTCAATGTGTTTTGATTTGATTTCTCTGACGGGCAAGTGATGATGAGCTTTTTTCATGTGTCTGTGGCTGTATGAATGTCTTCTTTTGAGAAATGTCTGTTCATATCCTTTGCCCACTTTTTGATGGGGTTGTTTGTTTTTTTCTTGTATATTTGTTTGATGTAAAATATTCAAAAAAGATGCTCTTAGTGTCTCTGATTTTAAAATCTATGATTCAGGGCCCTGTGCACTACTTCTTGTCATAGCCAAAACAGATTTTCTGAGGTTTTCTTTCGTGATGAATTAGAAATTGCTCTTGGATCTGACTTTGATCTCTGCTCTTGGTAGTTTCCTGAAAGTTTCTTCTAATTGATGAGTTAACTGGAAATCAGTTGATATATGGCTTTTATGACAAGGAAAGTTTCCCTGCCTTTCTACTCCTATTTGTCTGCCAGGAGGAAATGTGCTTTGAGTTCTCTGAAAAGCAAAAGATTCAGCATAGACAAACAAGTTTTCTTTCTATATATTTGTTAAATACACATTCTTGAGAGCCCTATGTCATAAATAATATTAATTAAGTATCTCCTTATGCATTTATTTTTTAAAGCAATTTTATGGAGGTATAATTAACATAAGATACAATGCATAATTTTAAGGAGAAAGTTTAATGAGTTTTGTCAAATGTAGAGATGTAAACATCACAGCAGTCAAGGTAGAAAGTCTGACCATTATTCCCTAAATTTCCTTCTCATGCTTTGCAATTGAAGACCACACCCAAACTCAGCTTTAGGCAAGAATGAATCTGCTTTCTGCAATTATAGTTCTGCCTGTTTAGAACTTTATGTAAATGAAATAAACAGGAGTTCTGGATTCTTTGGGGTGTAGATTCTTTTGCTCAGCATTTAAAAATTTTATTTGGTGATTCATCCATGTGAATCATGTGTAACAGATGTTTATTCCTTTTTATCACTGAGGAATATTACATTGTAAAAAGGTAACACCATCTGTTTATGTATTTACATGTCTATCAGTTTTTTGCAAAATAATTACTTGGTATGTAATACTGGTAATTACTTGGTATGTAATTTATCCTATTTTCTTGAGTTAATATTTAGGAGCGAAATTACTGCGTTGCGTGGCCAGCATAATTTAACTTATAGAAAACCATCAAACTGTTTCACAAAGTGGTTGTGCCATTTTACATTCCCCTCAATAGTATATGAGAGTTCCAGTCGGTCTGTATTCTCACTGACACTTGATATTGTCCATCTTTTCAATTCCAGTCGTTGTTGTGGGTTTATATAATTATCTCATTGCAGTTGTAATTTTGATTTTCTTGATGACTAATGATGTTGGGAATCTTTTCATGTGCTTTTAGTCATTTTAAATGTTTGTTTCCACATTTTCCCCATTTATATTAGGTTACTTTTCTTCTAATTGCATTTACAACATTTAAAAAATAAATTCTAAGTGTAAGTTATTTGTCAGATATATGTGTTGTGAAACTTTTCTGCCAGTGTGTAGCTTACCTTATTTTTTTAATGTTATATTTCAAAGAACAGAGATTTTAATTTTAATGAAGTCCAATTTATCAATTTTCTTTTATCCTTTGTGCTTCCTGTGTTCTATCTAAGACATTTTACCTATCATGGTTACAACGATATTTTCCAACAGTTTAGTTTTCTTTTACAAGTATTATCATTTAGCTTTTTTTTTTTTTTTTTGAGATGGAGTTTTGATCTGTCGCCCAGGCTGGAGTGCAATGGCATGATCTTAGCTCACTGAAACCTCTGGCTCCCGGCTTCAAGCAATTCTCCTACCTCAGCCTCCTGAGTAGCTGGGATTTCAGGTGTCCACCACCACACCCAGCTAATTTTTGTATTTTTATTAGAGATGGGGTTTCACCATATTGGCCAGGCTGGTCTCAAACTCTGACCTCAGGTGATCCACCTGCCTTGGCCTCCCAAAGTGCTGGGATTACAGGCGTGAGCCACTGTGCCTAGCCTATAATTAAGTTTTTATGCTTAGGTTAACACTTCAAATTACTTTTGTGTGTAATATGAAGTAGGGGTGAAGTTCTTTGTTTGACATTAAAAACAATTGTCAACTTTTGCAAACAATGTTTTCTGAAAGCTCTTTTCTTTCCCAGTTGGCACTTGTTCAAAAATCAGTTGACTGTGTATGTGTATATGCCTATTTTTGGACTCTATTCTATTACTCTGACCTATATTTGTATCTTCACTCCAATAATATGCTGTTGTTGATTTTTTTATTACGTGTCTTCAAAACTAAGTAGGATAAATCCTACAACTTTGTTCTTTTATTTTATTTCATTTTTATTCTAAGCCTTTGTATTTCCATAAAAAATTGAGGATACCATTACTAATTTCTATGATAAAAGAGCCTGCTGGGGTTTGGAATGAAGTTGTGATGAATCTACAGATTAATTTGGGGAGAATGAAGAGCTTAGCAATATTGAGTCTTCCAGTTCGTAAACATGGTATATTTCTCCGTTTATGTTATTAGTCATTTTTTCAGTAATGTTTTGACATTTTTATTATAGGGGCTTTGCACATATTTTGTTAAATTTATCCACAAGTAGGTCATGTTATTGATACTTTTCTGGAATACACTTTCGTATTTTTTAAAATTTCACTTTTCAGTTGTTTTTCCATAGTATTTATAAATACAATTGATTTTCTGTATATTTTCTTGTATCCTGGGATCTTACTAAATTCATTTATTAGTTCTTTGTAACTTGTGGTTTCTAAAGGATTTTCTATGCCTGTGATTATGTCATCTGAAGATAATTTTATTTTTTCTTTTCAATTCATATGATTTTTATTTCTTTTCTTGCCTCATTGCATTGACTACGCTGTTTAGTGCTATGTTGAATAGGAAGTAGTGAGAATAGAATACTTGCTTCATTCCTGATTTTAGGTGAAAAGAATTTAGCCTTTATTAAGTATGAAGCTAACTGTAAGTTTCTTTGATGAACACACACACACACACACACACACACACACACACACAGAGGTTTGGTCTTTCTTAGGTTAGTTTTTATAATTCTTTCAGATTCGATTTGCTAAAATGTCTCTTTTGCCTTCATTTTCTTTGGCAATTGAGTAAAATCAAATTTATTTGTTTATTTATGTGTTTATGTTGGGGTGAAATTCATGTAACATAAAATTAACCATTTTAAAGTATACAATTTAGTGAGACAGTACATTCACAATGTCATTCAACCATCACCTCTATCTAATTCCAAAATATTTTCATCACTCCTAAACCAGACCCTGTACCTGTTAAGTGGTAACTCCCAATTCTCTCACACCCCTAGTCCCTGGCAACCACTAATGGGATTTAACTATTGTAGATAATTCATGTAAGTAGAATATACAATATATGACTTTCCATATCTGGCTTCTCTAACTTAGTATGATGTTTTTGAGGTTGATTCACTTTGTGGCATATATCAGTACTTCATTCTTTTTTATGGCTAAATAACATTCCATTGTACAGATATACCGCAATTTATTTATTCATTCATTTATCCATTGATGGGCATTTGGGTTGTTTCCACCTTTTGGCTGTTGTAAATAGTGTTGCTATGAATATTTGTGTACATCTGTTTGAATATCTGTTTTCAATTATTTTAGAAGTGTATTGCTGGGCCATATGGTAATTCCATGTTTAACTTTTTGAACAACCACCAAATTGTCTTCCACAGTGGCTGCACAATTTTACATTTTTACCAGAAATGTATGAGGGTTCCAATATTTCCATATTCTTTTAAATCCCAAAAATGTTGGCACTTGAATTCCAAGTTGGCAGTGTTTTCTTACACTGTTGGCACTTGTTGGGATTTAAAATTATTTTTATTATACCCATCCTAGGGGGTGCTAAGTGGTATATCCTGTTGTGTTTGATTTACATTTCCTTAATGACTGAAAAGGGCTATTGGCATTATGGTGGGGATTGCATTCAATCTGTAGTTTGGGGAATATTGCCATCTTGACAACTAAGTACTTCAACTCATGAACATAGATGTTTTTTCCTTTTTACGTGTTCTTTAATTTCTTTCAGGAGCAATATTTTATAGTTTTCAGTGTACATGTCTTGTAACTCCTTGATTAAATTTATTCCTAATTATTGTATTCTTTTTGATGCTGTTCTCAACAGACTTTTTTCCTTTCCAGTGAATGTCTTTCATTTATTTTACTTGCTTAGTTGCTCAGGCTAGAACTCCCAATCTAATACTGAATACAAATGCAAAAGTAGGCATCTTTATCTTTTTCTTGATCGTAGGAACAAAGCTTTCAGTCTTTTACCATTGAGTATGATATTAGCTATGGGTTTTTCATAGATGTCCTTTATCATGTTGAGGAAGTTCTCTTTCATTTCAAGTTTGTTAAGTGGTTTTATCATGTGTCAAATGCTTTTGTGTATCAATTAAGATAATCTTGCTCATTTATTTTCCTTCATTCCTTTAACACAGTATATTACATGGATTGATTTATGTATGTTGAACCATCCTTGCTTTCCTGAGATTAATTCTACATGGTTTACCTTTACTTTTGAAGGATATTTTTGCTAGCTGTAGAATTCCAAGTTGGCAGTGTTTTCTTGCATAAATTGAAAATATTATATCATTGTTTTCAAATGTGCTTTTATTCCCCTGATATAAAGTCTATAGTCATTCTTTTTCCCTCTGTCTGCTTTGTAATTTTCTCATTTTCAGCAGGTTTATTATGATGTGTATTGGTGTGATTTTTGTTTGTTTCTTCTACTTGTGGTTTGTTCATTTTCTTGGATTTGTAGACTTATAGTTTCCATTACATTTGGAAAGTTTTTGTTCATAATTTATTCAAATAGTTTCCTACACCCATTGCCTTCCTGTGGGATTTTAATTGCATGTGTATCAGACTATGATATTGTTCCAGAGCCACTAAGGAGCTATTTTTTTAAAAATTATTTTTTCTTTTTTCTCTGTGTGCTTTAGTTTGCATAGTTTCTATTGCCGTGTTTTCAAGTCACTGATTTTGTTTTTTTCTAAAGTTCTTCATCTTCTCAATGTAACAAGACTGTTGTTTTCTTTGTTTTCTTTCCCTGTGTTTCAATACAGGAAGTGCCTCCAAGCACTTCTTATGCCATAGCTCCTGAGCAATGACTTACAGGAGCAACACGGAGACTCCTCCTAGAAAAATAGTGGGGATTCCAGCTTTAGCATAAAATGTCCCTATATATTTTATATCTCACTACACTCAAATTTTAAAATAATCAGGTCAATAATCGTACTCACTAACATTATATCTAATGTCAAAATTGTGCCTTTTGTTAATATAATAATTAAATAAAGACTTGATAAACCTATGTCCATATAGCTATTCTAAGGGTTAATACAATCTTGTAATTTCCCTTTGCCTATAACTTGGAATATGATGTGAGAAGAGTAAGGTGTAGTTTGAAAACACTTTCAATTGTCTGGATTGAAAGAAAGCATTCCAGGTACAGAAAACAAATTGAGTCTGCCCGCAAATCACTTGCAGTATGAGATTTGAAGATCCTATTCAAAAAATGTTTTTTTCTCCCTATTTTTCTAGTTGATGGTCATATTAGCTCCTATCTTTTGTCAATGGCTCATCTCCAGTTATCTTAGAAATATACCTGAAAAAAAGAGAAGTTATTTTTCTTCCTATAAAAAAGGCACACTGAGTTATTCCTAGCAGTCTCTAAATGGCAACGTTGCTTCATTTTCATAATTTACCTGTGATTTTCTGGGACTAATAAGTTATATTTTGGCCATAGACAATAAATAAAATTTGAAAGTTACAAACATTAATACTTCCAGTAATAATGTAAAGATAGAGAAAGTAATAATGGTTTCTTTGCTATTTCTTTTGCTTATTAATTGTGTCTTTGTCAGGCATTTAATTTAAATTATAATTGTAGAGTGAGAGTTGGCTGTCTGCTGCTTTCATCTCCCTACCATATTTTAAGCTCCTTGAGGCAAGGCCATGACCATAGTTACCTTTGTCTTGCATGTCTGGTAGCATGTCTGACAAATGGTAGACACTTATACTATATATTTAAATAAATGAAAGTTAAAAAATATTTCATTTCCTAAAAGTTTCACGAAGAAACATTGTCACCTTCACTGTGGGAGAGTCACATGAGAGTTTATTGATGGTTCTCCACCATATATAAATTTTGCTAAATTTAAAAGTTTTTAAACAGTAAAAAAATACAACAAATACTTACATTACTGCCACCCAGCATTAGCAATGGTTACTATTTTATTGTATTCATGTCCTTTAGATAGAATTTTTAAAATCACAGATATAGCGAAGGCCTTTTTTAACGGCCCCTGCTGTGGGTTTATGTTCTTTTTTTCTTGGAGTACATCCTCAAGTGAGGTCTGTTAAAGAAAGTTTTTTAGATAATGTCTATCTGAAAAGTTTTTACTCTATCTTCATTCTTTGCTAGTTAGTACGTAATCTTAGATACACAGTTTTCTTTCAGTGATTTGAAGATATCATTCATTCTTCTCTACTTTAATTTTGACATCGATGTATGCGTGGTTAGTCTTATTCCCTCCATGTTAGCAAACAGCATTTTTTGTCTATTTTCTTTTAAGATTTTCAGAATTCCAAATACTAATTATGTTAGCTGTGGATCTATTTTATCTACCTTGTCTTAGATTAATAAATTCAAAGATTTCTTATTCTGGCAGTTCATATCTTTCATCGATTTTGCTGTAATCACAGCACTTTGGGAGGCCAAGGGAGGCTGATCGCCTGAGGTCAGGAGTTTGAGACCAGCCTGGCCAACATGGTGAAACACTGTCTCTGCTAAAAATACAAAAATAAGCCAGGCGTGGTGTGTGCACCTGTAATCCCAGCTACTCGGCAGACTAAGGCAGGAGGATCGCTTGATCCTGGGAAGCTGAAGTGAGCTGAGACTGTGCCACTGCACTCCAGCCTGGGTGACAGAGCAAGACTTGGTCTTGGGGAAAACAAACAAACAAACAAACAAACAAAAAACCCTCAAGGGTTGGAAGAGTAGGAGGAATTCTTGCTAAACTGATCTAATGGGATCCTTGCTGAAGGCAGGCCAAGGTGATCAGGTATCACTTGGGTGATAGTAGGGAAATGAGGATTTGATCAGATACCAAAGATAACAGATATCAAGAGTGAATGATTCTTACTCAACTGATTTTGCATGATTCTTGCTGAAACTGGGCTATGCAGGCCTGAAGCAAAGCCCAAGGACAAGTCCTAGTTGAGAAAAGGGCTTAGTGGCGACTCACTAAACTTTGGTCAGAGAGGCTTTGTCAAGGGAAAGGAGAAGCTATTGAATAGTCATTCTGAAGAGAGGGAGATAAAATTTATTAAGGGTGTATAGCAGCACTATTTTGCCAAATTAATTGTCAGTGAGTTGCATGGCCGAGGCGGGGCAGAGAGAAGAATAATTGGGGCTGAGAAACATCAAGAACCTGAAAAAATGTTGAAAATGGATGTTGCACAAGAAATTATGCCAAGATGAATGGTGAAGAGTTAGGCAGCAAAGCAATTGCTGAAGCAAGGGGGAAAGATCAGGAGACCACATGTGAGGCAAATAGGAGTGATCAGGGGTTTTGAAGTCAGCCGACATGCAGTTCAAAGAGGGAGGTGAAATAATTTTTGTTTTGCTTTGTTTGTTTGTTTCCAAAAAGGAAAAGGACCTCCTACCTTACAACATCTAGGCACATATTTATTGTTTGTTCTGGTTGGATGTTTCCATGAACTAAATATTCTAAATGAAATGCTTCTCTCTGGGTCTGTTTAGAACTTTCATACTGTCTTCTCATTCATTGTAATTCCTTTAAGCCCACAGTTCTTTTTGACTGTGTCATATAAATGAGAGACCACAAAAGTAGTTAGACCTCCCTATTCTTTATAAAATCCAAAGTAAAATTCAAAGTAAAGTATGTAAAGAAGAGCTTGGCTGCACATCTGCATTTTACTGGTAAGGTGTATGACTTTCCCTTTGTCCTGCCTCACAAGAATCAATAAGTAACTGCAAATACAACACACAGAAGTGGGAAAAAATAATTTTCTTTTTGTGCTAAAGCCACAGTGATTCTTTTGGTAGTAGAAGACTAGAAATCACCCCAAAGGAGCTCTCTTGCTACAGTTACAAATCACAGCACAATTGTTGAGTTACACAGTATTCATTGACAGGCTTAGAAGGAATCAATGTGTCATACCACCCTTAGAAGGCAGTGAGCCCATGCTAGTTAATGATGGGCCTAGGCAAAAAGAGAATTGAAATGGTTAATTGTTGCAGTTCAACATCTGTTAAGCACTTGGGAGCAAAATGTTAAGACAAGGGCCAGATTCTTCATGGGCCAGATACTTCATCAAGAAATTGAAAACTTACATGAAATGAACTTTTTGTAAGGAAAATAATAGAGTAGCATAATTGAATTGAAAAGAACAAATAGAAAACCTGCAGAGACCAATGACCATCAGAGAAATCAAATGCTAACAAAAATTTCTTCCTCACCTACTCACCCACTCAAAAAATACAGTAGGCTGTTTATAGGCAAAGTTTTACAAATTTTCAAAGAATGGTTAAACCACATCTTTTTTAAAAAGTTCCTAAAATATAAAAGAGCTAAAGCTATCTGACACATTTTATTACCCTGTTATAAAACTGGAAAAGTGTAAGAAAATAAAATTGTGGGCCAGGAAATTGAATATAACAATGTATTACAAATAATCATCATAACCAAGTTGATCTATTGCTGAATGAAATGATAGTTCAACTTTAGAATAGCTGTCAATGTAATGTTGCATATTACATGGAGATTAACAAAGAAGAGCCATACGCAGGAAAAAGCATTTGATAAAATTCAACACCAATTTATGATGAATCTGATAGTAATAAATACTTTTAGCAAACTAAGAGCAGGGTGAAACTTCCTTAATTTGCTAAAGGATATATCAAGTATCAAAAACAAATGTGGTGCTTAATGGTAAATGCTTAGAATGTATTTCCATTAAATTTAGGAATAAGACAAGATGTCTGCTATTCCTATTGTTGAAGTATATGTCCTAGTTCTTTCAATAAGAAAAGGAAATAAAATGAAATGTATGAAGATTGGAAAGAAAGAGGTAAAACTGTCATTGCTTGAAAATACTGTTATCTCTTAAGCAACAAACTAAGAGAATAAATGGGAAAATTATTTGGGCTAAAAGAGAGCTCAACAATATGCAAACTTTAATAACATTTCTTTATACCATTAATAGGTAAAAAATATAATGAAAAAACAATACTATAAAAAATAGATGAGTCATTCTCAGGAGCTAGTCTAAACTGTGGCAAGGCTGAAGGTTTAAGAAGATTAACTTTACCACAAGGGGAAAAGTGAAACCAGAAGAGAGAGTCAAACCCTGGAATGTTTCCAATTACTTTGTCTATGATTGGTTTACATTTAGACTCCTTTTTCTGAAGCAGGAGCTTCGTCATGCGAATTCTAATAACTCACACCAGCAGATCCTTCTGATTGGAATGCCCTCCCTAGTATCTGCTTAGTTATCTCCCACAAAGACAGCTCCTCCAGGTTTTGGAAGCTCTTGCTGTGTCTCATTGATCTGTGTAGCTTTAGTGTCTAACATAGCACAATATTGGGCACATAGGAGAAAACTTGTAATATCTTTCTTTGTTGACTGTCTGATGCTCAGAAAAGGAAGACTTTTTGTGTACATATTTTTATGTTTGTGTATTTGGTCACTTTGCTCAATATATTGAAAGTGTTTTGTGGCCAGGTACAGCAGCTCATATCTGTAATCCCAGCACTCTGGGAGGCCTAGGCATGTGGATCACCTGAGGCCAGGAGTTCAAGACTAGCTTGGCCAATATGGCAAAACCCTGTATCCACTAAAAACACAAAAATTCGGCAGGTATGGTGGTGCATGCCTATATTTCCAGCTACTCGGGAGGCTGAGGTGGGAGAATTACTTGAATCTGGGAGGCAGAGGTGCAGTGAGCCAAGTTTGCACCACTGCACCCTCCAGCCTATGTGACAGAGTGAGACTCTGTCTCAGGAAAAAAAAAAAAAAAGTGTTTTTTTGTGGTGCTACATATATGTGGAGATTCACACGATGGGATTTTGTCTCTAAAAATAAGATAACTTATAATACTCAGGAAACTACTTCTCTACAGAACCTTTAAGCCAAGGATACTGGGTTTGTGTTTGTGATGAAACGTACTTTTCTCTGGAAAAGGTTGAGTAGATGGGTACTTCAAAATAACATCAGGCCTATAGGCTACTGAAAATGTACCTATTCAAGGATTCTGTGTAGGCCTCCAATGCTTCGAATGTGAACTGCATACTTAGTCATTCATTTGGAACCTTCTCTCAAGCTTTTGTTCTGAAGTCATCAAACTGAGATTGAGTTTCCTAATGCTGTTTTCTTCCTTAAATGATCCCTTTCAGTTGCTTCTAATAGAAGATTGCCTTTTCCAAAATGACTTACTCTCAAAAGGGATACTTC
>NW_016813984.1:761291-812528 GCF_001698545.2 Rhinopithecus bieti
AACATTGTTTTAACCCCTTCTGTGCAAGGCAAAGACTAAATATTGGTGTTTTCTTAATAAATATTTATGTGTATGTAAATAAAGTGAAAGTCTTTAAAACTCCTGAAAAAAAGTAAATAAAAATAAAATAAAATAATTACAACTACAGCTTGGAAAAGATGTAGACAGCAAGACAATAATAGTTTGGGACTTCAACACTCTACTCAGTGGTCAGCACTAGGCAGATCACTGAGGCAGAAAGTCAACAAAGAAACACTGCACTCTAGAACAAATGAGCCTAACAAATACAGAACATTCTACCCAAGAACTGAAGAATATACATTATTCTCATTAGCACATAACATATTTTTCAAGATAGTCCGTATGATAGGCCACAAAACAAGTCTCAATAAACTTTAAGAAATTGAAATCAAATCAAGTATCTTCTCAGAAAAAATATTCGCAGCAGAATAAAGCTAGAAATCAATTCCCAAAGGAACCTTCAAAACTACACAAATGCATGAAAATTAAACAATCTGCCCCTAAATGATTTTTGGGTTAACAATGAAATCAGGATGGATATTAAAACAGTTTTTTGAAATGAATAATAACAGTGACACAAGTTATCAAAATCTCTGAGGTTCAGCAAAAGAGGTGCTAAGAGGAAAGTTTATGGCACTAAACACTTTCATCAAAAAGTCAGAAAGATCGCAAATTTACTACCTAATGTCACAACTCAAGGAACTGGAGAAACAAGAACAAATCAAACCCTAAACTCACAGAACAAGAGAAATAACAAAAATCAGAGCGTAAATTGAAACAAACAAGAAATGCAAAATATCAATGATATGAAAAGTTAGCTTTTTGAAAGGATAAACCAAATTGATAGACCACTAGCTAGATTAATGAAGAAACAAAGACAGAAGATTCAAATGAGTGCATTTAGATTGAAAGTGGCGACATTACATTTGATGCCACAGAAATACAAAAGATTATTCCAGACTGCTATGAGCACCTGTATGCACATAAACTAGAAAATCTAGAGGAAATGGAAAAATTCCTGGAAAGGTATAATCCTCCCAGTTTGAATCTGGAAGAAACAGAAATACTAAACAGACTAATAATAAACAGTGAATTGAATCAGTACTAAAAAATCTGCCAATCAAAACAAGTCCGGGGCCAGACGGATTCATAGCTGAATTCTACTACACATTCAAAGAAGAATCGATGCCAATCCTACCGAAACTATCTCAAAAGATTGAGAAAGAGAGAATCCTATACAACTCATTCTATGAAGCCAGTATCAGGCTGATACCAAAGCCAGAAAAGGACATAACAAGAAAAGAAAAGTACAGATCAATGTCCCTGATGAACATAGATGCAAAAATCCTCAGCAAAACAGTAGCAAACTGAATCCAACAGCACATCATAAAACTAATTTACCATGATCAAATGGGCTTCATCAGGGATGTAGAGATGGTTCAACATATACAAGTCAATAAATGTGATTCATCACATAAACAGAATTAAAAGCCAGAACCATATGATCATCTCAATATATGCAGAAAAAGCATTTGACAAAATCCAGCATCTCTTTATGAAAAAAAAAAAAAAAACTTCAACAAAGTAGGCATAGAAAGAATGTACTTCAAAATAATAAAATCCACATATGGACAAGCCCGCAGACAACATTGTACTGAATGGGGAAAAGTTGAAAGCATTTCCCCTAAGAATTGGAACAAGACAGGGATGCCCACTTTCACCACTTCTGTTCAACTTAGTACTAGAAGTCTTAAAGCAATCAGGGAACAGAAAAAAATAAAAAGACATCCAAATTGTAGCAGAAGAAGTCAACCTATTGGAGAAGAAGTCAACCTATCTCTCTTTGCCAATGATATGACCTTATGCTTAGAAAGCCCTAAAGACTCTTCCAAAAGACTCCTAGATTTGATGACTGGATTCAGTAAGATCACAGGTTACAAAATCAATATACAAAAATTGGTAGCACTGCTATACAGCAACGACCAAGCTAAGAATCAAATCAAGAATGCAGTCCCTTTTACAATAGTTATTTTTAAACAACCCTAGGAAATACTTGACCAAGGAGTGAAAGATCTCTACAAGGTGAAAATTCGTAGATGATACAAACAAATGGAAATACATCTCACGCTTATGGATTGGAAGAATCAATATTGTGAAAATGACCATACTGTCCAAAGCAACCCACAGATTCAATGCTATTCCTATCAAAACACCATTGACATTTTTTCACATAATTAGAAAAAAATCTTAAAATTCATGTGGAACCAAAAAGAGCCCAACTAGCCAGAGCAATCCTAAGCAGAAAGAACAAACCTGAAGACATCATTTTATCTGACTTAAAGTTACATTACAAGGCTGTAGTAAACAGAATAGCATGACATTATTGTATATGGGGATATGTACGTACACTATGTAATAGTATATATACTATATATACTTTTTATATGTATGCTATTGCATAGTGTATACATTATATACTGTTCTGCCATAAAAAAATAATGAAATAATGTCTTTTGCGGTACTTGAATGGAGCTAGAGGCCGTTAACCTAAGTGAAGTAGCTTCTGGAATAGAAAACCAAACACTGTCTCACTTAGAAGTGGGAGCTAAGTTATAGGTATGCGAAAGCATGCAGAATGGTATAATAAACACTGGAGACTCAGAACAGGGAAATAAAAAAATAAAAAATAAAAACATATTCTTATGATTACTTGATTAATGTCAGTCTCTTTCACAAGACTATAAGATCCAAAAAATCAGGACCACATGTATTTTGCTCTTTTTATCCTACCAGAAAAAAATTGTACAAGCCTTGAAAATAGGCAAGAGGTGTCTGGGTATCCTTTCATTGGAGTATTGGGTGCTGTCTAGTGCGGAGGTCCCAAAGGCCCAGGCCAAGGGCCAGTACTGGTTATGACCTGTTAGGAACTGGGCCACACAGCAGGCAGTGAGCAGTAGGCACGTTGCTGAAGCTTCATCTGTATTTATAGCTGCTCCCCATCACTTGCATTACCACCTGAGTTCTGCCTCCTGTCAGATCAGTGGTGGCTTTAGGAGCACAAACCCTACTGTGAACTGTGCATGCAAGGAATCTAGGTTGCATGCTCCTTAAGAGAATCTAATGCCTGATGATCTGTCACTGTCTCCCATCATCCCCACATGGGACCATCTAGTTGCACGAAAACAAGTTCAGGGCTCCCACTGATTCTTTACTGCTGGCTGGCACAAGATGTGTCATAGCTGGAGCTAATCTCATGAAAAGAAATGAAGAAACACAGGATAAAATTTGGAAAGTGAGATACATTTGTTTTTAGAATAAAGTAGCTCAGTTAATAAGGCTGAGTTGTATAATTATGATAATAATGGTGAGTTGTATAATTATTTCATTATGTATTACAATGAAATGATAATAGAAATAAAGTGCATAAAAAATGTAAGGCACTTGAATCATCCTGAAACCATCTCCTGCCTCCCTGTCTGTGGAAAAATGATCTTGCATGAAACCTGTCCCTAGTGCCAAAAAAGTTAGGGACCACTGGTCTAGTGGACCCTTTGCAGCTCCACTCTCAAAGTATCTATCTTAGCATTATCAATGTTCTAAGAGTCTGCATCTTTGATCATTTTTCTACTGACTGAGCTATCTTATAGTTTTATATGCATAGAAGTTACAGAAAACAGATAGCCATGCATGGGAATGCAAAGACAAGGTCTTATATTGTAGCTTATGTTTTATCAAAGAGATAATGGTCAAAACATTACATTTTATTGCCATAAAGGATATTAACAAGCTTTATATTTATTAACCAATTTATTTCAGCATTTCTGATTTTGTATGTGGGTGTGTGTTTGTGTATCTGTTCTTCAAATTCTCCTTTGAATCAGTTTTTAATATTTTACTACTTCCCAAGTCAGAAAGTGTGAAGGACCTGAGATGTTACCTTACTTGCAGAAACACCAGATTCTAGGCAGGATATCAGACCTTTGCTATTCACAGCAATAACAGTGTAGCACTGGTTTTTCATGTCCAGCATCATATTGGACGGTGCCATGAGAGCCAGATGGTTATACCTATAAGTACAGGGGCTTGTACAACAGGAGAGAAACTGCAAAATTATGAAGCAGCTTGGAGCTTGTACAGAAGCTGGAACATCTACTCCCTCTTCCCCTCTAGAGAAAGACAGAGATACTAGTTTTTACTTGGTTATCTATTACTCAGAATGTAAACAAGTCTTGTCATGGAAGAGGGGAAAGTCTTTTCCCTGGAAAATAAATATTTGATTCTGGGAGAGATACAAAATATTTTATTCACCTTGGAATCGGAGCAAGTGTCTTCATCACAAAGAAGACAAACAACTCCATGAACAACATCCTTAATATGTAAAAAGCAAATGCTTGGGGGAGGGAAAAAAGGAGGCATTCTCTGTCATTATAGCACATCAATTGCTATGCTAAGGAGGCACATACTGTGCAAGAATACTAAGTAATAGAGAGAGGATTGTCTTCCGACAGTTATCTTATTAATAAGTTGAATAGAATCTTTAACATGTATTCGTTTTATAATTATACAGAAGTCAGAATTTCAGACTTCAGAAATTAATTTTTTTTAGAAATCCTAATATTCTTAGTACCCAGCACATAAAAGTGTTCAATAAACATTTATTGAATAAATAAAAAAGTGAATAAAAAGGTAAGAATTCATTTTTTTGTATTGTCAAAAAAGAGTATGGAACCTTAATGATTTAAATAATATTACATAAAACACCACCTATTTTTTTTTCTATTTTTATTGGTAGAACTTGGGAAGTAAGCATTATTAATTGAGCTACTTTATTCTAAAAACAAGTGTACCCCACTTTCCACATTTTGTCCTGTGCCTCTTCATTTCTTTTCATGAGATTAGCTTCAGCTATGACATATCTTCTGCCAGCCAGCAGTAAAGAAGGACTTGATGATCACATGTGACACTTTGAGAAAGAAAAAGGGTCTAAATAGGCAACTTCCAAATTCCCTTGATTATAGTTTATATTGATTAGGACTCTTTTGCCTGCAAATAACAAAAATCAATTCAAACTACTCTAAGCAAAAAAAAAAAAAAAAAAAAAAAGAAAAGAAAGAAAGAAAATTTATTGGACAGATTTGAGGGTAATGAAGCAACTAAACCTTAGGAACCAAAGTAAAGATTGCAATGCTGCAAGGAAGCCAGAGCCCTTCTCCATCTCTCATTTCTGCCTCTTCTGTACATCTCTTTCATGACTCTCTCTCACTGCTTTCTTACAGGCTCTGTGGCCTTGCATAAAATGGCTGGTACCTCGTGCTTCCAGGTAGCAGTTACTTATCGCAGACTAGTGGCCTGGTGGGAAGCAGATTTCTTGCTCTCTCAAGCTAAAGAATTGCCTTCCCAGTTGCCAGAACAGGAACTGATTGCTGTCTCAGGCATTGAATCAATGAGACCACGGTGTCTGAGGGTGGGGTGACACACTGTAGAAATGTGTCAGCTTCTGGGGTAATCTTGTGGGTAGCAGAAAAGGAAGTCATTTCTAGAAAAGCAGCATTAGACAATTTAATAAGTGCTCACTAGAGTAACTTTTAAAAACTATTTGTGAAGAACAGAGTCCATCAACTCAGCAAACTAGAAAAGCATAAAACGGGGCACAGGCACAGTCTGGTAATGAAGAAGGAGAATGAGGAATGTAAAGTTGTGGAAAAACAGAATAAATGAGACTCAGAGGGAAGATGGAGAAGGTAGAGCTTTTCCAGTGGGGTGATAATGGTGCTTGTGTTTTCCTAGAGGTGTTTGAAAGCCTAATGAACAAAGTTTTAAAAGCATTTTGCCCTCTCATGCACTGTCTAATATGACTTCCTGCAAAGCCAGAAAGATTCTATATCTGCACTATCCAATTTAAGAGTGCATCAGCCACGTGTGGCTACTGAATGCTTGGAATGTGACTAATTTGACTGCGGGAATGAGTTTTTAATTAAATTTAATTTTAATTAATTCACATTTAAATAGCCACATGTGGCTAGTGTTTACTAGATTGGATAGTGCAGCTTCACACCTGATGGACTGAATATCCAGACCATGGCCACGCTATAGATAAAAACAGAACGCTGACTCATTACAGAGAGTGACCTGCCCAGGAAAAAGCCAAATCAGGTTTGCATGAAGTCAGACCTCTAAGAACAATCCAAGAAGCAAATCACCCCTGTAACATTTAGCAGAAAAAGACCAGGACTTCAATAATACTTGACAGCTCCCCTCTTTTTTGTCACCAATTCTCATTTAGGACCAACCAGACAAAGCCAAATATGCACCCCTAGCCAATCATATGATCTGCTCCATGATGGGTTAGCCTGCTACAGGCCTGTAGTCTCTGATCAGGGCACATTTGAAACCTCTTTTCTCTATTCCAAGCTTTTCCACCCATTTGTCTGCCTCTGAGTCCCTGCCAAAACATGAGCGACGGTGGCTGAC
This sequence comes from Rhinopithecus bieti, assembly GCF_001698545.2. Classification (NCBI taxonomy): domain Eukaryota; kingdom Metazoa; phylum Chordata; class Mammalia; order Primates; family Cercopithecidae; genus Rhinopithecus; species Rhinopithecus bieti. The sequence continues at coordinate 767,784 of NW_016813984.1, forward strand.
TCCTTTGGTTGTTTTCCATTTGGTTAATATTTACTTTCCACATAGCATTGATTTAGTTAGTGAATTCTATTTATGCCTGTATGTGTTACTTAATTGTTTTGGCACATGCCCGTCAGTGCTGTATTTTTATGGTATCTGAATGGGAAACCAATATGTCATAGGGATTTACATATTTTTAAAAATTCACAAAAACACAAGTTATCCTTAATGAATATTTGGGAATATGTACATTCAGTAGTCCCCTTGTATTTATTACATGTGCCCATTTATAAGTGTATAAATTAGGGTTGCTGCATTTAGCAAATAAAAATACAGGAGACTCAGTTAAATTTGAATTTCAGATAAACAACACATTAATTTTTGGTGTACATATATCTCATGAATTATTTGTCCTATTATTCCACAATCAATTCATTGTGTATCTAAAATTCAGATTTAACTTGGCATCCTGTCTTTTCTCTGTCTGCCCTGGTAATAGATGCTCCTCCCAAAGTGTGGCTGTGTCTCCAGTAGCAGCTGTGGCTGAGAGTGTGCCCAATGTCTGCTTTTCATGCAGCCTCACTCTGGCCAGCTTTTATGTAGGGCACACACCTCAGGAGGAAGAGCTGACAGAATCAGAAATGTTCCCATACATGTTGCTTCACCACCCTGCCTCTCTTTCCTTCAGCAAACAGGAGAGGTAGGAGAGGAAGGCAGAGGAGAGCACTGGTAAGCTCTGCATTTGCTCCAGGGAGGCAGGGGTACTGGAACACACTGAATCCCCTGGACACAGCCCTGTGGGCCCCATGGCATCTGTGCTCTGGTGGTGCAGTGCAGTTGTGCAGGACTCGGAGGGATATTCTACAGCCTCTCTAATCCTTCCAGGGACCCAGAAATGCAGTTGATCTTGATGAATGTGGATAGGCTTCTATTTCTGCCTTGTCTCCTTGATCCTAGCTCAGCACAACTGCAGAGCTCACTCTTTTAAATTTAAGTTTAATGAGACTTTACTGTGTGCCAGGCATTGCTCTAGTTGCTAGGAATTTTGCTGAGAATAAGATAGATTAGATCCCTGACACCAAAGATCTTATATTCTAGTCTGAGAGAAAGATAATAAATGAATAACAAGTAAATGATTATATAGGTACCTGCTGATAATAAATAATATGAATAAAACATAAGCAGGGTAAGTGGAAAATGAATAAACTCAAATGCCAATTCCTCCTCCAAATCATTAAAATGACCTGCTGATAAAGCAAAACTGAGTTTATCACTACGACAGAAAGATGACTACTACCTTGACAAAATCTTAGGAGGGTCTTGGAGGGGAAGAGAAAATGTAGGACATTACCGAGTTCTTGAAATCTGGTTTAAGACAGATCTTTTAAATGTCAGGCCTAATTGAGAATGGACACAGAGAGGCTTGGGTTTGGAAGAGTGAACCGTGTTTGATGAGCCCAGATGAGCAATCTATTGATCTGAGAAAAGGAGGTTTACTTGAATGAAAGCTAGTGTTGTTTGGATAAATGGACATTGGGAAGTTCCTGAAAGAAACAATCACATGATCTGCAACTTCGTCTTCCTGAGCCAGGGTTTTCTGGAAGAGTGATGTCCTGTTGCTGCAGGCAGTGAGCTGTGTGGTTGAGACAGTTTGAGGGCTGGGGGCTATTTCAGTTGGTGTGGTCAGGGAAGGCCTTGTAGTTGATGAAACCTTAGTAGAGGCCTGACTGTTGTGAAGGGTGAGCTGTGGGCAGTTCTAGGAAATTCAGCATTCTAGCCAGAGAGAAGAGCCAGGGCGAATCTCCTGGCATGGGAAAGATTTTGAGTGTTGGAGGGCCAGCAAGAGAAGCAGGATGGCTGGGGAAACCATTGAGCAAGGGGGAGGTTACTTGGAGATTAGTCAAGACCTTCCCAACACTAGGAAGAGTTTGGATTGAATTCTAAGGGATATGGGAAATCATTGATGGTTTTAAAAAGAGGAGTTATCTGATTTACAGGGTTAAAGGACCACTTTGGCAGGAAGACCAGTAGGAGACTTTTGTAGTAGCCCAGGGGAGGGCAGGTGGCTTGGTCTTTGGTCATAGCAGTGGAGGTGATGAGAAGTCACTGGTGTACTAGGAGTTATCCTTGACTCCTCTTTTCCCTAACGTCTCATATTCAAGCTATCTACCTTCAAAATATAACTCCTGGTATTTTGACCTGAATAACTGGCTGAAAAGCTATTCCATGTTGTTATGGACTGTGTGTGTTCTCCCAAAATTTATATATTGAAGCCTATATCCCAGTGTGACTGTATTTGGATACAAGGCCTCCAGAAAGGTAAAATTAAGGATATATGGGGTCATAGGATAGGTCAGCAGGACTGGTGTCCTTATAAGAAGAAGGAACACCAGAGATCTCTTTGTTTCCATTCACAGACTAAGGAAAGGCTATATGAGGATACAGCAACAGGGCAGCCAACCACATTCCTGGAAGACAGCCCTGAAGCCAACCCTAATGGCACCTAGATCTTAACTTCTGGCATCTGGAACTGTGAAAAAATAAATTTCCATTGTTTAAGCCATGCAGTCTGTGGTAATGTGTTACGGCATCTCTAGCAAATTAATATGCCATGTAATAGTATATAGAAAACTGTGGAAAGAGTAGATTTGGGCATGGTGGGAGCATGGAGTAAAAATAAACAGTTCTCCTTGTGGAAATGGTTGTGGGTTATATGAGTTTTAAAATCAGAGTAAAGGATGTTGAGATATAAAGGAGAGAGTCAGTAATGTGTGACTTTGAGACTTGGATTTTTTCTTTTCTTTCCTAAACATCTGACTGTACCACCACTAGCCTCCTCCATTCCTGCCTTCTTGAAACACTATTTCTGTTATGCCATTTCTCTTCCTCCTATTGAACACTACTTTCTGTGAAGGATTTGCTGTGATGTGGTATAAAACTCTTTGGACTTAGGCCAGGAAGTGTGGCTCACTCCTGTAATCCCAGTACTTTGGGAGGCTGAGGCAGGCAGATCACGAGGTCAGGAGATTGAGACCATCTTGGCTAACATGAAGAAACCCCGTCTCTACTAAAAATACAAAAAAAAAAAAAAAAAAAAAAAAAAAATAGCTGGGTGTATAGTCCCAGCTACTCAGGAGGCTGAGGCAGGAGAATGGTGTGAACCCAGGAGGTGGAGCTTGCAGTGAATTAACACACCACACTAAAATGTCATTGAATAAATTCAATAAACACATACAATTTTACTGTATGTGGATCACGCCACTGGACTCCAGCCTGGGCGACAGAGTGAGACCCCATCTCAAAAACAAAAAAAAAAAAAACCAAAACTCTTTGTACTCTGGGTTCAGGTCCCATCTCTAACCCTTACTATCTCTATAGCCAGGGTGTCTTGAGCAACTAATTCACCTAACCTCACTGGCATCAACCTCTTCACCTGAAATATGAATAAGATATTTACCTTACAGGCTTATTATGAAATAAAACTATGCATGAGAAAAAAATGAATGTAAAAGCATTTTATAAACTGAATATAGCAATAAAAATGTAAATGTTTATTGATATTATTCAATGACATTTTAGTGTGGTGAGTTAATTTCCTAGGAACGATTCTATATAAATTGTAGAGAAAATACTTGACCCATGAAAGACACTTTTATTGTTAACGAAGCGAGGGAACTTCTCTCTGTTCTACTTCACCAAATCTCTTCATATAAATGAGTGACCAATCTACCTACCAATGAAATCAGTTTCGTCCTAAATTTTCTATGGAGTGAATCTGTTGTCAGGACAGATGGATTCCAAAACTGAGCGTTAATCTGGGATGGTCCTTGGCTTTATGCAGGAAAGAATTTAAGGGCAAGCTGGTGGTGTTAGAGAGTAATCTTTTGTTGAACAGTGCTGTTCCTTGCAGAGAAGTTCTAATCATAGGCAGTGCACCCAGATTTATCAATGTATGAGCTCTTGGCAAGTGTGTTTGTACTCACTTAAACCCACTTTCAGTTACATGCAGATTTAGAGGCAGGTCAGTACAAATTGAGGGGCAGGTTATTTGGAACTTTCTAAGAAAGAGACAGTAACTTAGGGGTTGTTGGAATGAAAAGAGGGGGTAACTTCTGGGTTGCTGTCATGGAATTTGTAAATAGCCGTGGCACTAGAGATTGCTTTCATTGCCATCTGCTGGTTCCTGTTGGTTTCTTCACTTTATCCTGGCTGGACCAGATCCTGATTTGGTTAGCAGGGTTGTGTCCAGAAAACCAGTCCTGCTGGTCTCCTACTTCAGATCTATTTCTGTTTATGAACTAGACTGACTTGCTTCTGAAGATATAATACAGACTATAATATAGAGTTAGAGATTTCTAAGATGTTAAAGAATCCTTAGATATATTGTCTAGAGATGGCAAAATTGCAAATTAAATTACCTATCCTTTGGCTATGAAAGACATTATTTACCAGAGCGCATTTGTCCACTAAGCTCTCAATAGCCTCAAAATCATTTTCTTTATAGTATACAGCCTGTACCATTTGGTTTCAGCAGGAAAATTTTATTTGCCATCTGTGATTCCTTTCATTATACAGATGGAGAAACTGAGACCTTGAGAGGTAATTTGTCTAACAGCATGCTTAATGCTTTCAGTGATGTCAAAAATACCTAAGCAGGAAACTGCTTTTCTATATACCGAAAACGAATGTACTTATTATAAATGTGCATACCCCTTTACACCTCACCACACATATATACATGATTGTTCATTTGAAATCTTTTTTTTCTGATTGAAGATACCCCTAAGGAGGCTGGAGACACCAAAAAATCTTTCTTAACTAACATTGGCAGTATTGAAACACTGCCTTCTGAGAGAGATGATGTTTGTCTTTTACTTAATTAATTATTAAGTGAATAAAATAAAAGTAAAAACAGAAATCACTAGATACCTGCAGGTTGTTGTTTGCTTACTGTATTACAGCCAAGCTCTGCCATTCTTAAATCTCTTTTAACTCTTAAAAAGGCAGGCAGAGAGGTTTCTTTTCCTTTGATCTTCTCTAGGGCACTGATACATTAAAGGATGCTATGATGTCTCAGACTGCCAAAATATAACACTAACAACACTGTGTGCTCTCCAAACACAACATTCTTCCTATAATATCTTCCCTTGACAGACATAATTACTTGAATCATCCACAGGGGCCTCTTAATAAAACTTTCTGTTTGTGGCAACTTTTGTTTCATTTAATTAGCTGTCTGCATGAGCAGTGCATGAAGGCAGTTGTTTTCTTACACAGGAAAGGAAAATGTCAATTCATTTCTAAGGGTGAACTAAATTGAAGGAGCCTATATTAGAAGAATCACTTTCTATTTGGATTAAGCAAGCTGTCAATATTGAAGCTCCTATGTTACAACCCTTTTGTTGCCATCTAACTTCAACCTATGTATGCACAAATATTTCATTAGATTACTCCTATAATAGGACATTAAAATAGGACTTGTCCTATCTTTCAATTGAGGCCAAAGACACTAGATGTCACCTTCTAAAATGAATTGTAAGTCAGGTCACTGATTGAATGACTCTCTCCATCTTTTTTTTTTTTTTTTTTTTTTGTTGAGACGGAGTCTCGCTCTGTCGCCCGGGCTGGAGTGCAGTGGCCGGATCTCAGCTCACTGCAAGCTCCGCCTCCCTGGTTTACGCCATTCTCCTGCCTCAGCCTCCCGAGTAGCTGGGACTACAGGTGCCCGCCACCTCGCCCGGCTAGTTTTTTGTATTTTAGTAGAGACGGGGTTTCACCGTCTTAGCCAGGATGGTCTCGATCTCCTGACCTTGGGATCCGCCCGTCTCGGCCTCCCAAAGTGCTGGGATTACAGGCTTGAGCCACCGCGCCCGGCCTGAATGACTCTCAAGCCATACGATTTTTTTTAGATCTTTTTAACAATATAAAAAGTGGCTGGTATTGGACATCGTAAGTAGAATTTGGAGAGGACTTCTTTGCAGTGATCTATCTTGTTGAGTTCAACCTATGAAAGGAGAGAGTGTGTGTAAAGGGAGCAATTGCCTGCTAATCCCAAGTCTAGTGTGAAAAACTACAATGAGATCACATTGAGAACTTGATGTGGAATCTCCGTAGGCTTTGAATCAGATTAGTGGGGCTTGGCTCATGCTTGAGAAGGCTGCAGTAGCTTGTGGGTTAGGAGTGAACTGTCTGTGAAAGCACTGCCTACCTTCCAACTGCAGACCAGAGGGCATGATTCCTAAGGACCAGATATGGGAACCACACTAGTAATGTCAGACTTAACTCATTTTAAAAGTGACTGTCTTGGAGGGATTTTCAGTTACAGTAGCATAAAAACATTGGCGAATCCTTTTAGCCAAACTGAACAAAATTGTCAAAAGAATAAAATATTTCCAGGCAGTGGACCATAGAGCCCAGAGCGTGTAAACCACTATTTGACAATCACATATTGTTAAAAATCTGGAGTGCTTTGGGAAGGAAACGCAGACATCTATGCCCTTTGGCTTGTGCTGCTCCCATCCTCCCTCCTACCCCAGCACAGTTGACAAGAAGTATAGTTTTAACAGTGTGGGGCTGTCTACAAAACCCAGCAGCTTTATTGCCAGAGGGGAAAGAATCAATTTGAGGAAAAAGACAAAACCCCATAGCTGTGTCAGCTAAAAGTAAAGAACTTGGTAGAATACAAATGGGGAGGACCTGTAGCTTTGCTTGTCTAGATTTGTGGTCCTGGTTAGGGTGAGCAGTGAACTTGTAAAAATTTAACAAGATAGCTGGGCATGGTGGCTCACACCTGTAATCCCAACACTTTGGGAGGCTGAGGCAGGTGGAGCACGAGGTCAGGAGACCAAAACCATCCTGGCTAACATGGTGAAACCTCGTCTCTACTAAAAATACCAAAATATTAGCCAGGTGTGGTGGTGGACGCCTGTAGTCCCAGCTACTTGGGAGGCTGAGGCAGGAGAATGGTGTGAACCCAGGACGCAGAGTTTGCAGTGAGCCAAGATCGTGCCACTGCACTCCAGCCTCGGTGACAGAGCAAGACTTCGTCTCATAAAAAAGAAAAAAAAAAAATTAACAAGAAGATCTTGAAGAGAAAGAGCTATGAAAGTCCTAAGATATACTTTTCATATATCTTTGGCTTACTGGGAAACTACATTTATCCTACCTAGCATAAAGTATAAGTTAAGGGAAACTTGAAAACTTGCTGCAACTTGGAATGTACTTCCCAGCCCATATGCAGATCAATGAACAGAGGGAGGAAAACTTATGGGCTTGAGGGGTTTGAACACAACCTACTCTACATTATTGGCTGATTACTAAACTGCAGTTATAGGAATAACACCTAGGAAGCCAGGGTACAATAGAAAAATAAAAAGAAAAGAATACAGAATGGAGACATCAGTAGGTACATGTTGTTGGGGAGACAGACGTTGGAGTTTATGTCCAAGCAAATTATTAAAAAAGTAACACTTGGAAAAATAAAACAGAATCTACAGTTGCTACAATTATGAGACACGCACAGAAACAGAGAAGTGTGATTCATACTAAAATAAAACCCAAAACACAGTTTATAAAAACAGACTCAGAATAGGTCTAAGTGTAAGCTTTAGCAGAAAAATGCTTCAAGGCATCTCTCATAGATATGCTCAAAGAAGTAAAGAAAATATTGTGATAATGACTCAATAAATAGGGAACCTCATGAGAGAAATAGAGGCTCTAAAAGTCCAATAAAATTCTAGAGTTAAAAAGATCAAAAACTGAAACAAGATATTCACTAGATGGACTCAAGAGCAGATTTGAGATGGCAAAAGAAACAATAGCAAACTTGAAGTTGGATAAATCTGAAGAACAGAGGGAAAAAAAGAGAGAAGACAAATTAACAGAATATTAGAGGCCTGAGGGGCAACATCAAGTGTATCTATATAATAATAGGTCTCATAGAAAGAGAAGAAATAAAGAAAAAATGTTTTCAGAAATAATGGTAGCCAGGCACACTGGCTCATGCCTGTAATCTCAGCATTTTGGAAGATTGAGGTAGGTGGATTACTTGAGCCCAGGAGTTTGAGACCACCTTGGGCAACATGATGAAACCCTGTCTCTACCAAAAAAAAAAAAACCCCTGCAAAAATTAGCCAGCCACAGTGGCATGTGCCTACAGTCCCAGTTACTCAGGAAGCTGAGGTGGGAGGATTGCTTGAGCCCCATACATGGAGGTTGTAGTGAGCCAAGATTGTGCCATTGCACTCCAGCCTGGGAAGCAAAGTCAGACCCTGACAAAAGAAAAAAAAAAAAAAAAAAAAAAAAAAAAAAAAAAAAAAGAAAAGAAAAGAAAAGTAAATGGCTGGCTGGAAACTTCTCAAATTTAATGAAAACAATTTACAAATCCAAGAAGTTGAACAAATACCAAGTAAAATAAACAAAAAAAGACCCACTTCTAGACATCATAGTGAAATTGATGAATGTTAAAATAAAGATAAAATACTGAAAACAGCAGGAAAAGTGACTCATTATATACAAGGGAATGACAAACAATGAATGATTGACTTCTCTTTCAAAACAGTGGGGTACAGAAGGCAGTGGAATGATGTATTCAAACTGCTGAATGTAGCAAAACTATTCACCAAGGATCCTATATCCAATGATGTATTCAATGATGTATTTTCTCCCTGTTCATTCTTCTTTTTTAAAAATTGAAGGTGAAACAAAGACATTCCAAGATAAACAAAAACTGAGGGAATTAGTTACTGGCAGAACTGTCCTACTTGAAGTACTTAAGAAACTCTTTCAGGCTGAAGGAACTGATACTGGACAGTGACTGAAATCCAAAGGAAGAAATTAAATATGCAAGTGTATATGTATAAAACAGATATACATATACATTTATTACATATAAACAAACACATATGTGGGTGGGTGTGTATGCATGTGTATATATACATGCACACACACACATTTTCTCTCTCTTTTCTTCTCTAAAGATGACTCTGACCTGCCAGATAAGGGGCCAAGCAACAAAAAGCAGGGACTGAAACTGAGTGAATCAGGGGTGGTTAGCTAGAGAAGCTGACTCTGTGAATCAAGATAATTCCAGTGAGGAGGTCCCTAAAGGGGAGTTTCTAACAAAGGCACAAAATAGCTGTTGGAGATAAGAATCAGCTTTAAATATTTGCTAGATTCAGAGAGAATGAAGGCAAGTTAAAGTAGCAGTAGTCAAGAACTTTCGAGTCCCCCTTACCTCTCCTCCCACCCTCTGCTTCCATTGTGGCAAAGTCTGAAATACTAATTCAGTGGGGAGAAGAAACCATCCTCCTCCCCAAGTGGCAGGCAGCCTACCTATGCCTGGCCCTAACCTAGGGTGAGCAGGGGATAGGGCGATAGGGCTTATCTTCCAAGCTGGATTGAATGGTGGGTTAGTGTTGAATCAGATAATTTTTATTACTGAACTGTTTGTGAAGTAAAAGATCTGAAGAACTTTTTGCTACCTGAAAAGGGCCAGAGTGGGAGTTGAGAACCTGCTCATTCAGAAACAGAAGACATTCTACCCTCTGCTCCTACCCAGCAAGGTTAAAGGGCAAGTGGGAGCCAAAAGTAAAGTTCCTTTTATGAACTCATCGCATTCCTCCTGCATGTTACATGTCCATACACTTCCCTGTTCTTCACCATCATTAAGATTTCTAGTTCCTCAATCCTTTCTTTTTTTCTCCTTGTTTGTTCTTTTTATGATTTAACATTCTTCCCTCTTCAGAGCAGACTTCAAAATTTGTTACTTCAATCAGTTCTTCCCTATGTTTTCAATGGTTTCCTCCATTTTTCTACCACACAAATCTTGTAATCAATCTAATCTAACGGGTTTTCTTTCTCCTTCTACAGATGAATTAATGAATAGTAGAGAAAATAACACATCTGGATCCTTGGTACCAGGATCGTTTTAATGGTCTTTGGCTTCAGACGAGCCATTTAAACTGCTGAACAAGAACTTTGTCTGCCTCTGGTCAGTTTCCTTTGCCATTCACCCCAGAAGTATCATGGATTTTAACTGCTGTGATCAAGTTCCTCATTCCACCCCTGCACTTTCTTCTCTTAGCTGTGAGGCTGTTGTCCACGTCCCAAAGATAACTGAAGTTGAAGTGGGATGAACTCCAGGCTCACTCACATCTTCACTTCTTCCTCTGTAGCCTTAGAGAAAGAAGCTTCAATTTACAGCTGATCTCAAGCTCATTCACCCTCTCCCATCACTTCTATATTTACTACTCTTTGGTATTTTTAAACTTTTTTCTCTTCACTGACTTCTCAACACCTTGTGAACATGAGAAAGCTGTTCTCATTGTAAATGAACTCGTCTGCTAGGCCTCTATATTTCTTCAGTCAAAGCCCTATATCAAGGCACCCCATTACAACCAAGAATATTGAAAAAGTAGTCTGCACTTTCTGCCTTCATTTATTCAGAGCCCATCAACTCCTCACATTCCTAGAAATGGATGTTCACACTTTCCGATTGATAGACACATTGCTGTTTTCTCATCTGCTCTGTGAGATTTGATAATGTTGAGGGCCTCTTCCTCCTGTAGATCCTTTTCTCCTTTGGCTTCTAGGATACCCTCTGTATTAGTCCGTTTTCATGCTGCTGTTAAAGACATACCCAAGACTGGGCAATTTACAAAAGAAAGAGGTTTAATGGACTTACAGTTCCGTGTGGCTGGGGAGGCCTTACAACCATGGTGGAAGGCAAGGAGGAGGAAGTCACATCTTACATGGATGGCAGCAGGCAAAGAGAGAGAGAGCTTGCTTAGGGGAACTCCTCTTTATAAAACCGTCAGATCTCATGAGACTTATTCACTACCATGAGAACAGCACAAGAAAGACCTGCCCCCGATTCAATTACCTTCCCATGACACATGGGAATTGTGGGAGTTATAATTAAAGATGAGATCTGGGTGGAGACACAGCCAAGCCATATCACCCTTCTCCCCTGGATATCTTTCTTCTTTTTTTGATACGTTGTTTCTGTTTATTTCTGAGCGTTTTGTCTTTGGACTTTGATCCTTTTACTCTACATTTTATCCCTAAATGATATCACCTAATCTTAAAGTTTTAACTGCAGACCCATAATAACCTGGGCCTCTGTGTGTTCAAGACCTTGGACATCTTCACTCAGATTTCCATTCCACTGGCACTACACACACGATGTGTCTAATGCTCATTATCTCATCCCAGCACACGTGTATAAGCCAATAGACAAATGTCTTGCTTAGCTTGGTGGCTGGCCCCATCTATCACTTTGCTATCCAAGCCAGGCACCTGGCATGAACTCTCACCTATCTAATTTACTTCTCCTCCATCTACCCATATTCAAATGATTTCCAAATCATGTAAATTTTAACATCTTGATGTCTAGCTCACACTTTTCAATCCCTTCTATTACAGTCTCAGTCTTGGTCCCCAAAACCTGCCTGTACAATTACTACACTCTATTTGTTTCCACAACTCTGCCAGGCGAAATGTTTTTGTATGCCCTTTGCTGATGAAATATCTTTAATTCCTATGGCTTTCATATTAAAACTTACGTTTCTTACCAGGCTGGTAAGTCTTTCATGATATCATCTCTGTTCCCCCCTCAAAGTTACCTCTTCAGACACTGCCTTGTGTCCTTTCTCCTCAATACTACCCAGCTCTTTTTATTGTCATGGAATTATTTGTTTTTCCTCAAATCTATGGTGTGTTTCATGCTCCCAACCCTTTGTACATGCTGTCCCCACTGCTTCTCTGTCTCTTTCCTACTCACTGCTCACCTTTCAAGTCTCAGGATGTTCTCTTCTCTAGCAGAACTCTTTTTTTTTTTTGAGGCAGAGTTTCACTCTTACACCCAGGCTGGAGTAAAGTGGCGTGATCTTGGCTCACTGCAACCTCCACCCACCGGATTCAAGTGATTCTCCTACCTCAGCCTCCAGAGTAGCTGGGATTACAGGCACCTGCCACCATGCCCAATTATTTTTTATATTTTTAGTAGAGACAGGGTTTCGCCATGCTGGCTAGGTGGTCTCAAGCTCCTGACCTCAGGCAATCCACCTGCCTAGCCTCCCAAAGTGCTAGGATTACAGGTGTGAGCCACCATGCCCAGCCAGCAGAACTCTTTTCTTCCTCCTTTTGCCCTCATTCTATTCTGTTGACATCATTGTGTCAGTTTGGGATTCAGTTGACTTTTCTGTAAGGTTCCTGGGGGCAAAACCTCATCTTGTTCATAACTGTGTACATAGCACAGAGCACAGTACCTGCCTCTTAGGAGGCACTCAATCAGCATTTCTTTAGTATAATTGAATTAATGGTCATACATTTCTCTGTGTCTAGGTAGCAAACGTCCTTCTCTTCTCATCAGCCATTTTCACTCAGGTTTTGTGTAGGGGTCAGGACTGACAGCCTGTCTTTCAACAGGCCCCAAATTTTATCTCTTGGGGAAACTGAGAAAAGAGTCAGGGTGCAGGTGGGATTCTAGATCTTTCTCTGGGTCTCTGTGCTAAGACCCTTCAGTGAGTACAGAGGCATCAGTTCAAGTGGGAAAGGTGACACCCTGTGATTGCTTTCTCTAGTTATTCATGTATTTTAAAAAACAAATAATCAAGAATTTTGGAATGCGTGGCCTTCAATTCCAGTCACTATTCTTATGCAGTGCAGGTCATCTGAGGTTCTTAAACTAATTGGGAAATGTAACTGAATGTCCAGTACTGTGTCTTCATTTTCTTTAGAGAAACCAAAACATATGAGATTAAATGACTTGCCAAAGGAGATCTCTTAGCTGTTGGTGAAATAAAAAGAAATGCTTATTCCTCTTCTATCCAATCCTGGACCCCATCCCCATATCTTTTTAAAAAATGGGAAAATGAAATTGGGTATTATGGAAAGGTTCTTTTCAAAGTGCTAGTGTTTTAGAGTTATTATAATTCTTTTTTACTTTATTCACTCTCTTATCATCCAAAGGATATTGGTTGACCAGACTTTGCAGAAGACACACTGCTACATTTGAGACTTGAACTGGACTAGAGCTAGCCTTAAGTCTGATCCTGGTTTTTAGTGGCTGTGTAAACTTAGACCAATCACTTAACTCTGCTAACTCTCAGTTTCTCATCAGCTGAACTCATTTGGAGGGAGTATAAAAAGATATGTTTGACTTTGACCCCAAATGTTTGTTCTTTAACCAGACACATGTGCATAATAATCTCCAGACTAACAGTACCACAGCATAAAGAAACTGTCTCCAAACTCTAGTTCCATGTTAGAAGCGTGTTTCAGCGCAGGAGAAGGGGATGAGTCAGAACAGTGAGCAACGCATTGAAAGTTCAATTGAAACCTAAAAACATTGCAACTTTTGATTAGGGAACTATTACTTTTATTTTAACAGATTCAAACTGTCTTTTTGGTTCAGCAATGGTAGAAGAAATTGCTCTCTTTAAATCTCTTCCCATCCTTACCTGTTTTTCTCCATTTCCTCTCTCTGTGGTGGCTGTCCTCCTGCAGCCTAAGCCCTTTCTTGGGTGTTTATTTTTCACAAACTATTAACCAGTCATGCCGGCTTATTTTCTACCAGCTACTTCTATAGAACCTGGAAAGCTTGTTGGTCTAGTTGATAAAGTTACAGCCAAAAACTCCATAATTCTAGAGATCTAATTCTGGGACAGAATATCCCTGGCTGGCTAAGGAAAAAAAACCATTTGTTATTATTTTGTTCCATCTTACTCTCACTCTCTTTGTAGATTTGACATAAGTATACCCTAAAGAAGGGCTGATGAATACTCTCAGTATTGATAATTCAAGATAGTTTATATATTTAATGCATATTAATAAAACTGTATCCTTCTTTTTTCATTTATTTCTTGCTTGTCCCGCCATGCCTGTAAAAACTGTCAAACACACATTCTGGAATCACAGCACAGACGGTGCTGGTGAGGAAAGACTGCTGAGCAAAGTACCTGAGCCTCCCTGGCACGGTCTATTCTGTTTCTGGCCCTGGCACTCACCCCAGGCATCAAGGACCAAATCAAAAAGATTTAGTTCAGGAAGCAAATGTTTACTTTTATTTGAGGCAGAGTATACCAAAGGCCTGTACTGTTTCTTTTTAGCACTGGAAATCAGGTAAGCTGGAAGGGATTACCTGGAGAGGTAACCCCTCTGTCAGCCCAGGCTGAGTCAAGCAGAAGCCTGACAAATGGCAGCCGATGGCACTGTTACTTTCATTGTAGCGTTGCTTTTTGAGAGGTATGGAATTCAAAACAAGTAAAGGAAGGGTCTTTCTAATCTCTGCTGTCTTCCAGCATTAGAAATAAACAGGCTGGAATCTTGAGGTCATTCTTGGAAGAAAGTGCTGAAATTCAACTGTCAACCTTAATGCCAAATGAATGTTTTGCCTTCTGGATTATGACTAACAAAAATTTATGGAAACCCAGTGGATCATGATTTTCAGGAATTTCTCTTCAGTTGCCTAACATCCCCTTCTGGGCTTGGTTCACTGACCTTAGAATGGAAGATGAAGTTTAAAACGAGTTGATGGGTGCAGCACACCAACATGGCACAAGTATACATATGTAACAAACCTGCATGTTGTGCACATATACCCTAGAACTTAAAGTCTAATAAAAATAATAATAATAAAAAATATTTTTAGAAACTATTTTGTAAAAGTCTTTAATGATGGCCAATTATGACATGTTAATCTTAGGTAAAAGCTTTGGAATGATGTACCATACAATTCAGGAACACAGAAATATTAAAGCAGAAATCATGGGATTTAGGGAAACAATGGTGAAGGGATGATCTACTAAGAAGCAAACTGTTTGAAATGGGAGAAAAATCTTCAAGAATTCAGGGTCCCTGACAGGGCCAAAGACAACTAAAATAGGAAATATTGATTGAAGTAGTTGCTGGTTAGCCTTGGGATATTTTTCAAGTACATTTACTTCTGTGATCCAATGCCATCAGAAATACGAAGGACGCTGAGATGTGTCTGTGAATCATTCATGAGATGACTTTAAAATGATCTCTTTAATTAGTGATGACAACTGGCTGACTAGTGTAGGGCCTCAGTGGACTGGATTAGATTAGGTCTACCAGAGAGAGTATTCAGTGACCCAACACATGGAAGAAAGTTCTCCCATCTCATAAGAGCTGCAGGGCATGGAAACTCTCTGTCTGAGATAGCTGAAAAACACCCTTTTGACTTTGAGAAGAGATATTTTAAAAGTGGGGATGATTGAAACAATGTGTTTCAGGAGAAAAAGACGTAAAAGAAATGGATTCCACACAGAGCAAAGACTTTTATCGCACTAAAGAGACAGAAATGAAAAACGATGTGCGTGGCTCTCCCAGAAGGCCAGATAATGCACTTTTCTAGGGAGTGGAATAAGGTACTGTGTTTTCCACACCCTACATTTTCTCCCAAGATTCCAGGCTCCAAGCCCAAACTGACAGTATCTATGTGATACCTGAAGCCTTTGACCTGTCTCTAAATTGCACACACAACAATCACCTCAAAATGGCCCTGGAGAGGGCTTGATTATCTGAAAGCATAATCAAACTTTGGAGAGAGAATGGCCCCACAGACACTTGCACAGCAGTCTCACAACTTCCACATTCTCCGTCTATCTCTCTGGTGCCTTCTGTGGCCAAACCCAAACTCCTAACTCTTACCTCACCCACACAGGAGTGTCAGAGGTTCTGGCAGGTGGTCATACTATTGAGTTTGGAAACCTTGGCCATTCCTTGAGTTAGCCTACTACTATGTTAGCTAGCAGTTGTATATCATAATCTGGGCCTATTAGCAACATTTTAATTATGTATTTGTTTATTAATTAATTTTGTTATTTGCTAATGTGAAGTGACAGCACGGATGGCAAATACAGAATGCCTGAAAAATATTTAACTACTTCTCACTATCTTTATGCTCATCACTCAAGACCAGCTGACCATCAATTCTCACCTAGGTTATTTTGATTGTCTCTAATTGGGCCTTGCCTCTGCCCTTTGCCCCCTTTCAGTCTATTCTCCATAGTTGACAGATCTTGTGAAGACATAATCCCGATAATGTCACTCCTCTGCTCAAGAGCTTGCAATGGCTCCTTATTTCAAAGCCAAAGTCCTTTCAATGACCTCTGAGGCTAGGATAGCCTGGCTCCTCACTAACTCTCTCTTCATCCCCTACTGCTCTTCTCTGTGTTGTCTCTGCTTCAGCCATAATGGCCTTCCTACTGTTGTTCAGACATGCCCAGCCTTTGCACCTGCTGGAATTCCTGCCTGGAATGATCTCTCCCTGAGATCGTTTCCTACAGGTCATTTCCCAAAGTCACTTTTTAAAGGACTTCCTGTTATTCTACCTAAAATTTCACCCTATCCCCAACACTTCATCTTCTTTTTCTGCTTTATTTTTCTCTTTACCATTTGTCACTATCATCTGTTGTCTTGTCTCTTTTATTGTCTGTTTCACCCACTAGAGTGTAAGTTCCATGAATGTGAGGATTTTGTGTGATATCAGCAAAGCTTGGCCTATTATTTAGTATAGAGTAAGAGCTTATTAAATTAATAAATGCTTTGTTCATATTCTTCTAACTCCTAAGGAACAATTTTCTCCCTTTTCTCTGTATTTTTAAGGATGTTACCATTGTCTCTATATACCCACTTATACTCTCCTTTTCAATACTTAAGAATGAAATCCTTGAAGTTACAGAGCCCTGGGAAAACTGTTGTATTGTAACATTACTAGTTGATGTAAGTACACATATTGGCACACCCTAGGGGCTCATGTACACATATTCAGTTGGATTTTGCTGCAGTAAGTGTCTTGAGCATCTTAACTGAACTTACCTTGAACTGACAGTGTGTGAAATTAAATTTGATACAGGTCCTTCTTGAGGACAACATGTTCTTCTATGTCTTCTCTGTGAAAAACACTCCTAAGAAAAGTTAAGTGACAGATTGGAGAAAATATTTGCAAAACACATTCTGATAAAAGACCGATCTCCAAATATGCAAATAATCCTTAAAATTCAGCAACAGGAAAACAAAAATCCCATTAAAAATGGGCAAAAGATATGAACAGACACCTCACCAAAGAAGACATACAGATAACAAGTAAGTGTATGAAAAGGTGCTTTGCATCATATGTCATTAGAGAATTCCAAATTAAAACAACAAGGAAACATCACTACCCACCTATTAAAATGCCAAAAATCCCAAACACTGACAATATCAAATGCTGGCCGGCATATGGAGCAGCAGGAGCTTTCATTCATTGCTGGTAAGAAGGCAAAATGTTACATTCATTTTGGAAGATGGCTTGGCGGTTTCTTACAAAGCAAGGCATGTTCTTACCATATGATTCAGAATGTGTGATCCTAAGTATTCACCCAAATGAGTTGAAAACATAGGTCCATACAGAAACCCACACACCAATGTTTATAATTGCCAAACTTGGAAGCAACCAAAATGTCCTTCAATAGGTGAATGGATATACAAACCATGGTACATTCATAGAATGGAATACTATGCAACAATAAAACAGGAAATGAGCTATCAAGTGACGAAACGACATGGAGAGACCTTAGATGTCTATTACTCAGTGAACAAAGCCAATCTGAAGAGGCTTCATAGGGTATGATTCAAACTATATGACATTCTGGAAAGGAGAAAACTATGGAAACAGTAAAGAGATTAGTGGTTGCTAAGTCTCAGAGGGAGGGATGGAGGGAAGGATTGATGAAGCACAGAGGAGATTTAGAGCAGTGAAAGTATTTCATGTCATAGTATAATGGTAGATACATGACATTATGCATTTGCCAAAACCCGTAGAACTCTACTACACAGAGTAAATCCTAATGTAATCTATGAATTTTAATTAATAATAATGTATCAATATTATTTCCTGAAAGTAACAAATGAACCATACTAATGCAAGATGTTAACAACAGGGGAAATTGGTGAAGGCCGGTTGCTCAGGAGAATATGGGAACTCTCTGGTGGTTTCTTTTTTCAACTTTTCTGTAAATCTAAAATTACTCTTTAAGAAAATATATATTTTTTACAAAACAGAGGTCTTTCACAAAGGCAGTGCATTCTTTTAATGTAAGGTCATGGATGGATAAAAGGAGGAAAAGAGTGAAATGAAGATGTGAACTTAGAAGTGACTGCAAAGTGTCATTTCAACCTTCATTTGTTAAATGGCCTTGGTTCTCATCCTCCTGGGGAGAAGCCTATTCTTGAGTTGATTTTTCATTTATCCGGTATAGCAGACTCTTATGAAGATCATTTTGGAAAGTCCTGATATCTCAAAGCTATCCACTCAGAGTTCTTCTCTTTGATCTGATAACATAAAAATGTCTAAGGTGGGAGGCTGGCCAGGTGAAAATGGAGTCCCAGAGCCAAAAAAGACTTCAAACTTGATCTGTCTTTGTCATGATCCCTGACTGTGAAGAGGCATGCTCTATGAAGGAAGGACTCAGCCAGCCTCTGCCTCATCCTGACCTTGGGCCCCAAGAGAACATGTAGAACTCAAGCTTGGTGAATACCTTCCTAGAACATTTATATCTTGGAAGAAAAAACACAGACCTTTTTCTTAGGTGTTCTGAAAGGCTGGCTAGTGAGTTCTAGATGGACTCAAGCAGGTTTGAATCTGGGAAATGCAGATTGAGGCCACATGTTAGAGAGTATTGGCTGAGTTTTGGGATTATTACTAAATCAGGAATAGCCCAAGGCTCTTTGGTATCCCGCTGAATCCAGGAGTAGGCACTGGGGCTTAATGGGAAAAAAAGAACATCACCTTTTCCCTCAGACAGTATATTAACCAGAGTGCAGCATAAAGTTCCCAAAAATGCTCTCTAATTAATGCCACAACCAAACAATAGCCTCTGGGCTTGGAGGAAATCAGCACCCCTCAAATACTGAAGGAAAGGAAAACATTCTTTTTGATGATATATTGGTGCTTGCTTTTTGACAAAGTTATTAGCAAGATGGGCTATGACCTCAGATATATAACAGACCATTAAAACCTCTGAGGAGAATTTTATTATATTCACACTGCCAGTCAATGTCAATGAAGGTCAAGTAAGATATCTGTTCTTGTGAGACATTGAGCAGTGCCAGCCATGACTCTGCGGGCAGTTACAAGAGCGTATGTTTAGAAGTTGCTTTCCTAATAGCTAGGAAAGGCTGCCCTGTCATGAGCACCCATATGTACCCAATCTCTCCTATGGAGGCTGGCATGAGCTTGCATTTCATGCTTTTTGTTTTCTGTAAGCATTAAAGACAAATTTCAGATTGCACACTGATGTGGTTTGGCTGTATCCCCACCCAAATCTCATCTTGATTTGTAGCTCCCATAATTCTCATGTATTGTGGGAGGGACCTGGTGGGAGATAATTGAATCATGGAGATGGATTCCCCCGTACTGTTCTCATGGTAGTGAATAAGTCTCACAAGATCTGATGGTTTTATAAGAGGAACCCCCTTTTGCTTGGTTCTCATTCTGTCTTGTCTGCCACCAGGTAAGACATGCCTTTTGGCTTCCACCATGATTGTGAGGCATCCCCAGACACATGGAACTGTGAGTCCATTAAAACTTCTTTTTCTTTATAAATTACCCAGTCTCAGGTATGTCTATCAGCAGTGTGAAAATGGACTAACGCACTCACAGAGCAATCTTTCAAACTTTTAAAACCTGTCATTTAATTCTCCTGCTTAAAACCCTTGAAGCCTCCCAGCACTCTTACAGTGATGTTCAGAAACCTCCATGGGCCTCTGGAGTCCTACAGGACCTGACTGCTGCTCTTCTTACAGTGTTCAAGTCACAAAAGACATTCTCTTTGGTCCTTGAAAGGCACTAACTGCTCATCCCTCTGTTGGGAGCCTCTTTCCCTGGCACACTCGTTCCGCCATTCTCCTAAGGCCAAGATTAATTTCTGCTCATCCTTCACCTATCAGGTTAATTGGCACTTTGAGAAGAAACTCCTTTCCTGACATCCCTGAAAGTCAGGTGCTTGAGGTTTTGTAATTATTGCACCCCGTGCATTTTCAACCCCCTCATCTCAGTTGTAATCATTCTGCTAGATCCTCCTAGATGAGCCTATAGACTCCATGAGGGGAGGAGCTGTTTCTGTCCTAGACTCTTCTGTTTAGGAAGAGTTTGCTTCTGTTCCTAGCACAGGCTCTGGCACAAAGTAGGTGGTTAAGAAGTACTTTCTGAAGATTGAATTATTTGTAACCTTGACCTTAGTCATTTTAGTTTTCTGTGTGAATGGTATATCAAATATGCATCGCTGGAAGATTCTCTGAGGGTATTTTAAGCTTAACAAAGGGACCTTACTATTTTTTTTTTTTTTTTTTTTGTAAACAGGCAATAGCAAAACTCTAGCGAAATAAAATTGTAAGGAGAATTCGGTCCTCATGCTTCGGAGAGTAAGCAACTCACCATTTCAGAGTAGGCTGAAAGATGTTTTCCTCTTGCCTCATCCATCAGTGTATTACAATTGGCAGACTTTATGAATTCACTTCTCTCCTGCCGTGTCCCGACCTGCAGGACAGTCGAACGGGCCCTGGAAGGGGGAGTGGGAATGGAGGAGACAAGAAAACACAAGAAATGGAGACAAGACAAACAGCCTGATCAAGTCTCGTTTATTGAGTGTAGGGTCATGCCTTATATAGGCTGGCAGGGGAAGAGGGTTGGCCAGGCGGTGATAGGGGCCGGATCTCTCAAATTACAATCGCGCATGCGCCGCTTGGTTTGTTACTTTTCGCGTGGCGCGGGATCGCACCTGCGCCCCTTGGGCTGCATATCTTCCTGGCGGGAAAAGTTTGCGCGCGCGCCGGGAAAGGTTGGGCGGCGCTCGGGAAAGGTTGGCGGCGGAACATTTTGGCTCGGCGCGCGGGGAGGAAACTTAGGCCTGCCGCGGGAGAAACTTAGGTGCGCGCGGGGAAAAGCTTTGGCAGCGCGCGGGGGAAGGGGTTTATAAATAAAGAACCCCGGAATGCTGCCCTCGTGTCTCCGCTTTGCGGAGATCAAGGCGCAAGCAGAGGGTCTCCGGGCCTCATGGCTCCGGACACTGCCGAAGGATCTTAGATGTGGTCTAGTATACTTCTAAGTGACACCATAAAGGAGGAAGAAAAGGCCCTTACCATCTTAGAATTCAGGATCTCAGTGCCATGGACTGAATGATTGTGTCACCTGTTGATATCCTCACTCCCAATGCTATGGTATGAGAGGTGGAGCCTTTGGGAGGTAATTAGGTCATGAGAGTGAAGTTCTCAGAATGGGCTTAGTGTTCTCAGAAGAAGAGACGTGAGAAACAGATGATCTTTCTCTTTGCTATGTGGAGATAAAGTGAGAAAGTGATCATCTGCAAACCTGGAAGAGGGCCCTCACCAGAATCCGATCATGATGGGTCAAGATCATTAGAACACCCTGATCTTGAATTTCCATCCTCCACAACAGTGAGAAATACATTTCTGTTGTTTAAGTCACCCAGTCTATGGTAATCATAATAGCAGCCAAACTGACTAAGACCCTTAGTAATATCTGTGATTAGCTCTTCTGAGACTCACAAAGAGATGTGATACAGATTATGATATTTTATATGGTTATAAATATATAATATACTAGTGTTTATTAATGTATCAACATTAGAGATCTTTCTGATATCAACATGTATATACTTCTTGTTTAGTAAATTCAATACTATGAAGATAATTTATTTTTCCTTGAACATTGGAAATTTTCCCATGCCTCTATATGAGTATTAGTTTTGATTTTCTAGAATTATAATTGCAAATACAAAAACTGCAAAAGACTGGAATAAATTTTAAAGACCCAAAGACACAATCTGAAAGTTTAGTTTTGCCCGTTTAATGATTAATCTGAGCTTATTTTCTCTTAATTTATTTCTTCCCTCTAAAATTAAAAGCCAGAAAATTCCAACTGAGTAAGTCATCCATTTGAGAAGGTCTATTTTTTTGAGGTGGGAAATCTTGTCAATAATTTAACAGATACAATAACTAACTCTTCAACTATGCCTCCTACTGTATTCTATCAATTTGAGTTTTCTTTAGTTAAACATAGATGCCGGATAACAAAACTTCTAAAATCAAATTCACCTACTGTTTTGATGTTTAGGATGCAAAAATTTTTATAGAGTTTGAGAAGCAGGTTTGTAAACAGATTTTGTTTTGGGGCATGCACGTGATTCTTTCATCTCAAACAACTCCTTATGGAAGAATAGCTTTCATTTTATTAATAACTAATAAAGGCTCTCTGTACTTGTGGTTCTCTCTGCCCAGAATACTGTCTCCACAAATATGCACATCTCATTTTCTTACCAACTTCAGGTACGTCTTTACACAAGTATAATATTATATAAGTAGGTTCTTCCCTGATAGCCTTATGAAGATTTGAAATCATTCTCACTCAAGTTTTCCTATCCTCCTTCCCTGCTTTATTCTCTTGATAGCACTCATCTCATCTAACATTCCACATGTTTTACTTACTTATTTTATTATTTTCTGTGTCCTGTAAGTAGAATGTAAACTCCACAGGGGTGGAGATTTTGTACTTCTCTGCTTTATTCTCAGAACCAGAATATTGCTTATCATAAAGTAGACACTCAGTAAATATTTATCAAACACATTTTATCAAATCTTTCTCAGCAATCCCAAGATTAAAGGTTTAGTTTACTGGTTGTTTGAGGAGGGGGTTGGCAATTCATATAGAGAAAACCAAGCTCACTGGCAAGGGGCCCTTAGTGACTGTTGAAGTGAGTGGTCTCATGGACTGTCAAGTACAGAGATCACTTGTGTGTCACCCAGAAAGCACAGTAAACTTGCCATTTGCAGAACTCTGAGATTTCAAAATTACTGAATAGTTCTGGCAGTTAGACAAAAATTTTGTTTTCTTTTACCAAACGTGGCTTTAGTAGATGTAGATTTTCTTTTAAAATGGGTAGTGTTTTCCTTCCATATATTCTTTCAGAAAGTAAAAATTTCATTATTTAGTTTAGAAAATAGAAATTCAATAATAGTCCATACCATAAGGGAGAAGAATGAATACTCCACCTTGTTTTATACGTGTGCATGTAAATTTGGACTCAGTTGAATTTTCATGTTGTACTGAAATATTTCAACAGGAAGAGAGCACAAGTTTGCTCTCTTGGCTCTCTTAATTGACATTTCATTCTATGATAAATGGATTTGTTGTCCTGGGGGAGCCTCCATGGGTTTAAACTTAAAGGTATTCTTTCTTTTGTTTTACATTTAGGCACGATACAGGAATTCAATTGTGCATAAAATATATTACTTTACATACATAAAAAAAAATCTAGACATTTTCAGATGATTTGACTTTTGCCTTGCTTCTCCATTGCTTTCTGCCATGATTGTAAGTTTCCTGAGGCCTCCTAGCCATGCTTCCTGTTAAGCCAGCAGACCTGTGAGTCAATTAAACCTCTTTTCTTCATAAATTACCCTGTCTCAGGTAGTTCGTTATAGCAGTGTGAAAATAGACTAATATGTAGGTGATAGTAGCAGAAATTAAGTGCCACACAGAGAGGAAGTGGCATGAACCCACAGAAACTGGAAAACGAGCAGCAGTGAAGTCAAGAAAGAAGCCATAGACCCAGCATCTGGGAGAAGAGCTGAGGCACAGTAGTGGCAAAGACTGGGTGAAAGCAAATATATCTATAGATGAGGAAGGGTTAGCCTGTGGAAGGGAGGCCTGGAAACATAAAACAGCATTAGCACTATTCAGATTCTCAATGACTTATCAGTTCCTGATATTGCAAACTTCATGAGGCCTGCCTGTCTGAAATTCATTGTCTTCCCAATAATTCTTGCCATTTAACTTTCCCTGGAGCTGAAAAACATAACACTGAAAATGGATTTACTGAGCCCTCACTTTTGCCAGAGTTGTTTTAAGAGTTTTCAAGGATATTCTTTTTCATTCTTGAAACTATTCTTTGAAGTAGGTACTTTTATTAATCTCAGTTTACAAATGAAAAAATGGAAGCAAGAAATGTTAAATTAGCTTGCTGGAGATCACATAGTGATTAGGGAGGAGAGCTTGGAATTCAAATGTGGTAGAAAGATTTACAGCCCAGGCTCTAATTGACCATGGATACTGCTTCTATATGGTTGAGATGTGTCCTCTGCATTTCCATGGTTATTGTTATTCTACTGCTCACACCCCACAGCCCACCATATTCTTGTTTATATTCTTGGCAACCCAGAGTTCACAACAAATCTAGAGATCTGCCAGTGTGAATCACTAGGCAATCAATTTAAACTCAGTTTTTGTAGGCATATTGTAAAAGGTGTTATGCTAACCCCACTGTTAATGTACCAGGCCAACTCCTTAGAATATAATGCTTCTCTTTGATTTGTCTCTAAGAAGAGTGAGGCTCCTATCATAGCACATCCTGTCCTAAATTCCAGTGAATTTTTGTCTAGCTCTTCCTCTAGATTTAGATCTCCTTAGAGTACAAATTTTTTTTTGTTTTTTCTCTTTGATACCTCCCACACTGCCTACGACAAAGTAGATGTTCCAAAACGGTTCAGTGAATTAATTCAATGCCTTCTTATTTGTACTCCAGGCTACAGATCTGTATTCACACTCTGTTCCAGCCTACCTTGGGAATAAGCCAAGTGGTAAATGGAGTCAATAGAGAGGTTATACTGGATTCAAGGTGACTTTTAACCCAGAATGCTAATATGTAGGCACTGAAAAAATTACTTTGATATTAGAGACAGAAGGACAGACCAAACACTTTGGGTCAAGATCTATGTAATTGAGTTAATAGTACATACTTAAAAAATAATACTTTTATTTGTATAGTGCTTTAGAGATAGAAAAGTATTTTCATTTAAATTGTCGAATTGAATACTCACAGTGTATTTTGAAGATTTATTGTTCCCAGTCTTAAAGACTGTTCCTTACTCAATTAAGGCAGGCAGCCATGTGGGCCAGTGAGGTCTCTCTGCTGTTGCGGGCCTGTGTATCTCCCCATTCCACAGGTCACTGGCAGCTCTGCCTAGAAATCCCCAGGACTGGGGTGAGGTAAGGGTAGAGATGGAGGAGGTCCTTCTTCATTCCATTGTAACCTCCCAATGGATTCACCTTGCCCACTGCTTAGACATAGTTGATTTCTCAAGACAGGGGAATTGCAATAGAGAAAGAGTAATTCATGCAGAGCCAGCTATGTGGGAGACTGGAGTTTTATTATTTCTCAAATCAGTCTCCATGAGCATTCGGGGAGCAGAGTTTTTAAGGAAACTTGGTGGGTGGGGGAAAGCCAGTGAGCCAAGAATGCTGATTGGTCAGAGATAAAATCATAGGGAGCTGAAGCTGTCTTCTTGAGCTGAGTCACTTCCTGGGTGGGGACCACAAGATCAGATGAGCCAGTTTATTGATCTGAGTGGTGCCAGCTGATCCATCAAGTGCAGGGTCTGCAAAATATCTCAAGCACTGATCTTAGGAGCAGTTTATGGAGGGTGAGAATCTTGTAGCCTCCAGCCGCGTGACTCCTAAACCATAATTTCTAATCTTGTGGCTGATGTTAGTCCTACAAAGGCAATCTAGTCCCCAGGCAAGAAGGAGGTCTGCTTTGGGAAAGGGCTGTTATCGTCTTTGTTTTAAACTATAAAGTATAAACTAAATTTCTCCCAAAGTGAGTTCACCCTACACCCAGGAATGGACAAGGACAGCTTGGAGGTTAGAAGCAAGATGGAGTCCATTAAATTAGATCTCTTTCACTGTCTCAGTCATAATTTTGCAAAGGTGGTTTCACTATCTGTGATCAAACCTCTGGAATAAAAGTGACAGGTGATCATCTTTCCCCTGGGCACCACCTCCTCCTTCCATTCTTTCTGAGTCTTCTCCAACCCAACACATACTCAATCAGGATGGAGTTGGAAACAAATTTTGCTAAAGGTTCAGACTTCAGGGGAGATTGTAGCTTTACCTAAAACTTGGCCTTCCAGAGTAGGGTGACCCACATGAGACCCCCACTCTTGCACATTTTCATCTCAGTCCCCTCTTCTTTCTAGGCTGCCTCCCTCTTCAACAACTTTTCTAGCAACCCCAACACCTTTCCTTGAGAATCTCCATTAGTCTCCAGGTGGAGATGCTTCTACCACCATTTCTCCCTCCTGAAACTTTAGCACGACACTAATTTTGGAGATTCGTCTCTGCTCAGCCATTAGTTTTTGAGGAGGGAGACTACAAGCTATAGTCTTGCAAGTGATGATGGACATGGGAATTTCAAATCCGCTTTAGTCTCCCCACCAGAGATAGGCAGGGAAATTTCCTCTCAAGTTTTCCTGGGATGCCAGAACACATTGTCACAGTTAAAATTACTTTCTCCTGGATAATACCATCATCCCTCAGTATCCACAGCTCATGGATATAAAAATCCTTATATGCTCAAGTTCCTGATATTAAATGGCACAGTATTTGTATACATAAATAAAAAATAAAATTGTAAGCTCCTAATCAACTGAATGGACTCTTCCACCGCCTAGGCAACAGAATCCTAAAGAAAATCTGAAAAACTAATTCAGGCCATGACAGGAAGACAGGGTTGGACTTGCCTGTTATACCCTCTTCCCTTTGGAGGTTAGGCACAACTGACCAGGACTAACATTAAAATAAAGATCATAAGAAAAGCAGACTCTTTGTAGCAATAAGATAACCAGCTCCAGCCTGACTCTGGTATAGCATCAGGTGAAAGATAGCAGGTTCTGGAGGAAATTATTTTACCCCAAAATATATTTTCTCTGACATCTTTTGAAATGCCACTGTAAAGCCATCTCTTGTAGGGGAAATTTGCATTCTGTGGAGAATCTCCTTCCCTTTCTAGGTATTTTCCTGATCCAGGAGGTTTAACTAACAGTCTGACACATTTTAAGTTTCAAAAAGAGACATTTACCATCTATTATATCTATTCTCTCTGAAGCCTGCTACCTGCAGGCTTCATCTACATAACAAGAACCTTGGCTTCCACAGCTCCCCTTATCTTAACTCAAGCATTTCTTTAAGCTGACTTCAACTCTCTAGGCAAAGTTTAACTTTCACCAATTGCAAATCAGAAAGTCTTTGAATTCACCTATGACCTAGAAACCCTCATCTCCCACACCACTTTGACATGTCACACCCTTCCAGGCCAATGTGTACTTTATGTGTATGGATTTATGTCTTTGCTTCTAACTTTTGTCTTCCTAAAATGTGTAAAACCAATCTGTAACCCAATCACTTGGGGCACATGTTCTCAGGATCTCCTGAAGCTCTGTCCTGGGCCGTGATCACTCATATTTGGCACAGAATAAGTCTCTTCAAATATTTTACAGAGTCTGGCTTTTTTGTTCAACTTATATAACCTACGCACATCCTCCTGCATACTTTAAGTCATCTCTAGATGACTTATAATAGCTAATACAACATAAATTCTAAGTAAATAATTATTATATTGTATTTTTTGTTTGTATTCTTTTAAATTATTGTATTGTCTTCCTTCTTTCCTTCCTTTCTTCCTCCTTCCTTCGTTCCTTCCTCCCTCCCTCCCCCTTTCCTTTCCTTTCCTTTCCTTTCCTTTCCTTTCCTTTCCTTTCCTTTCCTTTATTTTCCTTGCCTTGCCTTGCCTTGCCTTGCCTTGCCTTGCCTTTCCTTTCCTTTCCTTTCCTTTCCTTTCCTTTCCTTTCCTTTCCTTTCCTTTCCTTTCCTTTCCTTTCCTTTCCTTTCCTTTCCTTTCCTTTCCTTTCCTTTCCTTTCCTTTCCTTTCCTTTCCTTTCCTTTCCTTTCCTTTCCTTTCCTTTCCTTTCCTTTCCTTTCCTTCTTTGTTTCTCTGTCTCTCTCTTTCTTGAGAATCTCTCTCTCTCTTTCTATCTGTGGTTGGTTGAATCTGTGGATGTGGAACCTGTGGATATGGCAATTGACTGTACAGCCAAATATCATACAGAGAAAGAATAGTCACCCTGACCTTGAAGAATAATAAACTCTATCATTGTTGCAAGAGGCTTTGACTCTTTCCTGAGCTTGGATCAAGTTACAAGAACCTCTACTAGGTGCAAACTGGTTTATCTTTGCCATCCAGGAAGGATGACCCAATCCAGATTATTTTTAAAAATTTCAAGTCTTTACTTTTTTTACACCAAACCCCAACCCCCTCAAGGGAGTGGGGTAGATTGATTCTATTATAGTGCTAAGAAAATGGAACCATAAAGAAATTAAATGAATTACCGAGCAATGGCAGATGTAAGACCTACACGTCTCCCTCATAAATATTAATTGTGTACTTTGCAAGGGATTTACTGGCAGCTCTGAGGAAACTTCTGATGGTAAATTATTGAATCTATTTGTTCATCTCATTTCTACATTTCCTTTCCAGCTCCCTTTAAAAAAAAGTGTTAAATATATTCAAAAGCTCTTGATTTAGAATGATCAGAAGGTAAAGTTGCAAGCTGGAAATTTTTCTTAAATAGGAAACTGGAAATTTCTGAAGACAATAAGCCAAATGTTAAATATTCTTAATATAATAGCTTTTTTACAAGTTCCCCATAGCTGATGTTTATAGCATTTGTATTTTGCTTAATTGTCTCCTCCACTGATACTGTGCCTTGCACGTGGTAGGAACTCAACTGGAGAATTCAATACATGATTTCATTGAGAATGTTTGAGTAAAATCATCCCAGATGTCAGACTCTTACCTATAGTATTCAAGCTAGGTCAGTTCACCATCAACCAATTCTGCTCTGCCTTTGAAATTATTTTAAAAAAATCAAATTACGTGAAAGTGAATGTATTTATCATAATCGACAAGATTTAAAATATTTCTCACTTTATTTTTGGTGAGTTCCATTTCTGGCCGAAAAAAATTCTGGCTCATTATTTTCAAAGTATTGCCTTGCCTAAGCAGGTGTGCACACAACTTCCTCACTTAGCTTTTCTGATCAAGTTTAAGGATGGTTGTGTTTTTTTAAAAGAGTCCTCACTTTGCCTCCCTCCAAAAATCTCATTTTACCATTGCCCAGTCTCTTTCCTCCCCCACTGTGTATGTCTCTCTCCCTTCCTCTTGTATTTATTATACATTTATGGAAAGTAGAATTTCCCTTGGCGAATGCTTGATAAGTTGGTTTTACCCACCATTTTATGTTTTGGGAATTGGTCTTTTCACCTCTGCCAGCAGCCTCAACATTGCTGGGGCATATTTCCAGATTTTTAAGGAAAGTAGCTCTGTTTTCGAGCTAAGGGTAGTGGGCACTCACCCACTTTTTTTTTTTTTTTTTTAAATCAGATTGGTAAGTGTGTCACAGGCTGGCTATGACCTGTGGTGTCTTTCTAGCAGCCATGAAAGAATGTGGCTGGCATTCAAAAACATTGCTTTCAACCTCAGGTCATTGGAGATGAAGGTGAGCCACGTGATGAGAAAACAGACTCTGAGCAGATCCTCCGGAGGGATAGACAATGGAAGGTGGGCCTGAATCGAGCAAACGTTTGTAACAGGATGGCAAATGAGACTATTCTTGCTGGTTTGCTTGTGGTTGAGGCCTCAGAACTAAGAACAATAAGTGGTAAATACCCCACGTTCTAAAGAGGGTGCTTGATGTATCCAGAAGATGAGGATTTCCTTGAGATACGTGACTGGCTGGCTGTATTGCCCTCACTGGGAGAGGATGGTATTGGATTGCTTGCTAGCCCACCAAGAGGGTAGCTGAGGGCCTACAGAGATGCTCTTTAAGTTGGGAGGGATGTCTTCCAGGGAAGAGACTGCCATCTCAGTCTTCTCATGCCCTGTACATTAGGATGCAAAACTTGGGGGCCCCATGCCATTCGGGGATGACCCTAGGATCAAAGCAAAGAATGGAGAGAAGGTTCTTGGAGAACTATTCAGGCATGACCCTAGGATCAGAGCAAAGAATGGAGAGAAGGTTCTTGGAGAACTTGAACTATGCCTCCTAAGCTGGAGTTTCAGAGATTGTGTCTGGTTCTTACCTGGAAAGGGCAAAGGTGAGAAGCTAGCTGACATTGCCCCTGATGGCAACATGAAAGGAGAGGGCCACTTGCGTTTTCTGATTTGGCAGGCAAAGAGGCTGGGTATTTTCCTGAGAGCCAGAAGAAGAACAAAGCAAGGGTCAGGCTTGAAACGGGTCCCACTCCAATGGGCTGTCTGATCCCAGGAAGGACCCCAGCAGAGAGAGCCTACCTGGGGCAAACACTGGCAGGAGGAATGAGCGGTTTGGCTAGGGGTCCAGCCAGAGACCACATAGGTCACAGAGACTAGCTGTGAGAAGTCTCTGTAAAGAGGGGGCCAAAGGGTTTTTGGAATTGACCCAGGAAAGAAAGAACCAACAGTGGAACAGAGGACTTTGTGGGGATAGTTTGTTATGATACTAGTTAAGGGAACCATTTCCCTCCTTCCTTCTTTTTCTTCTTCTTTTTATTTTTTTTCAGACAGAGTCTCACCCTTTGCCCAGACTGAAGTGTAATGGCACGATCTCAGCTCACTGCAAACTCTGCCTCCTGGGTTCAAGTGATTCTTGTGCCTCAGCCTTCCGAGTAGCTGGGATTATAGGTGCACACCACCACGTCTGGCTAATTTTTAAAATATTTTTGGTAGAGACAGAGTTTCACCACATTGACCAGGCTGGTCTCGAACTCCTGACTTCAAATGGTCCACCCTCCTTGGCCTCCCAAAGTGTTGGGATTACAGCATGAGTCACCGCATCTGGCCCTCCTTCCTTCTTTCTTCTTCTGTTTCCCCTCCTCCCAAACACCAGAGAGCATAGTGAGATGGAAGGAGGAAGGAAGGAGGACGGTGAAGAAATTGTTCTGAGGTGAGGCAGGGCCTGTCCCTTCCTTTCTGCAGGCTCAGGTCAGGAGGCAGAAAAACTTTAAATTGGTTAAGAGTGAAGTTTGATGTTAGACAGAACTAGTCTGTTTATCTTACAAGATGATACTGTTTATTATTATGTGAAAGGCACCAGAGAAACTATGAAATCTGCCCGAGAAAGAGAAGGAAAGGCAAACATGAGAAACAGTAAAGATTCCCCCCCTTTTTTTTTTGCTCTGTGCCCTCAACTGTGCCTGTTGTATTCAATAAGTATTGTTACATGTTCTTCCAAAAAGTTTTTGAAAAGAACTTTACATCAATTTATTTTATTGCTGTTGAGAAGCCCTCATGACCAGACTTCCTTCAACATGTTACACCTTAAATAAACAAAAGGTGTTCTGAATAGATGGGAAGGGATCGTTGCTGTTTTAAATAATGATGATTTGAATACTCACTACAAACTTTTCTAGCATTTGCCTTAGATGCTTACCAGTTCCTTTTGGTTAGGCAGTATGGCATCTCAAGTAAAAATGCTCTCTGAGACTGCAAATATAGCTTGGTGGAATTCAGACAATGACTCATGGCCTTGGTCCTTGCTAGAATTTCACTTTACATAACACTACACATTGTTGGGAGTTGTGAAGAAGTTCATTATCTTCCTGTGAATAGGAATACAGGGGAACTACTTATTTCAAGTTTTATCTTAGGTCGCTTTCAGTGATCTCTTAATCTGTTAGATTGGTGCAAAAGGAATTGCAGTTTTTATCATTGAAATTAATGGCAAAACTTTCAATTAATTGCAATTACTTTTGCACCAACCTAATAGTTCAACTTTGGCTTGGCCATGTACCATGTGCCTGATGTAGATAACACCTGTGGGCTTAAAGAAAATTTAACTGTGGTGAGTTGAATAATTTATTGGGAGTTGATATTCCATATTTTACAATTAAAAGATAATTTTGACATTCACTGTTTGGAGACTGGTTCTGAGGTTGTCTAAGGCTCTAACCTACAGTGACACAGCTAATGTTAGGCTCACATGAAATAAATTAAGTCCCTAAGCAACTAAACTTTAGGACTTCTGTGAAACATGGAAATGGCTCAAGTGAAGGCTTTGTAAATGGTCCTCAGTACACACACTGAGACTGTTAGGCCTATCCCATGCAATTGTCAAGAAGACGCCTATCATCATCTATCCATCTGTCTATCATCTATGTATCCATCTGTCTCTCATCTATCTATCCATCTATCATCTATCTATCCATCTATCATCTATCTATCTGTCTGTAATCTATCTAATCATCTGTCTATCATCTATCTATCCATCTATCTATATGGAGACTTACCATGAGGAATTGGCTCACATCATTATGGAGGCTGAGAAATCTCATGATCTGCCAACTGCAAGCTGGAGATCCAGGCAAGCTGCTGGTGTAATTCAGTCTGAGTTCCAAGGCCTGAGAACCTGGGAAACTAATCATGGGAAATCATAGTTGAAAGGCAGAAGAAGAAGAGATGTTTCAGCTCAAGCAGGCAGGTAGGAAAAAAGGAGTAAATTCCTCACCCTCTACCATTTGCTGTATTCAGGCCCTCAGTGAACTGGATAATGCCTGCCCACATTTGGGAGGATGATCTATAGTCATGCATTGCTTAACCATGAGGATACTATCTGAGAAATGCATTGTTAGACAATTTCATCATTGCACAAACATCATAGAGTGTACTTACCCAAACTTAGATGGTATAGCCTGCTACACACCTAGGCTATATGGGATAGCCTATTGTTCCTAGGCTGCAAGCCTGTATGACATGTCACTGTACTGAATGTTGTAGGCAATTGTGGCACAAGTGTAAGTATTCATGTATCTAAACATATATAAATATAGAAAAGATACAGGAAAAAAAGTTATAAAAGATAAAAATAATATACCTTATAGAACACTTACAATAAATAGAGCTTGCAAGACTGAAAGTTGCTTTGGGTGAGTCAGTGAGTGAGAAGGCCTAGGACATTACTGCACACTACTGTGGACTTTATAAACACAGTACACTTAAACTACACTACATTTCTAAAAAAAGATTTCTTTATTCAATAATAAATTAACCTTAGCTTACTGTAACATTTTTACTTTTCAAATTTTGTTAACTTTCTTACTCTTTTGTAATAACACTTAATTTAAAATATGAACATATCGTACAGCTGTTTGTATTTTCTTTCTTTATATCCTATTCTCTTTTTTCTATTTTTTATTCTTATTTTTTCTTTTTCTTTTCTTTCTTTTTTTTTTCTTTTATTTATTTATTTATTTTTATTATACTTCAAGTTCTAGGGTACATGTGCATAACATGCAGGTTTGTTACATATGTATACTTGTGCCATGTTGGTGTGCTGCACCCATCAACTCATCAGCACCCATCAATTCATCATTTATATCATGTATAACTCCCCAATGCAATCCCTCCCCCCTCCCCCCAATGTGCAAAAATCGCAAGCAGTCTTATACACCAGTAACAGACAAACAGAGAGCCAAATCATGAATGAACTTCCATTCACAATTGCTTCAAAGAGAATCAAATACCTAGGAATCCAACTGACAAGGGATGTCAAGGACCTCTTCAAGGAGAACTACAAACCACTGCTCAGTGAAATCAAAGAGGACACAAACAAATGGAAGAACATACCATGCTCATGGATAGGAAGAATCAATATTGTGAAAATGGCCATACTGCCCAAGGTTATTTATAGATTCAATGCCATCCCCATCAAGCTACCAATGAGTTTCTTCACAGAATTGGAAAAAACTGCTTTAAAGTTCATATGGAACCAAAAAAGAGCCCGCATTGCCAAGACAATCCTAAGTCAAAAGGACAAAGCTGGAGGCGTCACGCTACCTGACTTCAAACTATACTACAAGGCTACAGTAACCAAAACAGCATGGTACTGGTACCAAAACAGAGATATAGACCAATGGAACAGAACAGAGTCCTCAGAAATAATACCACACATCTACAGCCATCTGATCTTTGACAAACCTGAGAGAAACAAGAAATGGGGAAAGGATTCCCTATTTAATAAATGGTGCTGGGAAAATTGGCTAGCCATAAGTAGAAAGCTGAAACTGGATCCTTTTTTTTTTTTTTTTTTTTGAGACAGAGTCTTGCTCTGTCACCAAGGTTGGAGTACAGTGGTGTGATCTCAGCTCACTGCAAGCTCTGCCTCCCGGGTTCACGCCATTCTCCTACCTCAGCCTCCTGAGTAGCTGGGACTACAGGGGCTCGCCACCACACCCGGCTAATTTTTTGTATTTTTTAGTAAAGACGGGGTTTCACTGTATTAGCCAGGATGGTCTCTATCTCCTGACCTTGTGATCTGACTGTCTCGGCCTCCCAAAGTGCTGGGATTACAGGTGTGAGCCAACTCACCTGGCCTTATTTTTTCTATTTTTAAGTTAAAAAAAAATTTTTTTTTTACTTTAAAATTGTTTTGTTAAAAACTAAAACACAAACACATACATTTGCCTAGGCATGCCCAGATTCAGAATCATCGATATCATTGTCTTCCACCTCCACATCTTACCCCACTGGAAGGTTTTCAAGGGCAGTAACAGACATGGAGCTGTCATCTCCTATAACAAAGTCTTTTTCTGGAATTCCTCCTGAAGGACCTGCCTGACGTTGTTTCACATTCAACTTTATTTTTAATAAGTTTTTAGAAAAGCAATTGTGCTACGACCTTATGATGGCTACAATGTCACCAGGCAATAGGAAATTTTCAGCTGCATTTTAATCTTATGGGACCACCATTGTATATGTTGTCCATCATTGACTGAAATGTCATTGTGAAAGTACTTTACTGAGTCTACCCATTCAAATGCTGGTCTCATCCAGAAACACTCTCACAGGCACACCCAAAAACAACACCCCTCTATCCCCCTCCCACCATTTACTCAAGTTGACACATGAAATTAACCATCACACTATTCCTCTTCAGAAAAGACAGATTGGTGAAGTTCAAATACAGGAAGAAATGTTAAGCAAGGAATAAATAATTTTTCTTTTCATAGCTCATGTGGATAAAGCCAAATAATTAAGTATAAAACATGTCATCTAAGATTTAGATTAGACAAAATAAGAACACGTTTAAATAAGGATTACTAAGAAAGAGTGTCAAGTCTCTCATGCCAGGACTGGTTGTATAGCAAAGGCAGCATTCTGGTTTTGATGGTGGGGTTTAAGTCATAAAGGGCAAATGAATGGGCTCTGGAAGTTCATCTGACAAGCTCCACTACATCCACTACAGCAGGGACGATACTGATATTCTGCAAACATTCCAGTTTGTGGTATAGAAAGGTCTGTGAAGTGCCATCCTGCTTCTCCAACGCCTTCTACTTCTGTGTGTTGAGAGAATTAAACAAATTTCTCATTTTAGCTGAAACTAGAACCTGGGTTTAAATGTTTTCAATCTGAACCATTTTTCCTAAAGAAATTCATGATAACTTTCACATTCAAAATTAAAATAAAGAGGCTAATTTGTAACAAATTGTTTAAAAATCATTAAACGTATTACTAGTTTCCATTTGGGAACAAGGTGCCTATTTGCAAGTCTTAGAAATAGGTATACCCTTTCAGAGAGTCTTCTGAAACACACAGTTTTAGAAATTGTAAATGTACATGCCATTAAATATGGTGTTCCTTTTAAGATATGTAGTTACTGAGTAAAAATCTAATATCCTACAACCCAAACAATCATAATGAAATCCAGTCTGTACTCCCAGTTAGGTGATTCAATGAAATCATATACGATGAGCTTGTCATCATGAGAAATAGGAAACAGGAAATGCGGATTTCTATTGTGCAAACAATGTCCTTAGGAAAAATATGATCATAGACCAATGAGTCTATGAAATAAAGTTAGAGTTTTAATATTAGCTTACATATTTATATAACTTATTGGCATAGAATCATATTAAAACTTTTCCTGTAAAAGCATCATTCACTTTGAAAGTTCCACATTATAATTTTCCTAGGGTTATGTAATCCTTTAACCCATTATTTAATATTCATTAAAAAAGACTCTTAACCTATTTACCTTAGAAGACAGCTTATGAATTACTTATCCCTAAAGTATTTTCCATAATCAAAAACAAAGGTTTTCTTTCTTTGCATCAAATGCTATCTCCATTTTTTCCCACTAACCCATGCTACCAACAATTCTCTTTTTGTATTTTTATTGGCACCTTGAAAGAATGTATAGAATATAGCCATGTCCTTCCGGGTCTCCTTTTTTTGACGACATAAATTTAGCTTTCCCGGGCTTTTTGTTGCCATCTCATTTGACTGCTGGATCATTCTGGGCTGTCCTTTGCATCTCCAGGGGTTGTTATTACTCATGTTGGCCAGGTTACTGAGGAGATCAGATGCACCTGAGAACCTTTGTCCACTCACTTGTAGCCCTGTCTCTTCTTATACCTTGGGCTTACATCAGACACGATCTCAGATCACATGGAACTTACTAGGTTCTTTGCATCCTCATATTGGGAGCAAGAACAGCTGCTTGTGTCACTGGGTCTGGCCTAATGAGTTATTGGGAGACAGAAGATCCAGCACCTTCTTTCCCTAGGACATCCTGCAAAGAATCTTTGCTGCTTTTTCCTAATGCTTCACCAAAAAGAAGGCAGAAAGGCAGATGCTGAGAAACTGGTGCCTCCTGGAGCTTTGGTTGTATCCTGAAACCAGGGCTTCTTCCTTATGGTAAGCAAGAGCTGTAGGCTGTTTTTATCAAATCAGCTTCATTACATCATAGTCATGCTATAAGGCAAAGAGGCCATCACAAGTATTTGAAGACGTTAAGAACAATACCTTGGGAATTCTGGAATCCTCTACACATTCTCTAAGCTTTGTCTGACCATCCCATAAGGAACTAATAGAAAATGTCATTGCATCTGTGGTGTCTAGTAAATGTTTCACAACAGGCTTTCTGAAAACAAAGAAACAAAGTATACATACATATATGTACAAAAGTTTATCACAAATTTTATTTATTTATATGTATATTATATTTATTCATGTGTATAGCATACAACTGACAAAAATAATAAAATACACATATTCTTTATTATAAATTGATTTTCATAGAATGCTGTAGCTGATATTTGCTGAAATTGTTATCCTTATGTAGCCAACCTGTGGTTGCAATTGATAAATGAAGGTAGTTCTGATACGAATGTTGTTTGATATTTTTACAGGCGTTAATGAGTAAGACAAAAGTGAAATGAAAAAATAAATATGTGTGCCAGAATTTTTAGTGTGTCAATGATGTGAGCAACTCCTTTGCTTCAAATACTGGGAGAACAGTCCTCAATATTTTTGTGCTCTTCACACTGTAATGGCACCAGACATATAAGTTTAATCTGCATTATTAACATGTTTGTCATCACATTCTTATGTCTAGACTATCAGAAAAAGAGTAAATCAAGCTCTGATTGGTAGCCACCATGGCCAATTTAAAGCTACCAACATAACATCACTGATTGCAGAGTTGTGAAGAGATACACAATAGCACATCAGCATATATTATTCCTTCCATACAGATATACTAGACATAAGGAACCTCAAAGGCATAGACAACAGGAAAATGTAGTTAAATAATTAGGATATGATGAATTTGGGGGTATTTGTTATCTTTGCTTTTTAATTTTTTATTTTAAATTATTGTGGATACATGATAGTTGTACATTGTTATATTTTTCATAATTCATTTGATTATAAGTATATATAATTTAACCTTCTATAATGGCTTTATTTAATGACTGACTCACGAAAATCCTGAAAAGTTAGTAACTGGCTCTTGTAAACCTGTGCAACTGGGCTCCAGGGCACCACTGGCCATAGCTCATGAATATTAAAAATGTTATCATCATGGGCAATTCGAACAGGCATGGCTCTGAGGGATCATCTTGTTCATTACTTGTCCTTGATAAGTGTGGACTCTGATGTCTTGTTGTTTGAATAGGAGACTGTATCAGCAGAGTAAGTTCTGATCTGGTTCCCAGGTGTCCGTGGTGTGAATCACTGAGAAAGCATCTCTACCATACATGGGCCCTTTTGAGGGGAATGCTGGCAGGGGAGTGGTAGCTCTTGATGAGGGCTGTTAGGAGGGTAAGCTTTAAAATGCCAGGCCAACATCTCTTCTTATGTGCCACATTCCATGTTATGTGTATGTAGGGAGTGGAAGTTGGGTGGAGAAGAAAGGAGATGTTGAGAATTTACATCCTGCAACTCAGGACTCTAAGACTCTAAGGCAGTTGTGAGCTTTGGGAATGTCTGAGTAACCCTCAGAGAAAAATACTCTCTGTAAATTCAGAGGCAATCAGAGATGAAGCAATGAAATGATATGGCTCTAGGGGAGAAATAAAGTTTCAAACTTGTGATTATGTATAATGGGAGAGGGAAAAGTTAAAATCATCAGTTCCAGCTGGGACTGGAGTCATAGTAGCTAAGAACAGTTAATATGTACTGACTTCCTGCATATTTATAATATGCTAAGCACTTTACATGTATAATTTCACTTAAACTACACAACCATCATTTAAAATACTTTTCTCACCAATTTTCAGAAAGGAAAACAGTAGAGAAACAGGTTGAGATAGGAAAACTGTTGTACAAGGTAATAACCAAAGCAAAGGCCAGAGCTGGAATTCATATAAATCATAAACTTTTGAATCATGAATATACATAGTTATGACTCCTTCCATTAGCTCTCCATGTATACGGACCAAGAACAGCATTGAGTTTTCCTGGTTAGAGGAGGGTAGCAAGGCAAAGGAAGTGGGGTGGGCGAAAGAGTGGTCCTTAGTTCTCTGGAATATTTATCTATAACCAGCATGAAAAAGGGGATCAGACCCACCACTTCTACCACCATTAAAACACTGGGCTAAATACCACCATCACCACTCTTATGGATTGAATATTTGTATTCCCTCAAAATATATGCTGAAATCCTAATCCCCAATGTGATGGTATCTGGAGGTGATTAGGTTTGATTCAATCATGAAGGGGGGACCTCATGATGCAATTTGTGCCCTTATGAAAGAGGAGTGTCTCTCTGTTTTCCACCATGGGAGGATACAAGAAGATGCCCTCTCCAAACAAGAAGAGTGTCCTTACGAGACACCCTACACTGCTTGATCTTGGACTTCCCAGCCTTTACAAATGTGGGAAATAAATGTTTGCTGTTAAAGTCACCCAACCAAACACTTGTTAAGTCTATGGCAATTTGTTATAGCAACCTGCTCTGACTAAGACAACCACTGCCTCCAGCAGTAACAAAGTACTATGAAGTACAAAAGGGTTATCAACTCCAGGGGCCCAGACAGCAAGACTGAAGAAGACTCTAATCACAGTTCCCTCAATCCAGTCTCCTGGAATTTTGTAACTATCTATCTTTATAGAACACATTTTTACCCAAAGACTAGTATAAGAGAAACAGACAAATGACTGCTGACTGTAAGACTAAAGATAGGGTTTAGGTGAGAAGCTGAGGAGTGTCTGTAGCAGCTCAGGCTCTGACCACCTGAACCTCCACTGTTAGCAGAGTGGACAAGGAAAAGAGTACAAACCTGTCCAGCAATGGCCTATGCTGTGTCCTGCATGGGTTTGCCTTGACTGTTGTCCTGAGTAAGTAATTTGAATTTAATATTTTCTCTACTCCTTCTTTGCCCTCTCAGACCCATTACCACATTCAAAGTGGCAAAACTACCCGGCAACAATATTATTTTTATTTTACAAATTATCTTTTATCTTGTTTCATGTTTTAAAAATATAGCTCATTATAGCTGTTACTGTTGTGGTTTTGATAGTTAGCCCCAAATGCAATTCTGATGAAAAGGGTGAAGGAAAAGGGCCGCTTGCTACTATCGTACATGACAGTTTTAAACATGGCCTAAAAATTCTTCGCCACTCCTCCTACTAGCAGATGGGGTCCACATCCCTTCCCTGTGGATCTGGTTGGGTTTGTAATTTCTCTGACCCCTGGTGCCATGGGTCAGGTGGTGATCCCTGAGGCTAGGTCAGAAAAGGCTGTGTGGCTTTTACCTGTCCTCTTGGAGCTCTCTTTTTTGTACGCTGCCACTCAAAACCTAGCCTCTGCACCACAAGTAACTCAAACTACATGGAGAAATGACTCGTTGGTGTTCTGTCCACAGTCCCAGTCAAGCCAGCCTTCAACTCACCCTAGCCCATGCACCAGACATGCAAATGAAGAGGCCACTTTGGAAGCAGCTCCCCTCACCCTCTCTGCTCCAATTCTCAGCCTCAGAAGTCTTTCTGGCTGACGCTCCAGACAATGTAGCGCAGAAAAAAAGCTGTCCCTACTATGCACTTTCCTAAGTCCTTGCCTACAAAATCTGTGAGCATAATAAAACAGTCATAGCTGTATGTTACTAAATTAACAATGGTTTAACACATATGTAACTGGAATACATACTAAAGAAGTATCTCTGCAAACATAAACATTTGAGTGCCTTTGGTATACGCAAAATCACTATCATCCTTGCTCTATATATTCAGAGGGAAGAATTGCTTGGGTTATTGGCTTCTGGAGAAGTGGTAGATCCACGAGTGAGAGTCCCTCATATCAACCTATTAGAAAACCAGCAATGGCCTAACGTTTCTAGTTACAGTTGCTACAAGAAACATCAACACAAAGAATGAAGATGACTCCTGTTATTACTATAATCCTTATAATAAAGGTCCTGGGCCCCTATTTTTACTGTTGTGTTGATTTGGGCTTATTTCTCTATCTTGTTATTCTGCAAACACTTGAGTCTGAGTGTTTTGGGGTTATTTCTGTATCTTCTTATCCTATCTGTATTTGAGTCTCTGCATGTCTGGGGTACATAATGGTGGCAGACATTCAGAGCAGCATTTGTGTGTACCTAATGGCAACATGAAGCACAGGCAATGATAACACCTGACCCAGATCACATATGGAGTCAAAAGGCTCGCCTCTCTGATTGCTCCCCAGATAACACTAGAAATGTGATTAGTGAGACCCAAATGATCTTTGTTCCTCTTCCTGAGATGATCAGACCCAGGAAATTGTATTGGAGCAACTGTGGTTGAAAATCATTCTGCGGGTAGGGGATTTCTATTTTCAGGCTTTCAGGATGATCTAACCAAAGTGAACTATGTAGGCCAGGCACAGTAGCTTATGCCTGTAATCTCAGCACTTTGGAAGGCCGAGGTGGGTAGATCACTTGAGGCCAAGAGTTTGAGACCAACCTGGCCAACATGGTGAAACCCAGTCCCTACTAAAAAGACGAAAATTAGCTTGGGCGGGAGGTGGAGGTTGCAGTGACCCAAGATTGCGCCACTGCATTCCAGCCTGGGTGACAGAGCGAGATGCCATCTCAAAACAAAACAAAACAAACAAAAAAACAAAGCGAACAATGTATTGAGAAAAATGTGCAATGGATACCCGGTTTCTACAGTTGTAGCAGTATCAAAGTTAATTGTCTCTTCTACAAGCAGTTCTCTGCTGATATTTTATTTATTGAGTGGCTTTTGAATAAAATTTCACTTTTTTTTTAAGGAACTGAAAGACTAGGAAAGGAGGTACTGATTTGGGCTTGATTATATGCAAGGTTGTTTGGATTAACCTCTGGGATAAATAGGCCTGCTGGTTTAATACAACAACTGGTCATTTCCCTCAATAGTTGGTTACTTATTTCTAAAGAATTATTCAGCACTATCATTGAATGAAGACGCCAGTTTTATGTAACATTGTTATAGTCTAGGGCAGATCTATTATTAATAATACAAATAAGCAAACATTTACCAATAAATAAATTAAACATTTGCATTATTTACAACAAAAAACATTTCCAGGAATTCTGATTGCTTTGGAGTTCTTCATACAATTATAGAAATCAGAGAAGTTTCTGGATTCCATGTTAATTTAAGGAAAATAAATTAGTGCATCTTCTGGGAAAACCCTCATTAACTGAAACTTTCTTCTAAACATAAAGGTGGACCGGTGAAGTAGACATGATTCCTGGCTTTTGCCTATGCGCAATTTGCCATGGCTGGATAAGAAAGAGAATCTCCTTCTCCCTTTGTAGACAATGATCATACATCTCAGTTTGCTTGAGGTGGCGGTACACATTTATACTTGCTTTCCTGAAATACCTGTAAGTAGAATCTCCCTTCACTCTCAAAAGTGTTTTAGTTCGGATGATAAATTACATGGTCCCTCTTATTCACAAGTCCAGGGGAAAAGCTCTCTCCCTCACACATATCCCCTTGGTGGCAGATTCCCTTTGTTCGCATGAATCACAGGTCATAGCATGGAGTCCTATGCCTAATTTCATTTCTCCTGTGCAAAACAGAATTGATTGAATCTGTATTCCCCTTGGTTTTCACTATAAAACTAAATTACCTGCAATTAAAGCCCAGTTTATCTTATTTGTATGGATTAAATGCCTATGACTTTTATTGAACATTTTCTGAGATTTGTTAAAATTTTGCAAACATATTATTTGCAATCATTAAAGGCTTATTTTAAATATAGTACTCTAGGATGAACTAAGAACTGTTTTCCACATAAATTTCTTAGTTTCAAGTGGACTGAAAGACCAGATCCAGTATAGTTGGAAGAACATCAAATTTGTGAACTGGAGTTCCATGCTTCAGTTCATACTGTGTCCCACGTACTGGTGGAAAATAGATCCCAGAGTGTCCAGGATTGGCCCAATTTATACCTGCTCTCCAGTGTAG
Source organism: Rhinopithecus bieti (assembly GCF_001698545.2). Classification (NCBI taxonomy): domain Eukaryota; kingdom Metazoa; phylum Chordata; class Mammalia; order Primates; family Cercopithecidae; genus Rhinopithecus; species Rhinopithecus bieti. Next base: position 810,377 of record NW_016813984.1, read on the forward strand.
CTATTAAGACTGCTCCTTTTCATTCTCAAAAATATCCTGGTTTAGAAGATAAATAATGTGGTCACCCTAATTATCAGCCATATAGAATCAGGCAAATCACTAAGTATTTGTGTTTCCATCCCTCATTTGCAAAAAAGTTACTCATCTCAGAAAGCTATTTTGAGGGGTGAATGAGAAGGAAAACACAAGCACTTTAAAACATACTAGGAAGTGCAAAGTATTAGACAAGCTTCCTATTTTTCATCCTCCTGCTCTGTGTCTGAAAGACACAAGGATTTGTGGACTTCTTGAAGCTGATCCTGATTCTTGCTCTCAGCAGCAGATACTGCACTTTCTATTAAAGGTTCAGCCAAAAAAATGGGCAAGATATTTTTTTCTTTTCCTCTGGCTAAGCTCTCCACTACCTTTTATCCACACCACACTCATTCCTGCTTCCAAATCTTTCTGCATGTTCTACCCACCTTGTGGAATATCTAGCTTCCCATCACCACTCTCACTTTCTGTATTCTTAGCTAAAGTCCCATCTCAAACCACATCTTTTGAAAGAAGACTTCTGTGAGTATGATCAGGGGCTTGGAGGTGCCATCTGTAACTCGTCCCTACCAAGATTCTGGCCAATTAAGCTTAGGTACCAAAAAAAAGAAAAAAGAAAAAAGAAAGAGAAAGAAAGGAAGAAAAAGAAAGAAAGAAAGAAAGAAAGAAAGAAAGAAAGAAAGAAAGAAAGAAAGAAAGAAAGAAAGAAGCCCACAAAAAACAATAAATAGGAGAGGAAGCATTGCTTTATTCGTTTGGGAAAGCACATGTCACCATCCAGAGCTCTGATAATGGCTGGAATAGCACTGATAATACGCTGGAGTGGAGAATTCTAATTCCTAGTCCAGATCTAGATCTTGAAACTTACATGCTTAGGTGTGCCATATGTGAGAGAGAAAGAGTAAAAAGAAGAGAGGAATGAAGAGAGATGGCCTTCAGAGCTGACTGAGCCCGCTGCTTAGAAGGTGACCTCAAGCCTTCCCACGTTGGAAATGATGCAGATAATTTCTTTCACCCTACACTAATCATTCTGTCTTCAAACCCCATTTTAACTTAGAGGTAACATTGCACAGTTTAATTGATTGTTTCTTGGTTGTTTCATGTAAGTCAGTTTTTAAATTGTGGCCGTATTGCCAGTTCTTGAACATCACTGATTAATTCTTCATGTCTTCAGCATCTTTGAGAGAATCTAGGATAAACATGGCTCCTACTAGAAAATTAATAGTTATTGGTTGAATGATTGAGTTGCAGGTTTAAATGTTATGTTTGGAGGGAAAATAAGACCCTTTCTGATTTGATAAGATCACATAGCGGGGCTTTCCCGCTAACGCTGATAATACCCTTGTTGCTATTTTGCTGTAAAAAAACCTGATGGCTTCCACTCCTTAAAAAGAGGGAGTGAAATGATATCAGCAAACACTTCACCAAGCACTTCACGCTCCTGAAAACACAGGAGACAAAGCATGGAGAATCATTTTAAATGCCAGTGGAAAAGATCAGCTCACTGATCAACAGACTCATCTCCTTTCCTCCTGTACCTGTAACTGAACCTTATTTCTCAGACTCCTTTGCATGTAGGCATGGCCATGCAACTGGTTTCTGGCCAATGGAACATTGGCAAATGTCCTGTGGACCGCTTCTGGCCTGGCCCACAGAAACTTCCTGTATAGGACCTTCCACATGATTTCCCTTCTGCCTGGACAAAGGAAAAGACCCACAGAGAAACTCTGACAGTCCTGATTGGAGGGTATTCCTTGAGAACGTAGTCCCTGAATTAGTACCCGTGGGAGAGATACTCAAAAAGGAACACTAGCGTTGGGCTGCGAGAGAAATAGACTTATTACTTTGAGTTGCTGAAACGAGGTTTACCTGTTAACAGCAATCAGTGTGCAAAGGCTTGCTTCTTGTTGTTAGAATAACCAAGGTATTTTTTCCCTCATAAAACTATGACACAAATAACAGTGGCTACAGAATTCACTGATTATAAATTGTACCTGGATTTCACAGAGGTTACAAAGTGAAAAAAAAAAAAAAAAGTGCATCTTAAGAGTTGATAAAATAGGATAATTCAATGTTTCGGTGTTTGCTTTTTTTTTTTTTTTTTTTTTTTTTTTTTTTT
>NW_016813984.1:813071-818678 GCF_001698545.2 Rhinopithecus bieti
AAAAAAAAAAAAAAAAAAAAAAGGAAAACTACTGTTTCTGATAATCAGAATGTAAGCTCCTAGAGGATTTAAAATTTACCTATCTTATTCACTCTCATATTTCCAACATCTAGAATATCAGTTAACACATTGTAGGCATTCAGGAAAACTTGTTGATTGAGGGAAGGATGTCCAAGTTACTGGCAGCATGCAGTCCTGCATGGGGAATGGATTCTTTGCAGTTAAGCTCCTGGGAAAGTGAATGACAATGAGGGTCACAGATTCAGAATCCAGAGTGATTTGATGAGTTGCATGTTTAATGTCATCATGGTGCAATGCATGTCTGCAGTGCTACTGAAATAGTGTTCGGAGGCAGGACCCAGCCTTACAATGAAGACCCTTGAGGAAATGCCTCAAGACTTCAAAAGATGTGTTTATTTATTGATGTGAAGTATGATCTTTCTGATCTTCAGTGTTTAAAAATCAATAAAGCAGTTTGATCTATTTGGCTCTGAATAATTCCAAGTGTGTTCTTTGTTTCTGATGATTGCCTTTTAGGTCTCCTTGAGGAAGTCGCTATGTCTGAGAGCAAGGCATACACCATGTCAAGAGTTTGTCCTGCTCAGACATGCCTTGAGTTGGCCTTTTGGGGCAGGGCAGTAAGCAAGGACTGTGGCTTGCCCATTGCTATATCCCCAGTGCCCATTTTAGCACCTCACACAGAATTGGTGCTCAATGCATATTCAATGAATATGCTGTAACTATTATTTAGAATGACTGAATGGATGACTCAAAACTGAAAACTGAATCGAATTCTATCTGGAGTTTGTACATAATATTAGCCCGATTTTCTTTGAATGTTTATTATGAGTCAGGGACTTTACATATATTATCTTGCCTAACGTCAGAAGAAAGTACTGGCATTATCCCTATAGGACGTAGGAAGAAGTTGAGACTCAGGAGGACAAGTCATTTTTACAAAATCACAAGGAGATAGAACTCAGGTTGAGCTCAGGCTAAGCCATTCTTAACCACTTTGCCTAGTTCTTGAGAAATGGTGCACTTTGAGCACTGGAATAGCAATATAACTTCAAGATGACCCAGCTCCAATTATGCAAATTCATACCTTCTTGGTGGAGGAGCTGGACCTCAAGTTAATGAGCCTGAAAGAGAAGTGAGTAACATTCTTTTTTTGAGAAAAATTGGTCCAGTTGTGCTCCACTTTTTCAGCCCGAGGCATCTGTGATAGCAGGTGAGGGTGAGCAGAGTGATCCACCCCATGCTATCTCTTACCTCAGCTGCTGGACATCGATAGTTTATTCTAGGCCCCTGATTATGCAGCATAATATTACAGGCTCAGAGTAACTAAAACATTTGTAAGAACCCAAACTTCTTAGAGCTGCTAGAGGCAGGTCTCCCTGGGAGATGAAAAGATTACAATGTCATCGTCCTTTAAATGATAACAGGGCACTCATGATTTTCTTTTAACCTGAAGGGAAAATCAACACATTTTACCCTGTGGCACAATAGAACTGGGACTTACATTTCAAAATGATCATTGTTGACATCCTGTTCCATGTGCCACCAATTTTTGTTCAGGCACCTAGAATTTGTTTTACCTCCGGGAAGTTGGAGTGATGTGTATACATCATTCTCTCACCCAATGTTACACTTATTCATAGTGTCAAACTTGTGGCAGATTCAAATTATTCCACAAGTGCTTCAAAAACGTATTTTGTGTTTCAGATTGGTCAGTAAACACAGAATCTCTCTTTTATTTAGTGCCAGGAGATAAACTCATGAGATCCCTGATTATATGTCAGGCAGCAGTTTCTGTAACAGTAGTTTCCAGTGTTCTTTGCAGAAGCTGTGAGTGCAATGTTCACTGTTCTCTGAGTGCTTGTTGGAGACCCAGGGAGTATTTTAAACATGATGATTCTATCCAGAAATTTTCATGGAGGTACAAGACTAACCATGGGTTTCTGATTACGGGGCAGGAGGAAGCATTAAAAAAACCCAAGTGCAATACAGAACACTATTCTTTTTCATTAAAGTATTTCCACTCTGATATTTGGCCTTAACACTGATGAAAACAAAATGTAACTACTTAACTAGAAGCAAGTCACTCTTTATAGTGTTATGAAAAGGAGAATATGCATACATATATTAAACAGCGTCATGGACTATCCTTTGAAAGTATTCTCAATGGGCCAGGCACGGTGGCTCATGCATGTAATCCTAGCACTTTGGGAGGCTGAGGTGAGTGGATCACCTGAGGTCAGGAGTTCGAGATCAGCCTGGCCAGTATGGTGAAAAACTATTTCTATTAAAAAATACAAAAATTAGCTGGTGGTGGTGGCAGGTGCCTATAATCCCAGCTACCTAGGAGGCTGAGGCAGGAGAATCACTTGAACACAGGAGGTGGAGGTTGCAGTGAGCTGAGATCATGCCACTGCATGGCAGCCTGGGTGAAAGAGTAAAACTCTGTCTCAAAACAAAAAGGTATTCTCAGTGAAAATAATGTCCTTAATACCTTCCTTAGCTAGTGTCATGCCTTTGTCTATAATGATATATATTTGTTATTACCCTCTCTGCTTATTGGGGTGGCATTTAGAAATAACAAGTATTTCATATGGAATACAGATATTAAAATGGGCATGAATTTGCAATCATAAACTCAAATCTGGGCATGCAAGACATGTTACATTTCTTTGTTGTCAAATAGTCCACTCTGAATCCACCTCTTGTCAGGCTAATGAGAGAGAAGCTGGTCATTACAGGGGACTAGCAAGTTCCCAGTTAATTAGAAAACAGTAGCAATAGCAATAGTAATGAAAAAAGACTAACTTCAAGGTGACCCCTCCAGTTTTCTGCAGGATCACAACTGTTGAAGTTTTTGAAGTCCTGAGAAGTCAGTGTCTACGTGGCTTCCACGTTTTACGTGGGTGAGGAAATGTTTTGATACCAAGAGGTCAGCTTCCTTAGGCACAACTATTAGTACTCTCTTTCTAAGGCATCTGTTGGGCAGGGTCTGTTTCTTGTATTTTCTGATCCTGTTGATTTTGCATTCATTGGATGCGAGGTGAATCTATTATAAAGCTAATAAAACTAGGTTCAAGACCCCTCGCTTGCAAAAGACGTTCTCAGGTCATTGGATGGGGCCCAGCAATATATTCACAAGATTAGTTTTACAAAATTTTCAGAAGTGAAATTTTTTGATTACAAAAGACCACTATGTCTACCCTGATTTCTTTTTATTTTTTTTTAACTTGTATTTTAAGTTCATGGGTACATGAGCAGGTTTGTTACATAGGTAAACTTGTGTCATGAGAGTTTATTATATTAATTACTTTATCAACCATGTATTAAGACTAGTACCCATTAGTTATTTTTCTGGATCCTCTCCCTCCTCCCAACCTCAACCCTCCAATAGACCCCAGTGTGTGCTTTTCCACTCTGTGTGTCCATGTGTTCTCATCATTTATCTCCTACTTATAAGTGAAGGACATGGGGTATTTGGTTTTCTGTTCCTGGATTAATTTGCTAAGGATAATGGTCTCCAGCTCCATCCATGTCCCTGCAAAGGACATGATATCATTCTTTTTTTTGACTGCAGAGTATTTCATGGGGTCTACCACATTTTCTTTATCCAGTCTGCCATTGATGGGCATTTATGTTGATTCCATGTCTTTGCTATTGTGTATAGTGCTGCACAGGCAAACATTTCATCAGATGAAGACAACAAAAGCAATGGCAATGAAAGCAAATTTACAAATAGGATCTAATTAAATTAAAGAGCTTCTGCATAGCAAAAGAAACTATCAGCAGAATAAACAGACAATCTACACAATGAGAGAACACTTTTGAAAACTATGCATCAGACAAAGGTCTAATATCCAGCATCTATAAGGAACTTTAAATTTACAAGAAAAAACAAAAGTGGGCAAAAGACAAAACAGACATTTCTTTTTATATATATTATTATTATACTTTAAGTTCTAGGGTACATGTTCACAACATGGAGGCTTGTTACATAAGTATACATGTGCCATGTTGGTTTGCTGCACCTGTCAACCTGTCATTTACATTAGGTATTTCTCCTAATACTATCCCTCCCCCAGACCCCCACTCCCTGACATGTTCCCTGCCCTGTGTCCATGTGTTCTCATTGTTCAATACCTAACTATGAGTGAGAATATACGGTGTTTCCTTTCCTGTCCTTGTGCTAGTTTGCTTAGAATGATGGTTTCCAGCTTCCCTGCAAAGGACATGAACTCAGCCGTTTTTATGGCTGCATAGTATTCTACGGTGTATATGTGTCACATTTTCTTAATCCAGTCTATCATTGATGGACATGTGTGTTGGTTCCAAGTCTTTGCTATTGTGAATAGTGCCACAATAAATATACGTGTGCATGTGTCTTTATAGTAGCATGATTTATAATCCTTTGGGTATATACCTAGTAATTGGATTGCTGGGTCAAATGGTATTTTTAGTTCTAGATTCTAGAGGAATCGCCACACTGTCTTCCACAATGGTTGAACTAATTTGCACTCCCACCAACAGTGTAAAAGCGTTCCTATTTCTCCATATCGTCTCCAGCATCTGTTGTTTCCTGACTTTTTAATGATCATCATTCTAACTGGCATGAGATGGTATCTCACTGTGGTTTTTATTTGTATTTCTCTGATGACCAGTGATAATGAACGTTTTTTCACATGTCTGTTGGCTGCATAAAGGTCTTCTTTTGAGAAGTGTCTGTTCATATCCTTTGCCCACTTTTTGATGGGGTTGTTTTTTTCCTTGTAAATTTGTTTAAGTTCTTTGTAGATTCTGGATATTAGCCCTTTGTCAGATGGGTAGATTGAGAAGATTTTCTCCCATTCTGTAGGTTGCCTGTTCACTCTGATGATAGTTTCTTTTGCTGTGCAGAAGCTCTTTAGTTTAATTAGATCCCATTTGTCAATTTTGGCTTTTGTTGTCAATGCTTTTTGTATTTTAGTCATGAAGTCTTTGCCCATACCTATGTCCTGAATGGTATTGCCTAGGTTTTCTTCTAGAGTTTTTATGGTGTTAGGTCTTACATTTAAGTCTTTAATGTATCTTGAGTTAATTTTTGTATATGGTGTAAGGAAGGGATTCAGTTTCAGCTTTCTACACATGGCTAGTCAGTTTTCCCATCACCATTTGTTAAACAGGGAATTCTTTCCCCATTGCTTATTTTTGTCAGATTTGTCAAAGATCAGATGGTTGTAGATGTTTGGTGTTATTTCTGAGGCCTATGTTTTGTTCCATTAGTCTATATATTTGTTTTGGTACCAGTACCATGCTGTTTTGGTTACTGTAGCCTTGTAGTATAGTTTGAAATCAGATAGTGTGATGCCTCCAGCTTTGTACTTTTTGCTTAGGATTGTCTTGCCTATGCAGGCTTTTTTTTTTTTGGTTCCTTATGAACTTTAAAGTAGTTTTTGCCATTTCTGTAAAGAAAGTCAATGGTAGCTTGATGGGGATAGCATTGAATCTATAAATTACTTGGGGCAGTATGGCCATTTTCACGATATTCATTCTTCCTATCCATGAGCATGGAGTGTTCTTCCATTTATTTTTGTCTTCTTTTATTTCATTGAA
>NW_016813984.1:820462-824748 GCF_001698545.2 Rhinopithecus bieti
TTTTTTTTTTGCTTTCCATTTGCTTGGTAGATCTTCCTCCATCCCTTTATTTTGAGCCTATGTGTGTCTTTGCATGTGAGATGGGTCTTCTGAATGCAGCACACTGATGGATCTTGGCTCTTTATCCAATTTGCCAGTCTGTGTGTTTTAATTGGGGCATTTAACCTGTTCACATTTAAGGTTAATATTGTTACATTTGAATTTGATCCTGTCATTTTGATGTTAGTTGGTTATTTTACCCGTTAACTGATGCAGTTTCTTCATAGCATCAATGGTCTTTACAATTCGGCATGTTTTTGCAGTGACTGGTAATGGTTGTTCCTTTCCATGTTTAGGGCTTCCTTCAGGAGCTCTTGTAAGTCAGGCCTGGTGGTGACAAAACCTCTCAGCATTTGCTTGTCTGTAAAGGATTTTATTTCTCCTTCACTTATGAAGCTTAGTTTGACTGGATATGAGATTCTGGATTGAAAACTCTTTTCTTTAAGAATATTGTATGTTGGCCCCCACTCTCTTCTGGCTTGTAGAGTTTCTGCCAAGAGCTCTGCTGTTAGTCTGATGGCCTTCCCTTTGTGGGCAACCCTACCTTTCTCTCTGGCTGCTCTTAACACTTTTTCCTTCGTTTCTACCTTGGTGAATCTGACAATTATGTGTTTTGGGGTTGCTCTTCTTGAGGAGTATCTTTGTGGTGTTCTCTGTATTTCCTGAATTTTAATGTTGGCCTACCTTGCTAGGTTAGGGATGTTCTCCTGGATAGTATCCTGCAGAGTGTTTTCTTACTTGATTCCATTCTCCCCGTTACTTTCTGGTGCACTAATCAAACGTGTATTTGGTCTTTTCACATAGTCCCATATTTCTTGGAGGCTTTGTTCATTTCTTTTCACTGTTTTTCCTCTAATCTTGTCTTCTTGCTTTATTTCATTAATTTGATCTTCAATCACTGATATCCTTTCTTTCACTTGATGAAAACAGCTATTGAAGCTTGTGCATGTGTCATGAAGTTCTTGTGCCATGGTTCTCAGCTCCATTAAGTCATTTAAGGTCTTCTCTACAGTGTTTATTCCAGTTAGCCATTCATCTAACCTTTTTCAAGGTTTTTAACTGCCTTGCAATGGGTTAGAACATACTCCTTTAGCTTGGAGAGGTTTGTTATTAGCAACCTTCTGAAGCCTACTTCTGTCAACTCATCAAACTAATTCTCCATCCAGTTTTGTTCCCTTGCTGTCGAGGAGCTGCAATCCTTTGGAGGATAAGCGGCACTCTGTTTTTTGGAATTTCCAGCTTTTCTGCTCTGGTTTCTCCCCATCTTTGTGTTTTTATCCACCTTTGGTGTTTGATGTTGGTGACCTACAGATGGGGTTTTGGGGTGGATATCTTTTTTGTTGATGTTGATGCTATTCCTTTCTGTTTGTTAGTTTTCCTTCTAACAGTCAGACACCTCAGCTGCAGGTCTGTTGGAGTTTGCTGGAGGTCCACTCCAGACCCTGTTTGCCTGGGTTTGACCAGTGGAGGCTGCAAAACAGCAAATATTGCTGCCTGATCCTTCCTTGGGAAGCTTCATCTCAGAGGAGCACCTGCCTGTTTGAAGTGTCTGTTGGCCCCTACTGGGAGGTGTTTCCCAGTCAGGCTACATGGGGGTCAGGGACTCGCTTGAGGAGGCAGTCTCGAACGCCATGCTGAGAGAACCACCACTCTCTTCAGAGCTGTCAGACAAGGACATTTAAGTTTGCAGAAGCTGTCTGTTGCCTTTTGTTCTACTATGCCCTGCCCCCAGAGGTGAAACCTATAGTGGTAGTAGGCCTTGCTGAGCTGCAGTGGACTCCACCCTGTTTGTGCTTCCTGGCCTCTTTTTTTACACTGTGAGTACTCAAGCCTCAGCAATGGTGGATGCCCCTCTCTGCATCAAGCTGCAGCATCACAGGTTGATCTCAGACTGCTATGTTAGCAGTGAGCAAGGCTCCATGGGCTTAGGACCTCCTGAGCCAGGCACAGGAGGGTATCTCCTGGTCTGCTGGTTGCTAAGACTGTGGGAAAAGTGCAGCATTTGGTCAGGAGTGTACTGTTTCTCCAGATGCAGTCTGTCATGGCTTCCCTTGGCTAGGAAAGGGAAATCCCCCCACCCTTTGTGCTTCCCAGATGAGGCAACGTCCCATCCTGCTTCAGCTCACCCTCCGTGTACTGCACCCACTGTCCAACCAGTCCTAATGAGATGAACCAGGTACCTCAGTTGGAAATGCAGAAATCACCTTTTTTCTGTGTCAGTCTCGCTGGGAGCTGCAGACTGGAGTTGTTCCTATTCGGCCATCTTGGCAGACATTTCTTAAAAGAAGACATACATGCAGCCAATAAGCATATGGAAAAAAGCTCAATATCACTGATCATTACAGAAACGCAAACCAAAACCACAGTGAGATATCATCTTACACCATTCAGAATGGCTATTAATAAAAAGTAAAAATTTAAGAGATGCTGGCAAGGTTGTGGAGAAAAAGAAATGCTTATACACTATTGGTGAGAGTGTAAATTAGTTCAACCATTGTGGAAGACAGTGTGGTGATTCTTCAAAAACCTGAAGACAGAAATACCATTCAACCCAGCAATCCCATTACTAGGTATATAAACAAAGAAATAGAAATCACTCTATTATAAAGACACATGCACGTGTACACTGATTCCTTTTCATGTCAGATGGCTTTAGAGTGCTTTCTGGCATTATGGAAATTGTACTAAATGGAAGTTGAATCAAGGAAATAGTTTGCTGAGGTCATGCTGGGTGCTTCTGTGTGTGATTACATTATTGCTCTTCATATGAGTATAGGAATGGTTTCCAGAAATGCTCCCATGACTGGCTCAGTGTTGAAAACAGTGGTGCAGGACCAGAGGTTGATTGTGACGTAAACAGATCCTAAGGCATTGGAAGTATGTAGGTAATGAAGAAAAAATGAGGTTTGAAAAGTTTGGAGCCAGAAACTATTCTATGGGAAATTTTTCCAGTTATCAGATGTTTAGCATTGGAGCAATTCTTGCTGATAATTAGTCAAAAAATTTTCTAAAGGGAATAAACTTGTTAATGCATTATATACAATTATTTAAATATCACATACATTTTTATTTTTAAGCTAAAAGCATGAAAATATTATTACTCAGAATATTTGTATTTGTAGTGCAATACAAATACTTTTCACATAGCAGTGCCATAAATATTAAATTCTTCTAAGTGCGAAATCAAGTTTTATGCCTCCCAACAAATGAGCTCATATCTTAGTATATCTGAGGCATATTGTCCTGAAGCAACTTGGAGATCCCAGATGAATTGACATTCAAAATTACCACCACCATTTCAAAACACCCTGAAAAAATAAGTGGTTCAATGATGTGCTATAGATATTTATCATTATGTTAATATACTTAATATTAGAAAATTATTATTACACAACTTTGGAGCTCATGACAATATGGCAGTAGGCTAAAAATAAGTTTGAACTGTTTTTTTACATACCTTAAATTCAAATTAATTTTGTACGTTGTTATCCAGAATTATTAACTACAAACAAGCCAGATACTATGGGAAGAGAATATTCTAATGGAAGCCAGAAAATGTAATAAAAAGACAATCTTGGCAAAAGATAATTTGGCACAAAAGACAAAATTTGGCAACATTTCAAAAACTCTTTTACTGCAACTGAAACTAAAAATTCTGATGGTCAAAATCATAAAAAAATCATGATAGAAAGAGTGGAGCAAGATGGCATAATAGGAACAGCCGCAGTCTCCAACTACCAGCGCGAGCGACACAGAAGACCAGTGATTTCTGCATTTTCAACTGAGATACTGGGGTCATCTCACTAGGGAGTGCCGGACAATCGGTGCTGGTCAGCTGCTGCAGCCCGACCAGCGAGAGCTGAAGCAGGGCGAGGCATTGCCTCACCTGGGAAGCGCAAGGGGGAAGGGAGTCCCTTTTCCTAGCCAGGGGAACTGAGACACACAACACCTGGAAAATTGGGTGACTCCCACCCCAATACTGCGCTTTGAGCAAACGGGCACACTAGGAGATTGTATCCCACACCTGGCCAGGAGGGTCCCACGGCTGCGGAGCCTCCTTCATTGCTAGCACAGCAGTCTGTTATCTAACCGCAAGGCAGCAGCGAGGCTGGGGGAGAGGCGCCCGCCATTGCTGAGGCGTAAGTAGGTAAACAAAGCTGCTGGGAAGCTCGAACTGGGTGGAGCTCACAGCAGCTCAAGGAAACCTGCCTGTCTCTGTAGACTCCACCTCTGGGGACAGGGCACAG
>NW_016813984.1:828541-870375 GCF_001698545.2 Rhinopithecus bieti
GGGTGCTGACGAGTTGATGGGTGCAGCACACCAGCATGGCACAAGTATACATATGTAACAAACCTGCCCATTATGCACATGTACCCTAGAACTTAAAGCATAATAATAATAATAATAAATCATGATAGACAAAACAAACAAAAACATGAACAGATAATAAGGATGACAACAGAAGAGGTAAAGAAATGAATAGACTCCCACGCTGTGAACAAAAAGTAGAAGGAAAATGAAAGTAATAGCAAAGAAAAATATAATTTGTATAGTTACCAGTGCATGGTGGAATTTCAATAACAGCTTTATGGAGAAATTAATTGACTTTGATAATTGGCATGTTTGTCCTGATAAATGTACTCCACCATTGTGTCATAAAAGAAATGTGTTTCCCTCTTCAAATTGTGACGCCAGTAATAATTAGACAGTTTAACAAATATACAAGAGACAATAGAAATATCTTTAAAGTTGGTATTATGAACAACACCAAAAGAAAAATGTTCAAACTGTTTTGAGATCCCAGCTAGTGAGTCTAAGATAAGATGTTGTATGTATTGTGTAATTGACAATGTGTTTTAATAGGCATACATAACTTCCTGAAAGTCAGGTAGACTCCACAGACAAGCAGGTACTGGAATTACATATCAATAAAAAATAAATACACTAGACACTACCTTGAAGAACAGAGAAGAGTCAGTTTTATTATTAATATTTAGTATTGTTAAACATTTAAAAGAGTGGTTATGCTTTTTTTTTACTGTAATTGGTAATTTATAATTGTATCAATGTCATAAGGTACAAAGGGATGTTATGATTTATGAACATAATGTGGAATAATTAGATCAAGCCAGTTAACACATTCATAACACTTATTTGTGGTGAGGACATTTGAAATTTATTATCTTAGCATTTTGAAAAGTACAATACTCTAGTATTAACTATATCTACCATGGTGTGAAAGAGAACTATAAAAAATTTCCTCCTGTCTGAGATTTTGTACCCTTTGATTATCATTTCCCTATTTTATGCACCCAGCAGCCTCTGTTGCCACCATCCTACTCTTTACTTCTATAAATTTGATCATTTTAAATTCCATATGCAAGTGAGATCATCTGGTATTCATCTTTCTGTGCCTGGTTTATTTTACTCATCATAATATTCTCCAATTCTATCCATGTTGTCACAGATGACAGAATTTGCTTCTTTTTTAAGGCTGAATAGTATTCCATTGTGTATATATGCCACATTTTCTTTATTTATTCATCTGTTGATGGCCACTTAGGTTGATTCCATAACTTGAACAGTGCTGCAATTAACATGGAGAGTAAACATATCTTCAACAAACTGATTTCAAATATTTTGTGCAAATACCCAGAAGTGGAATTGCTGGACCACAGGGTAATTCTATTTTTAGTTTATTGAGAGACCTCCATATAGTTGGCAAGGAGGTAGAGAAAGAGCAACCTTGTACCCTGTTGGTGGGGATGTCAATTAGCATAGGCATTATACAAAAGTGTATTGCGGTCCCTCGTAAAATGTCTGTTCATGTCCCTTGTAGCAATCTTGTCATTGATTTTGTTTTCTTGCTATTGAGTTGTTTGAGTTCCTTATATATTTTGAATATTAACTCCCTATCAAAGGTATGGCTTGAAAATATTTTCTCTCACTCCATAGGCTATCTCTGCATACTGATAATTGTTTCCATTACTATGCAGAAGTTTTTAGTGTGATGAAATCCATTTATCTATTTTTTTGCTTCTATTGCTGGTGCTTTTGAGTTTGGTCAAACTCAAAAAAATCATCACACAGATCTATGTCATGTAGTTTTCCTCTCTGTTTTCTTCTAGTAGGTTGATAGTTTCTTGCCTTATATTTACGTCTTTAATCCATTTTTAGTTGAATTTGTAAATGGAGTGAGATAATGGTTCAATTTTGTTCTTCTTCACATGGATATCCAGCTTTCTCTTCACCATTTATTAAAGAGACTATAATTTTCCTGTTGCATATTATTGGCACCTTTGTCAAAACCAATTGTTCAAAATGTATGGGTTCATTTCTGGGCCCTATATTCTGTTCCATTTGTCAATGTGTCTATTTTTTTTTTTTTTATTTTTTTTTTTTTTTTTTTTTTTTTTTTTTTTTTTTTTTTTTTTTGCCAGTAGTGCTGCTTTAATTACCATAGCCTGTAGTATGGTTTGAAATCAGGTAGTGTGATACCTCTGGCTTTGTTTATTTTTTCTCATGATTGCCTTGGCTATCTGTATTTTAGTTTTATTTAATTTTTTTTTTTGTAGCTCCATATAAATGTTAGGGATTTTTTTCTATTTCTATGAAAAATGACATTGAAATTTTGATAGGTGTTGCATTGAATTTGTAGATCTGCTTTGTAGTATAAACGTTTTAGAAATATTAATTCTTCCAATCCATGAACCTGAAATATCTTCCCATGTATTTGTGCCTTTAATTTCTGTATTAGTCTATTCTCATGCTGCTAATGAAGACATACAAAAGACTGGGTAATTTATAAAGGAAAGATGTTTAATTGACTCACAATTCCACATGACTGGGGAGGCCTCACAATCATGGTAGAAGTCAGAGAAGGATCAGAGGCATGTCAATGTGCATTTGAGAAGAATACATATTCTGTTGCTATTGAGTAGAACGTTCTTTATATGTCTTTTAGGTCTGTTTGGTCTAAATGATAAATTCCAATCTTTCCTTATTAATGTCTTTGTTGGAATAAACAGTCTTTTGCTTAAAGTGGGGTATTAAAATTTTCTACTATTAAAGTATTGTAATTTATCTCTGCTTTCAGATCCTTTGATGTTTGCTTTACATATTTGTGTGCTTCAGTGTTAAGTGTATATATTTAAAATTGTTATATCTTCTTGATGAATTGACCATTTTATCATTATATAATGTTCTCCTTTGTTTCTTTTCATAGTTTTTGACTTAAAGTCTATTTTGTCTCATATAAGTATAGCTCTTACTGTTCTATTTGGTTTCCATTTGTGTGGGATGTCTTTTTCTTCCCCTTCACTTTCAGTCTATGTGTATCCATGAAAGTTAGGTGAGTTTTCCTGAAGGCAGCATATAGTTGGATCTTACTTTTTTATTCATTAAATCACTCTATATCTTTATATTGAGAATTTAATCCATTTACGTTTAAGTAATTATTGATAGGTAAGAACTTACTACGTTTTGAAAATTACTTTCTAATTGTTTGCAGATTCTTTCTTCCTGTCATGTCATCTTCCCTTATTGTTTGATGACTTTCTTTAGTGGTATGCTTTGAATCCTTTTTATTTTTGTTCTGTATTTCCACAAAATATTTTTGTTTTGTGGTTACCATGAGGTGTGCACAGACCATATTGTACTCATATCGGCTTATTTAAAGCTTATAACAACTAATTTGCCTGCATACAACTCTACACCCCTCCATTTTATGTTTTTATGTCATAATTTACACCTTTTTGCAATGTGCATACTTTGATAATTTATTTTAGATGTGTTTATTATTAGTAGTTTTGTTTTGTAACCATTGTACTAGAGACACAATTGCCTTACATGCTATCTTTAAAGTTCTAGAGTACTCTGAATATGGCTTTGTTTTACTTATATCATTGAATTTTGTGCTTTCATGTTTCACATTATCAATTAGCAGCTTTTTGTTTTAGTTTGAATAACTCCTTTTAGTAATTCCTGTTAGGCAGGTTTAAGGTGATAAACTCTCTTAGCTTTTGTTTGTCTGGGAAAATTTTTATTTCTCCCTATTTTCTGAGAGACAGAGTTGAGGGATAAAGTATTCTTTGTTGGCAGGATTTGTTGTCACCACTTTGAATATGTCATTTCACTGTTTATTGGTATGCAGAGTTTTGCTGAGAAATCTGCTGGTAGTCATATTCAAATTCCTTTATATGTGTATGTGATGCGTTTCTTATTATTTACTAATTTCAGAATTTTTTTTCTTTTTTTTTTTTTTTTTTTTTTTTTTGAGACGGAGTCTGGCTCTGTCGCCCGGGCTGGAGTACAGTGGCCGGATCTCAGCTCACTGCAAGCTCTGCCTCCCGGGTTCACGCCATTCTCCTGCCTCAGCCTCCCGAGTAGCTAGGACTACAGGCACCCGCCACCTCGCCTGGCTAGTTTTTTTTTTTGTATTTTTAGTAGAGATGAGGTTTCACTGTGTTAGCCAGGATGGTCTCGATCTCCTGACCTCGTGATCCGCTCGTCTCGGCCTCCCAAAGTGCTGGGATTACAGGTTTGAGCCACTGCGCCCGGCCTTTCTTTTTTTTTTTTGAGATGGAGTCTCGCTCTGTCACCCAGGCTGGTGTGCGGCAACATGATCTCAGTTCACGGCAACCTCTGCCTCCCAGATTCAAGTAATTCTCCTACCTCAGCCTCCTGAGTAGCTGGGATTACAGGCACGCAACACCACTCCTAGCTAATTTTTGTATTTTTAGTAGAGATGGGGTTTCACCATGTTGGTCAGACTGCTTTTGAACTCCTGACCTTGTGATCCACCCTCCTCAGCCTCCCAAAGTGCTGGGATTACAGGCATGAGCCACCACGCCCAACCTGTCTTTGATTTTTGATAGTTTGATTATTATGTGTTGTGGTGTACTCCTCTTTGGGTTGCAATTGGTTAGAGACCTTTACACTTCCTGTGCCTGGGTGTTGGCATCTATCCCCAGATTAGGAAAGTTTTTGGCCGTTATTTCTTTTGATATATTTTTTTGCCCCCTTTCTCTTTCTTCTTCTTCTGTGATTTTTAGTATATGAAGGTTTGGTCTCTTGATGGTGTCTCATAATTCTCATAGGCTTTCTCCATTCTCTTTCATTCTTTTGTCTTTCTGTTCCTCTGACTAGGTAATTTCAAGTGTCTATCTTCCAGCTCACTGACTCTTACTTCTGCTTGATCAAGTCTTCATTGAAGCTTTCAACTAAAGGCTTCAGTTTAGCCTCTGTATTTTTCATTGCCAGGGTTTCTATCTGGCTCTATTTTAATTGTTTCTAGCTCTTTATCAAACTTCTAACTTTTTTTCTTCTATTGCCTTCAAATTTCATTTAAATTTTCTATCTGCATATTCTTGTAGTTCACTGAACTCTTTATGAATACTGTTCATAGCTCCCCATATTTTGGAGTCTGTTATTGTATCTTAATTAGTTTCTTTTGGAGATTTCAAGATTACCTGAATTTTGTGGTAATCCTTATGTCCTTGTGTTGTTGTCTGTACACGTGAAGAGACTGCCTCCTTTTCCAGCCTTTACAGGTGTTTTATGGTGAGGATATACTTTCATTATTTAGTTCAGATTTTGATTCTGGAAGGGTCAGCTTGTAATGACACCAGGCAGGCAGAACTTGTTGTTAATTCTCTAGTTGACTGGCCCACTGCCTTTGTTCTGATGGTTGGACTACTGACTGTGCTCCACTGTTTGTTGAGATTACTGGCTAGGTCTTGCTATCAAGTGGAGCTGCTGGCTGGGAATTGTGAAGGATTCTTATCAGATTGGTCACAAGATGTATTTCTGGGCAGAGTAATTCTGCTCTTTGGGATCTACAGTTGTGCAGGTCTGCAGGCTAGACTTTGAGGATAGGTAGAATTGTTGCTCAGGATAGGTAGTATCAGAGGCTATGATCCTTAGAAATGCATGATTGAGGATTGTCTCACTGCTAGGGTGGAGATGTGTGTGGTGACCTTTTGGCTGAGTTCACTGGCTGTTTGACCTACTGGGTCAAGCAGGTTTAACCCTTCTGCTTCTCTAAGATCAGTGAAGTGAAAGTCTTTTCGCCTGGAAAGAGTATTGGGAGTGCTTTTTGGCTGTGTGGAGCTACTGCCTGACTTCCTGAGTCAAACAGATCTAGCCCCTTTGCTTTCCTGAAATCCATAAAAGTGGGAGTCTCTCTGCCTGGGCAGAGTGATTGCCAGGCTTTTTGGCTGGGTGGAGCCACTGCTCGACTGCTAAAGTAAGTCTGGTCTCTCTCATACACTTACCTGAGATGTGGGAAGGTAGACGTCTCCCTGCCTGGGTGTGGTCATCAGGAAGGGCTCTGAGACTACGCAGGAAGACTAGTAGCATAGGAACTCAAGCTAGGTTGTACTTCCCACCATGCTTCTGAAGGGGATCAGCTCGGCTTTGTAGGTGGGCTATGAGGTTTTCAGATATCTCTGATCGGCAAGAATAGCTGACAGGAACACAGAGGTACTACCAAGATCTGTGCACTGGTCACTATGCCTTCTTTCTTTGTTTCTACGTAACTCCACTTTGTCTACTCATGCCATTTTTCCTAGTGTTCCCCATGAAATGAGACTAGAGTGAGCTGCCCAGAAAACATCTTGGAATGCAAGGAAAACTGGATGATTTCCTCAGCTTCTCTTTTCCCCTTGTAGAAATTGTAGGCCCAAGAAATTCCTCTCAATCTGGCAACATGTAGACTTGGAAGAGGGATGAGGCAGCACAATCAGTATGAGACTGTTTTCCTCATCCTTCTAATGAAAATTTCACTCAGTTCCATGGAAAATGTAGGTGTCTCAGGCTTGTTGCCAAATGTTGGGGTTTTCAAAGGATCTTCTAGTCTATAGACACTTGCTAGTTAAACTTTCTGTAAAGGGTGTGGAACTAGAGACATCTTATTTTGCCATTTTCCTGATGTCATTCTTCCTATCAAATTTTTAAGTAAAGGGCTTTCCCCTTCAGAGAACACAATGAAAAATAGTGTTCTTTAAGTAATGATAATTATTGAAATAATGTGTATTACTAAGTAAATGCTATATTTGATTTGGTTTTGTATGAACACTTGAAAAAAATTTCAAAATAAATGACCAAATGTGCCTTAATTATCCCAATTTATTCATTAGAATTAAATAATGGGAAAACTTATAAAGATAAAGTATTAAATCAGGTAAACCAGATACCAAAAATTACTATATTATTATAGCATCTACAACAAATGTGATCAGCTGGTTATTATCATGTGCTACTGTTTTCACTGAAACCTCATGAATGACTTCTAAATGTTTCACCAGGCAAAAATTCTCTGTATGTAAAAGGGATAAGTGGAATTACTGAATATGCCCCTGGATTATTTAATAATCCAATTAATGAAGAGAAGTGACTCATATGAACACATTAGAAAAATATTTAAATTTCTTGCCACTTTAAGATGAAATAGTGACTTTAATGATCATGTTATAAATGCATAATACAATACTACAATGATGACATCAATGACAAACTGGTCAATGAGTATTATTAATTGAAACGGTATTTAAGATTGATCGCAGTCAAAGAAAACTTGAAATGACCTGATATCTTACAGCTCACATAAAAAAGAAACTTGATAGAAGTTTTCCTGAATTTGACAATTCAAAAAATTTACATGATATTACCAAAATAATTTGTAGAGCTGAAAGAAAATTTTTAAAGTTTAAATAACAACTAAAGACAATAATGCATCAAAATTCATTGAACTCTGCTAGAAGAAAGACTACATTTTCTACATTTTCTATAGAAAATTAACAATTGTCACATGAAAAGGCTATCAAAGAGTATACAGCTAATAAACATAAGCAAAAATAGTATCATATAGGTGGGTAGGGCAGTTCATAAATAAAATATTTATAATTTATTTATGGATTTATGTTGTTTTCTATTTTTAAATGCCTTTAAAATATATATATTTTTGTGTTTTTTTCTCCTTCTAAATTAATTTTCTTCCTTAATTTTGTATTCACAACTTTGTATTTTTTTAAAAAAGATTCCTTAAATGGTATGCGACTTAGACCCGTGAAACCTTTGGTCTGTCCCTGCTCTAATCTTAGGCTTCCTTTTGGTTTGGGAAGGTATCTTCATTTTTCCTCTTTGAACGTTTTCCTTCTTGCCTGGAGCCAAAGATTGAAAGCCAGAAGGCAACTTCTGTTCTAGGGGTAATGATATTTTTGTCCCCTGGAGCACTGGAGATCAAAAGGTTGGGAGGAATGCAAGGAAGGGAGTAGAAAATATTGTGAGAATATTTGCGAGGGGAAAATATACTTCCACCTAGCATTGTGCCACACTTGGATGCCTGCCGTTTGCTCTACCAGCTCCCTGATCTCCTATTCATTCCCCATGACATTCAGAGTAATCTCTAAAGCAAAAATTAAAGAACTAAATGAATGCCTTACTTAGTCATGTGACTTGCTGATTTATTTATTGGGTCCCTGCTCTGCCTGCACAACACTGGGCTGTCCACAAGTGTAGATTTCAAAGGTCTTAGCTTTAAAGATGAACCTTAGGCTAAGTGTGGAGGTTGGAAGTGGGCGCTCAGGTGGTCCCTGGAAAAGCTATGTCTTTTTCTACTTTATATGCTAGACTTTGATATGATATAAGATTGTCTGAAAGAAGCTGCTAGTGTTAAGGATTTGGAAAATCATTAATCTTAAAGACATTTTAAACCTGTGACTTCCAAGGCTTCTTGAGATCTAGTCTAACTTCTGTCCCAGGCTCACTGTTGCCAGCCCACAATATGAATCCTCTATTCCAGCCACCGAAAACTGTTCCTCTATTGTCAAACATGCCACACTCTCTCCCTTCTGCCTTGCATATGCTCTTCCTTCTCTACGAGTGCGTTTTCTTCCCTTGTTGGACAGACAAACTCCTTTCACCCTGTCTCAGCTTAAACGCTGCCTCTGCCCAGTGCCCCATTCCCATTTCCTCTTTCCCTCTGGCAAGTCCATGCAATGATTTATTTATTTGAATCAATTTTGGCACAGGACTCTGACACTGTCTCATAGTTGTTCATCCAGTTTCCTAATTATGAGTTTTTCATCAGCTCTTGTCCTGTTAATCTTATATCTTTGGGACCTAGCTCAGGATTTAGTATACAGCAGGGGCTCACAAGAATTAAATGAATGAAAAAAAGATAAAAAATAAGTGAAGCTAAACTAAAAATATTTATCAAGTTTAAGTCATACTTCCCTGAAAAGTCATTTCCTGGGTTACAAATCCCTAAGTTGTGTTCATACTAAACAGATGAATTGTGAGCTGTGTTTTGCCTTTATTCTCTTCTGCCCCTACCTGATTCAGACAGCCTTTACCTATCCACATGATATTCTCTTCTGCTCAGTTCTGGGAATTGTATGATGCAATAGTTCTTTGCTACCAATTCCTTCTATCCTTTGAAATGAGAGCATGCAGAGGATGTATTTGCCCATTTCTTTTAATGATTTTCCCCAACACTTATTTTCCTGTGAAAATCTAACCTTCCTTCTTTTCAGGTGTCTTAGATCAGTCCCCTTTCTCTTCCTTTGTTGCGTTTCTGAGATGATATCCTCAAAATACTGCATGGCTTAAGAGTAATGTAAAGGCTACACTTTTGTCAAGAAAAGAGAAGGTTGGTTTGAAAATACTTTTATGCAACAAATATTTAGTAGAGGCAGTGGTAGGTAACGGGGTCATAGAGGTGACAGGGACAGAGAGCACCCCGACATCACGAAGCCTATAGTCTAGTTGGGGAGACAGGAATAAAGAACTATCCAGACAAGTGACCCTACTATGACCAAGAATTAGGATTGAGGTAAATGCATGAATGCCCAGGGCACTATGTTACTCAAAGAGGACAGCCCTCTGGTCTGAAGTTTTGAAGATGAATAAGGGGGACTGGGTAATGTGAAGAAACTGGGTGTAGGAGGGAGAGATTTAGAGACTGATGAAGAAGTGTGTCCAGAAACCTTGAGCTCAGAAGAGCCTGGAAAGGTTGAGGAAGACAAGAAGTCTGTGAGGCAGAAGCAGAGCGGGGTAGAGAAAGTGGCAGGAGACAAATTTCCTTAACAGAGCAAAGCAACCAAGCCATCCTGTCAGCCTTGAAGCCCTTAACACTCTCCAGAGGTTCTTCTTCAGATTAACTTTCTTTTCTGTTTTGTTTTTTTTGTTGTTAATTATGAATATAGCGATTGTGTGTTATCCATCCCCCTCCTCAAATGTAATGCATTTTTGCTATCATATGGGCTATTTAGGCATCTGCGGTCTAATGTGGAACTCTGACATCATTTCTGTATTTGCTTCTAGGGGATAATTCTTCCTGAAATCCAAACAGTGTCCATACTCTTCTGGTGGACCTGTTTTTACATTGGTGAGTGCCTGCATTACTAGACAGGTGTCTTATCTGTGATGACTGCTGAGGGGTAAACATTAAACTCATTGTGAATAGAAAATGATAAGCTCCTTCTGCCTGCCAGAGAAATTGTGGTTTTCATAATTTTACTGCTGAAGAAATAGTTGTCATGGCAATAATTTGTATGACTTTGAACAGCCATTGGATATGTACTGTGAATGGTGAGCTTTCAATGCACCAAGAAAGCACTGCCTGATGAGGATTCTGCTTAATGCTTTGTTGGAGGTGGTATATTTCCCTGGTTTTTGTGACATAATTGATTGAGTCTTCACAACTTCAGGTGATTTCTATATGTATTTATTTAAAGCCCTCAGGATGTTCCTATGTCGGAAATTGTTCATTTGCTACTTTGTGCTTTAAGCTGGTGCTCAATGCCTTCAGTCGTATGGGTTGGTAATTTGCACCTGTGAGATTCACATCTTAGCACCTCTGAAATAATTTTACTGAATCCAACTGTACTACTCCATACTTGCATTGCTATAAAGAAATGCCTGAGGCTAATCTACAAGAAAAAAAAAGTGTAACTAGCTCATGGGTCTGCAGGCTGTACAGGAAGCAGAGTGGCATCTGCTTCTGAGGAGGCCTCAGGAACTTACAGTCACGGTAAAAGGTGAAGCAGGAACAGGCACATCATACGAGGAATGCAGGAGCTAGAGAGAGTGAGAGAAGGAGGAAGTGCCGCACATTTTTTTCTTTTCTTTCCTTTTTTTTTTTTTTTTTTTGAGATGGAGTCTCACTTTGTCGCCAGGCTGGAGTGCAGTGGCGTGATCTTGGCTCACTGCAACCTCCACCTACTGGGTTCAAGCAATTTGAGGCTGGGACTACAGGCATGGGCCATCACACCCAGCTAATTTTTGTATTTTTAGTAGAGATGGGGTTTCATCATGTTGACCAGGCTGGTCTTGATCTCCTGACCTCGTAATCCACCCTCCTCAGCCTCTCAAAGTGCTGGGATTACAGGCGTGAGCCACCGTGCCCAGCCCACACACTTTTAAATGACCAGATTTTACAGTAACTCACTATCCCTGTAATTCAAACACTTCCCACCAGGCCCCACCTGCAGCATCGGGGATTATAATTCGACATGAGATTTGGGTGGGGACAGATAGCCAAACTATATCACCAACAAATATTTTTGAGTGCCTACTATGAGCATGACACAATTCTAGGCCCTGCAGAAGATAGAATGGACACGAAGACACGTACCTAAAATGATAGCAGCTTAAAGTTTTAAACCAGATATAGGCATTACTTGATGTTATGATTAATATGGAATAGCCTTACTATGAATTAGAATTTGTAGCACATGCTACATGAGAGTAAGGTTGGTGTGTGTGGACTGGAAGTCACAGGTGAATTTTCTATATTCCTTTCTGGTTCATTTTCTTACCACTCTCCTTGTAAACAAGAGGCAGCATAATGTTGTTACTAAGAGTAGAATCTGGGATGCCTCCATTTAAGCACTTTTTTTTTTTTTCTTTTAGTAGAGACCGGGTTTCACAGTGTTAGCCAGGATGGTCTCGATTTCCTGACCTCGTGATCCGCCCGTCTTGGCCTCCCAAAGTGCTGGGATTACAGGGTTGAGCCACCACGCCCAGCCATCTTCTTTGTGACCCAGTTTCCCCCTGTAAAATGACATTATTGATTTGCTTTAATGCAACCCCCAGAGCAAATGCCAGAGAAAAGGCAAGTAGGCAAGGCAAAAAAAACTTTATTTACAAGCCAATGCGAGGGAGGGGCGAGGTCCACCGGTCTCCGGCGGTGGAGGCCGACGAAGTCGCTCTGGCCTTCTCGGGCGAGGTTCCTGGGTCCCGCACACGAGGAGGGGCCGAGGAAGTTCGCTCCGGCGTTCTCGGACGAGGTTCCTGGGTCCCACGTACGAGGAGGGGCCAAGGAAGTTAGCTCCTGCGTTCTCCGAGGAGGTTCCTGGGTCCCGCGCCCGAGGAGGGGCCGAGGAAGTTCGCACTGCGCGCCCGCCGGGAGCCGCTTTTATGTCCTGGGCCCGGGAGTGGGAGGGCAGTGGGCGGGACATAGGCAGGTCAGGGGCGGGTCGGTAGGCGTGGCTAGGCGGGTTCCGGTTTCTCTCCGTCGGAAGTCGGGTTGCGCCTGCGCAGTCCTCCCGTGTCTTTCCGGGCACGAGAAAGTTGACGGTGAAGAACCCGGAACTGCGCCGTCTTGCCTCCATTCGTCCAAACAATTATAAAACTATTTTCTTTAGGGATTCATTCTGGGGTCTAAATGAGTTGGCAAATACAAAGTTCTTAGAGCTGTGATAATACACGATAATATTACCAATAAAGGATGGTGGCACATTCAGGCACATTTGACATACTTTGGTTTCCTGATTTAGTACAACTGTGGCTCTTTCTAATCAGTAAATTGTCTCAGAGAGATGGACGTATTCATTTATTCGTCCATCCATCCATCCATTCAGTAGTTATTTATTCAGTAATCGTAAATTGGGAGCCATAGGTTTAGATGCTGGACATACAGTAATGGATAGGCAGATCGAGTGAAGGAAGGAGCAAAATCAGTGGTTGTAGCCTTTGAGGATTTCATGGAGAGTAAAATTGCAAAAATAAATGTGGGGATTGATATCAGACTGCCAACATTTTATTTTCCAAGTAAGGATGTTAAAAAGAACCAATTATCATTTGGTATCACCATATTTTAACCCTCAAACAGCAAGAAAAACATAATACCAGAATAAATGAGTCTGTAAAGTGAAGTAAATTTATGTTGAGAACAAGGGTTGACTATGTTTTCCTGGCACATGATAGTGCTCCATAATCTGTTGAATGAACATGCCATTTCCTCATTTTCCCCAGGATTTCACAGACCAAAGAAGCTTTATGTGCTGACCAGTATTTAGGAGGATGGGAGAAAATGGGCTTCCAGTTGTATGTTTGGATTAGAATTTGCAGACTTTTTTTTTTTTTTTTTTTTTTTTTTTGAGACGGAGTCTTGCTCTGTCGCCCAGGCTGGAGTGCAGTGGCCGGATCTCAGCTCACTGCAAGCTCCGCCTCCCGGGTTCACGCCATTCTCCTGCCTCAGCCTCCTGAGTAGCTGGGACTACAGGCACCCGCCACCACGCCCGGCTAGTTTTTTATATTTTTTAGTAGAGACGGGGTTTCACCGTGTCAGCCAGGATGGTCTCGATCTCCTGACCTCGTGATCCGCTCGTCTCGGCCTCCCAAAGTGCTGGGATTACAGGCTTGAGCCACCGCTCCCGGCCATCTTTTATTTCATGCATCTTCAAGGAAAAAACTGGATGGAAAGGTAAATTTATCTGGTTAACAGATGGTGGTGATTGATGGCCAAATAAAAAGGGTTATTGGAGATAAGGCTTAGAGTGTTCTTTTACAAGTTATGGGAATTAATTTTATTTCATAAATCAAAATTTTTATGAGTGTTCTGATCTTTATATGCTTTGTAGTTGAGGGTTATATTCCTGAGACTTTAAACAGAAGCTTTGTGGTAAACAGTTAAAAATCTCAGAAAGCACACTGCTTGCTCTCAGTAAGGATAACAAGATAGAATCGTACAGGTAAAAATTGAGAGACATTTTATTCACCAGGATAATCTTTCATCATTGCCCTTTGTTCACTGTGATCCTATTTTCAAGGAATGTTCCTATTTTCTAATCTTTTATTCTTTATCTTTCCAGAACCCAGTTATAATAGATTTATGTCAGCAGGATGCTTCCTTCCAAGGCTTATTAGATACTACCAGGTGCTATATTTTTTCTTAATTTTAACCAAGGCTGAGCAATTTTTTTTCTAAATAATTTGATTTCCACTGGAACCACTGACCAGAAAATGGTTGTAATCCACCTGATTTCTTAAGGTTGAAAGTAACGACATTTCTTTACATGTGTTTATGTATACTGAGGGTGACTTTTTGCTTTTGAAAAGCACCAAAACATGAAGAACAGCAAATTAGTGTGGGATCAGCAAAGGAAAAGGGTGTACCTCTCTACCTATGACTGTCCTTATAAACTTGGACTTTCTGGGGCTAGGAGAGGCTGACTTATGAATAGCATAGAATCTGTGAGGAAGAGGTCAAGTTGCAGACTGCAGGAATGGGGAGTAGGATTTCCTGTGAGTAAGAGAGTTTCTTCTTAAAGTCTGTCTTAAGTGAGCAGTGACTGATCCGGATGACCATACTACCGAAGTCCACCAGTTTGATAACCTCAGCTTCTTTGAGACACAGAAGTCAAATTGTCTTCAATCAAATGGCATTACAGTTATTTAAACTTTCTACTTTTTTTCCAATTTTCCTATTACGAAAATACTTTTATGATTTCTGAAATGTCCCTAACACAAAGAAATAGTAAATGCTTGAGGTTATGAATAGCCCAATTACCTTGTTTGATCATTACGCATTGAGTTCCTGAATCGAACTATCACGTGTACTTCATGAAAATGTACAACTATTATATATCCATAATAATTAAAAATTTTTTAAAATGGAAGAAAAAATTGCATCCTCTTTATAACTAAAAGGTCAAGATCAGGAATTTGTGTCAAAGACCTAGTTCAGCTGGGGACAGTGGCTCACTCCTGTAATCCTAATCCCAGCATTTTGGGAGAACAAGGAGGGTGGATCACTTGAGGTCAGGAGTTTGAGACCAGCCTGACCAACATGGTGAAACTCCGTCTCTACTAAAAAAAAGAAAAAGAAAAAGAAAATGCAAAATTTGCTGGTTGTGGTAGTGCATGCCTATAATCCCAGCTACTTGGGAGGCTGAGGCAGGAGAATTACTTGAACCTGGAGGCAGAGGTTGCAGTGAGCTGAGATCACACAATTGCACTCCAGCCTGGGCAACAAGTGGGAAACTCCATCTCAGGAAAAAAACAAACAACAACAAAAAACTAGTTCTTAAAAAGCAATACACATTTTCACTCAAAATCTACTTACCTTTACTCTAGACACCATTTTAATGCATTGAATTGTTTTGTTAGCGCATGTCACTAAAAAAGGAGTAGGCAGTAAAGGGTAAAGAATGTGCAGTTGTAAAAGAAAAAGCTCCATTTATAACTTAATAAAAAAATGGAGCCTGATGCAAAAAAGTGGCAAAATATTCTAAATTGCAAACATTAAAAAATAATCTCATTCATTCTCGTAAGTATAGGGGCATAAACATTACTGTTGTTTGATTCTCTTCTCCATAAATGTAACATTATATAGCACCTTTTGATTAAGAAGACAAGATGTGTGTAACATGTCAAATTTTTTTCTTTTAAACATGTTTAAAAAGAAATTTAAGAAGAAACTGTCATTATATGGGTAGTTCTTTTCTTCTGCTAGGAAGTTTTGTTAAGTGAAATATGTTTGTAAGAGACATAGGATTATAGATAAATTTATCACAGCTCTCTCCCCAAAATCTTCTCCTTTTCTCTTCTATAATCACGCCTCTACTTAGGAGTCAAGGAGAAGCAGCCAAAGAAAAAGTTACCAGACTGAAGCTGCAGGCCTATTTTATATTTTCCAAGGAAGAAAATGTAGAATATTCATTCTTCTTTCCATGGTGACATCCTTTAGAATCTAAAAGAAAGGCAGGATTTATGTTCTATGCATAGTGATCAAAGCAGACACTACCATTTATTTTCTAAATTGCACTATGCATGAGCTACCCCAATATGTTTTCTCAGGCATTTTCCTGGTTTATAATATTTCCACATCTCGATGGCTTTGTGCTACTTTTTTACTGTTTCTCAAATCAGGTCATCTTAGCTACAACATAAGGAGGCTTGGGTGTAAGGGACCAACTCAAAGCCTCTTTTTCCATGACTTGGTTATTTCGCTCATAATGTTGTCTGCATTTTTCATCTTCTGGAATACTTGTAATTTATGCTACAAAACTTAATCCATTGTTAGCCACTGGATTCCACTGTAGCTTTTCCATTCTCCTATTCATAGTACTGAGATTGGTTCAGATTATAACCAACACAGGGGTAACTCACAATACTTCTGAATCACCCACAAAGACAAGCTCAGATCTGTGCACACAGTTACTGTTCAGTAAATGAATGATCACCAGTTAATGTATTACAATGTGAGCTTAAGAGGGAATGAAATAAGAAAATGTATGGAGAACTAAAGACATATGATATTCATATTATCATATTTTGAATAAATTTACATATTATATCATACTTTGAATAAAAAATAATATGGTTAAATCTATCAATTTATTTTGTATCTAAACTGCTTACTTGAAATTTCCCTGATTATCAACACAGATGTCAAGAACTACATTGGTGCTCACACTAACATGGGTAAAACATTGTGAAGTTTAAAAAGGGTTCTATAAAGTCTCTATAGATCTGTATACTGTCAAACACTAGGCAAAGATGATTCACTTTATATATTCTTTACTGCACATCTATGTCCTGTGATAATTATACTAGTTATAATCTCTTCTTATCTCCACCCTGATAATAGGTTTTTCTTTTTTTGAGATGAAGTTTTGCTCTTGTTGCCCAGGCTGGAGGGCAATGGCACAATCTTGGCTTACTGCAACCTCCACCTTCCAGGCTCAAGTGATTCTCCACTTACAATTCAAAAAGCAGCAACAACTGCAGTGGTATATTTATGCTTAATCTTGGCCTAAGGTTTAGAAAATTGTCCATAGTACGGAATTAGTACTGTCTTTTCTTTTTAAATTGTTGTGGATCTGTACTACTTTTGTAAAATATAATAAAAATGAACTTGAATGTTGTCATAATGTGAAATTTCTTTTTAAAAGATTTTATTGTAAGTTGACAATTTATATTTGCATATGTTTATGGGATACAAAGTGATGTTATGATCTATGAATATAATATGAAATAATTAAACCAAGCTAATTTACATATTTATCACCTCAAATAGTTATCACTTATTTTTCTTTCTCCTTTTTTTTCTCCACAGCCCTCACTTGGCCTCTCTTACTTGTCACTTTTTTGTGATGTGAACATACGAAATGTACTCTTAGCAGTTTTGAAATGTACAATACACTATTGTTGTATAAGTCACCATGCCATGCAATAACGTTCAACAGAAAGTTTTTTCCTTCCAATTGAGATTTTGTACCCTTTCAATTTTTGTGCTTATTTCATTGCACATCAGTAACAAACAGTTTGCAAAGTGGTATAAGTCTGAAGATCAGATGAAATAGCACTGGTTTAAAAGACATTATGCTTAAAGGCTTTGCCTGCAATCACCCTATTAAACTACTGAATGTCACCAAGAATCATGTAGGTTGTGGGAATCTCCAGGTCATGGAGAACAGCCTTTGTCATTAGACAGAACTGGCATACGAGTTCTTTCTCTTCCCTTTGGTAGCTCCCTGTCCACAGGTGTCTTATTTACCTCATTAGCCCCAGCTTCCTTATCTCTAAAATGGGGATACTAACTACATTAGCCAGTTAGGGTCTACCTAGGAGACAGAAGTTATGCAGAATTTTTAGAGGAGAAGTTTAGTATAAAATTATCAACTATAACAGGGGATTGATGTAATGAGGGATTGGCTAATAGGATATGAAGAGAACACTGTAGAACACAGGAATAATAGATGTGAAGAGCAGCCACTACCCCAAGGGTTGAGATAGAGAGCCCAAATAAATGATCTCTACAAGGCTGAGCTCTAGACATCATTGAAAAGGAGACCTCTAGGGCTGTGGCTCACTGGATGGCAAAGAGCTCACTGTGGTGCCAAGCTTGCAGAACTTGCTGGAATTCACTGTCTGAGGTTCCAGGGGAATTTTCTATAAAGCTGCCTGAAAGGGTATCAGGGGAAGCTTCTGGGTACTCAAACATGGAGTCTCTCTAATTCCGCTTCTCAGTTTCCCTCCCAAAATGTCCCCGATTCTAACTACACTTTGGTAAGAAGCAGGTCAAGTCCCTGGGTAGAGTGTGACAAATTCTCAAGTCCCTTGAAGATTTTTTTAGAATCTGGGGGAAGTGAGGAGAGAGTGAGGGAGGTAATATAGCTGCTAAAAATGTTGAGGCTGTTCTCCAAGAGGATTTAGGGTTCATTTTCAGCAACATGCTGAAAATATGATTAGCTTGTTGGTTTCTAAGCTACATCCCAAAGGAAATATTAATTTGATTTCTTTGGGTTGCAAGAAACATAAACCAAGCCTTCTGAGCTTAAAGGAAAAAAGAATTCATTGGAAAGATACTACAGAAGTTTGTTAAATTACAGGGAGAATTTGGAGTTCCTTCCAAACTCCAGGTGGAAGAAAAGGTCTTTGTACTACTCTGGGGTTTCAGCAGCAGAAATTAATGTCTCCTGTAGTCAAACTCATGAACTCAACTCAGTTCTAGTAAAAATCAGTCCCCAGACCTCACAATAAGGTATAGGAGAGAGGCTCTGACTGATCCAGCTTGGGCAAGATGGATACCTTGCCTGGATTGTCCAATGATGGCCCAGGACACAGGGTCACATAGTATGGTCTTGACCAGCAGAGGGTTGAACAGAGTAACAAGGCTAGAACTGGAAATGCTGACATCCTTTTGAGCCAGGTAGTCAGTGAAGAGAGGGCTGCAGAAAGAAGCTTTACTTGTAGCCCAGTGTTGCTAATAAAACATTGAGAAACTATCTGAGGGCAGCCAGACCTGTTCCCACAAGTGATAGCTGGTTTTCATTTGGGGATCTTCACTTGGTGACAAGCCAGATTTCCATTTCCATCAGATGAAGCCTGGCAATAATGAAGATCTTCCTGATAACTCTCGTCATGCTTTCCCAAGGAGCTGAAAATGGTAATTAATGCAAAAGCTGTGTTTATTGGTTAGTGAAATTGAGTGCGTGCCATCCTTTGATATTGTGTCTCCTTGAAAGTGAACGTTTGGGAGGGAGTGGGGAACACAATGCACATTAAAGACTTAATTTATTTGACAAGATGCTACAACAAAGACAACCTCATGTATATGAAAATCCTGGCTCTTCCCTGCTTTGCCAAAGTAGAGTTGACAGAGCAAGGAATAAGTGTCTTCCCCATTCCCTTCCCTCCAGAGTTCCAACCCCCTCCTTCACATTGCTGTTAATAAGGTAGCCACAGGTTTGGGATGACATTTTCTATTTCACTCCAGGACACAGTTCAGATTTCATTCCCCCAACTCCACTTACTCAGAGTTCTTAGTAGGAGGCTGAGGTGAGCAATTCTGTCTGATCAATTCCTCAAGGCCCTCAAGGGGGCACCAAGGCATGGCAGGCTAGAAGAAAATAAGAAACTGTGTTTAAGAGGAATTCTAGGACTAGGAGCCTCATAGTTGGAAGCTCCAAGTCTCCTCTTCCTTTCAGCATTTTAAGTTACGAGTTTTGGTTGTTGCCAAATCTGCATTTCGTAGGGTTTATGATCAAATATTAGTCGTAATGGGAGTGAAACAGATGCTGATGTGAGGCTGTAAGGAATCTTACACACATGCACACAAATACATATACACCTACTATGCACATACACATCTCACACACACTATCTGTACATAGAGCCATACCACATACACACAAACCACTCACAAAACACAAATGCATGCATTCACACAGGTGCAAACACCCTTATGCTAAACAATATTACAAATACACACATTACCCATGTGCACAAACACAAGGCACATCAGAAACATATGGAGTCACAACTATGCACATTCCTATAAAATACACTGAAATACTCTACAAATATACACATTACATAATATTAGGCACACATATCGCAAGCCCAAACATACATCCATGCCCCACATATTATGCACACACAAAGATACTCACTCTACCATGTGCCACAATGTGGTTATCTCCTACACATTCCCCACAATACATATTCCATAATATACCTCCCAACATACCATATCATACTTAACACTTACACAACCACCCATAGCCTTGTGTCAGATGTGGTTCATGATCCACTACCCTAATAGTGGTAGGGTGAATAAAGGCCCTCAAGATGTCAGGTCCAGCCGGGCACAGTGGCTCACGCCTGTAATCCCAGCACTTTGGGAGGCTGAGGTGGGTGGATCACTTGAGTCTAGGAGTTCCAGACCAGCCTGGCCAACATGGAAAAACCCCATCTGTACTAAAAATACAAAAAATTAGCCAGGTGTGGTGGCAGGCGCCTGTAATTCCAGCTACTTGGGAGGCTGAGGCAGGAGAATGACTTGAACCCAGGAGGCGGAGGTTGCAGTGAGCTGAGATAGTGCCACTGCACTCCAGCCTGGGTGACAGAGCGAGACTGTCTCAAGAAAAAAACAAACAAAAAAAAAGAAAATGATGTCAGGTCCTAATTCCCGCAACCTGTAAATGTTACCTTATCTGGAGAAATGTTCTTTGCAGATGTGATTACTTGAGATGGGGAAGATTATCCTGAATTATTTTGGTGGTCCCTAAATGCAACTATATATATTTTTATAAGAGGAAGGCAGAGGGAGGGAGCACACGCATACACGAGGAGGAGGCAACGTGGCTGAAGAGAAAGAGACCGGAGTCACAGGGCCAGAAGCCAAGGAATGCTGGCAGCCATTGGAAACTAGAGGAAGAGCTGGGTTCTTTGAGCAGGCGTCTCAAAACTTAGGTAAGCTTAGGCAAGAGTGAGACTTGGAGCAGAAATAATAGGAAAGGGACTTGAAGAATCTTGAAATTTGAGAACTTTTAGAATTGGAAAAGGAGACATTTTGAACTTGAGACACTAATAATAATAAAAAGAAGTTCAAACAACAAAGATTCATTTGAAATTTTTAGTTAAACAGGAACCTTACTCTTGAAGCACAGAACACATAAAGGATGTTTCCTCCTTACTCTGGTCTAATTTTCAGATGGCCACAAAGGAGCCACCAGAAAGATGAAAAAGAGTCGTAAGGGCAAGAAAGCCATGAAATTAAGCAGTGCTGAACTGTTTGTCAAAAGATCCTGGCACCTGGAGGTGAATAGAATCAACTGGATCAGAAGTCTACTAAGATCTTTAGTAAATTGTATTGGTAAAGTCATCACAAGCTGAGATTTTTAAAAACTGGCATTTGTAAATCAGCCTGAAGGCTCCCAAATTACACCAGCGGAACACAGGTTGCAAAAGCTGTGTAGGCTTCAAGGAGAGAACACTTTTCAATGCTTAGTTCAAATATAAAGATAATAGAAAGCTCACAGGGAACAGAACTGGGGGCCACAGAGAGCTTGGACAAGAGAAATAAAACTGAAGCAGAATCAAAGCAACAGATGTCTTCCATTGCTAAGGCAGGGGGTCTATATTGTTTCTTCCTGGGAAGATTTCTTATGGCTGCAGACCATGGATGCTAAGTAGCTCCCATTCTTCCCTTTATCCAAAAGAAATTTTAATTGGAATATAAGTCAGTGGCCCATGAGAAGACACACATATCTGTCCCTGATGGAGAATGTTCTACACCACAGACACAGTTACTGGATGAGACTTTAGGTCGACATCCTTGGAGAGGTGGTGAGGCATAAAGTGGGTGCTTTATGTGTGGGGAGAAGGGTATATCAGAGAGGTGGGCTGTGGCCGAGATGACTGGATGCCAATAAATACTTTACTTCCCTTTCCATATTGTAATTGGGAGATGGTGCCTTGCCAGGAGCCACCATTACCAGTCTCACCTGTTTCAAGTTGTGGTCATGTGATCAGTACTCACCAAGAAAATGTGAAAGGAAGTGATGTGTATCATTTCCGATTTAAGAAGTGAGCATGCCTTTTCTGCTGTCTCTTTCTCCTTCTGCCTGGAGGCAGTAAACTCTGAGATCTGAGGAAATACAGAGCCAGGAGATGGCAGGATTGAGAGTCCCTGAATTACTGCACAAGGGGCAAACTTCCACCAACCAGAAAAGCTCACATTGGGCTGTGACACAAGAGAAAGAAACATCTTTTTTGTTAAGATACTACATGGTAGGATTTATTTATTATAGCATTAGTATATTAGTATTAGTATATTATAGCATTAGTATCACACTAATGCATATATCATATGCACATACCACCTATACACACACACGCACACACCACATACTACTCACAGTCACATATGCATACATAAAACACACATATTTTCTTATGCCTCACTGGGAGCCTCAGGGACTTCTATGCTGTGCGAATACATGCACCAGGGGAGCCTTATATCCATGATACACTGGATCATTGAGTGGATAGTTACACTTGAGAGAACAAGTTATTGATTAACAGACTGATATTGCAGTTTGGGATTTATCCAAAATACTTTGCTCTCTTGAATCTTCTTTCTTTGTAAAGGTCAACAGCCCTCTTGCTATACATGAATATGGTGGATGAGGAGTTGAAATAGAAGGAGGTTGTACTAGTGCATTTTCACATGGCTATAAAGATATCCTGAGACTGGGTAATTTATACAAAAAAGAGGTTTAATTGACTCACAGTTCTGCACGGCTGGGGAGGCCTCGGGAAATGTACAATTATGATGGAAGGAAAAGCAGACGTGTTTTACATGGTGGCAGGTGAGAGAGAGAGTACAGGGGAAACCACCACTTATAAAATCATCAGATCTCGTGAGAACTCACTTACTATCATGAGAACAGCATGAGGGAAGCCACCCCCATGATTGAATCACCTCCCACGGGTCCCTTCCTTGACGTGTGGTGATTACAGTTTGAGATGAGATTTGGGTGGGGGCACAAAACCAAACCATATTAGAGGTGAACTGGAATACTAGAACTGGGAATTTACTCTAGGATTTACTCTCTCAGTCTCTCCCCTCACTCCCTTTCTGTGTCACACACACATACAGTCGACACTGACCTCTTTCCTCAAACATAAACCCATACCTTCAACTGTCTTCTGAAATTTTTTTTTTTTTTCTTTTCTTTTTTTTTTTTTTTGAGACAGAGTTTTACTCTTGTCACCCAGGCTGGAGTGCAATGGTGCAATCTCGCCTCACTGCAACCTCCACCTCCCAGGTTCAAGAGATTCTTCTACCCCAGCCTCCTGAGCAGCTGGGATTACAGGTGCCCACCACCACACCCAACTAATTTTTTGTATTTTTAGTAGAGATGGGGTTTCACCATGTTGGCCAGGCAGGTCTCTAACTCCTGGTCTCAGGTGATCCGCTTGCATTAATCTTCCAAAGGCTGGGATTACAGACGTGAGCCACCGTGCGCGGCTTGCCTCCTGAATAATTTAATGTTATCTTAGAATGGTAAGCATAGTGTGTTCAAAATTTAACTCATTTCT
This sequence comes from Rhinopithecus bieti, assembly GCF_001698545.2. Taxonomy (NCBI): domain Eukaryota; kingdom Metazoa; phylum Chordata; class Mammalia; order Primates; family Cercopithecidae; genus Rhinopithecus; species Rhinopithecus bieti. The sequence continues at coordinate 851,873 of NW_016813984.1, forward strand.
TCCTCTTTAAATATTCCCCTACTTAGTTCCTTATCAGCTGCACAAGCCACAATGATTTTTCCTCTTCTATCCTCTCTATACAATTAGAAGTACTAAGCACTATTGTTTCTAAACTAACTTTCTCTAACCTTCTTACTCTCTTCTCCATCCCCACTGCCAGAGCCTCAATTCAAGCCCTCATACTTTCCCACCTGTAGAACTGCAATGGGGATTATTCACGAATCTCCTTCTATCCTCCATAATTTTCTTTCAACATTCAGCTGGCCAGCATATCCTGTCGCTGGAGTAGACTAATTTTTCTAAAACATAAACCTGAGAGTAATGTTACTTAACAATTTTTTAACAGCTTCCTATTGTGTTCAGAATGAAATCTGATGACTTTAGCATGGCACAAGAAGGTTCAATGGCTTGGTTCTTGCTTGCTTGTCTCCCAGTCTTGTCTCCTGCGAATTCCTCAGGAGCATCTGGAAATTCAGATACCAGTCTGTAGTCCTTGAAAGACAATACTTGGTTTTTTACACAGATCATTGCTATGGTCTGAATGTTGGTGCCTGCCCCCATTCATATGTTAAAATTCTAACTCCCATCCCCACAAGGTGATGAATTAGGAGCTGGGACCTTAGGGACGTGATGAGATCAGGAGGGTAGAGCCCTCATGAATGGGATTAGTTCCTTTATAAAAGAAGTCCAAGGGAGCTTACTTACTTCTTCCACCATGTGAGGATGCCGTGAGAAGATGGCCATCTTTGAACTAGCAAGAGGACCTTCCCAGACTCCCAGTCTATCATCACCTTGATCTTGAACTTCCCAGCCTCCAGAACTGTGAGCAATAAATTTCTGTTGTGACCCAGTTCATTGTGCTTTGTTAAAGCAGTCTCAGTAGATGAAGACAATCTTGTGCCCTTCAAAAACAAAAAAGGATCCCCTTTTCTTGTCCTTTTCATCTGCACACACCGTTTTTTTTGTTTTGTTTTGTTTTGTTTTGCTTTGTTTCTACAAGGCAGAGTATGTTCTACTTCTAATCATTGTGCAAGATCCCAGTCTGAAGCAAATTCTTTTCAAAAGTTTTCTTGACACTCCTGAAATTCCTTTCTCTGTCCTGACTTCCTTCTCTAGTTTCCACATAACATTCTGTATTCACCTTTAAATTTCGGGTGAGTTATCACACTGTAAGGTCACTATGTATTAACCATGAATTGCTTGAAGGAAAATACTTGGTGTCCCCAGCACCTAGAGTAGCATCTTGAACAAACTGGGCATTCATAATTACTTGTGAACTGAATGACCAGGCTCAATGCTCCTATCACATTTATACATAATTTCCTCACTGCCTTGTGATTATTTTCTTTTTATGTCTTTCTCTACTATATTATAAAACATTCCCAACCATTTATGCAATTCCACACACAATAAGCACTATAAAAATGTTACCTGATGCTGTCTAATGTAAAATTTTGGTATATTTCAAAGTAGTTTTCAAGGTAAGGATTCATTTTAGAGTGTAACATAAAGGATACATGACCTGTTGCTATTTTCATGGTGACCATAAGATTTAGAGAGGGAAAAAAACTTCATACTAGTTTTATAAGAACTTCCTCTTCCACAGTTATTTTAATTTTCTTAACTTTTCAAGATTGTTCCTAACAAATATAAGAAGTTGTAACAATGTCTTCCTAAGGGAAATGGAAGAAGCAAGAGGATATAAGAAAAAAAAGGAAAGGATGAGAAAAGAATGAAGGAAGGGAAGAGAGGAGAGGAAAAAGAAAAGTATAAAGAACAGGTACAGGTGTTCCAGTTCATAAGAAACTCTTAAAGGTATCCTTACACATATTTAAAAACATATGTAAATGGTTATACATTTGAAAGAATTGATTACAGGTGCACTAGATGTAACACCAACCTTAACTTGCAAATGTAATATTTATTAGAGGAAATGAATGTGTTTTATTCCCCCATTGGTTAATATCATGCTTTGTTATATATGACAGTGAATGGGCACTATTTTAATACTGGAATAAAAGAAACATCAGCATTTCCAGCACATCTTAAATGCATATTCAGAGTAGATGAGAATAACAAGTGATTTCTGATTTTTTTTCTAATCTGTTCCATTTTTGCATTTTAATGAACACTTTAAATTTTCCGTTTAAGTATGTTCTGGCAGTTTTGAATTGTTTTCTCTGGGAAAATCATTAAGAAAGAAAATCTTTGTTAGGAGAAGGATGTGCAGTAATATGAATTAATCAAACACAAAGAAAAAGGATTAAATTCTATGAAGGAGCTACATTTCTAAATATTTTTTCTATCTCTTCAATCAAGACAAGGGTCTTTTTCTTAAGAGCTTACAATCTAATTGGAGAGAGAGAGAGCACATACATAACAAGATGAATGGCTCTAGGGGGAATCCAGATGAATTGTCCAGACAGTAAATGCTACAGATTTCAGAATCTGGAGAAGAGCCCGAAAGCCTAGGTGGCTAAGTCTTGAACTGATCTTCAAAGAAATGAGACAGGGGATCTTCAACAATGGAGTGTGATTATTAATGAGCATAGGGTTTGTTTTGGGGGTGATGAACATCTCCTAAAACTATGGCGATAGCTGCACAACTCTGACTATAATAAAAGTCATTGAATTACATATTTTGAATTGATGTATTATGCAGTATATGAATTACATCTCAGAAAAGCTCTTATATTAAAAAAATATTAGCTATGATCTTGGCATCAGTTACAGAAATGGGGACTGAGGCTGCTAAGGACATTATGTTTTCCTCTTTTTCTTTCCTCTACTTTTAATAAAAGGGATGTTGGCAGTGCTTAACTTTACAATTGAGTTTCATAGTCACTAGTCCAACAAGAAATTACATCTGAAATATATGTAGATAACTGCATATCATGAGGAGTCCCTGAATTATTGAGATAGACATAGGGATAGACACAGAGGTTTGTATCTCCTTTCTTTAGGGCACACGGGAACAACTTTCTACAAAGAATAGTTACAACATATTAGGTGGAAGCTTGGCGGTGTTGCATAGGAGGAATAGATGGCTGAATAGTAAAAATGGATACAGAATAATCCATTTTTGGCCTATTTTACTGTCACATCCAGTCTTCACTCTCCTCTGACTCTGGTCTGTATAGCAGGTTTGGGGAGGGAGGGAAGGAGGGATGACTTCTGTACATTGCATTTCCCAGGTTATCATCACCACTGGCTTCCAGATTGGTTTGGCCAGTAGGAGGCACTAGGGGAGACTGGAGGACAAGAAGAAGTGAGAATCTAGGGTACTTCTCACCCTCTCTTCCTGACTTGAACAGCTTCCCTGGGAACAGCTGCATCTTTTCTGTTGCTATAGCTTCTGGCATAGTTCTAGTTTCTTCTGAGTGAAATTAAATTTTGAGCGTTCTACAAAACTTCCTCTCCTCATCCTTTCAGCTAAGATTAGCAGTTGCTAATCTGTGTGTTGCCTCACCATCCCTTGTGCTATGATCTAAATGTCCCCCCCAAATTCACGTATTGGAACTTGATCCCCACTGTGGTGGTCACAGAGATGGGACCTTTTGGGATTTGATAAAGTTGTGAGGACTCTACTCTGAGCAAGGGATTAGTGTCTTATAAAAGGGTTGGAGGGAACTAGCTTAGGCCCCCTTTGACCTTCTATCTTCCACCTTCCACCATGTAGGGACACTGTGTTTTTCACCTCTGGAGGACAAAGTGGTAAGATACCATCTTGGAAACAGAGAGACCCAGCCCTCACCAGACACTGAACTTGCCTTGATCTTAGATTTCCCAGCCTTCAGAAAAGTGGAAAATAAATTTCTATTATTTATAAATTACCCATTCTGCTGAATTTCATTATAGCAGCAGAAATAGACTGAGACATCCTGTCTTGCTTTTCATGTCATCCATCACCTGTGAACCAATCTCCTGTAGAAAGTTCTTCCTGTTTAAAGTATTTTTTGTGGTTTTTAGTTTTCTGTTTGGATCCTTAAACAGACACAGCATGAGCAATGAGCAGAGTAAATGTGGAATGAACACACTTAGTATATGGAGAACTGGAAAAAATGAAAAACAAAAGAAATGCAGGAGGTAGAGGCATTTAGGTGAAGACAATGAGATTTATTTTAAAGTGTAGAATTTGGGAAAATACGGTGGTAATGAATAATTGCCTCAAGTCTAGGAAGAGGGTTGGGCATTGGAACTGGAAATACAAAATTTGAGATCCATTTCTAAGAAATGAGCACTTAAATAAAGGCAATAGCAATAGAAAAAATTAATAAGGGGCTGGGCGCAATGGCTCTCGCCTGTAATCCCAGAACTTTGGGAGGCCCAGGCTGGTGGATCGCCTGAGGTCAGGAGTTCGAGACCAGCCTGGCCAACATAGTGAAACCCTGTCTCTACTAAAGATACAAAAAATTATCTGGGCATGGTGGCATGCACCTGTAATCCCAGCTACTTGGGAGGCTGAGGCAGGAGAACCCCTTGAGCCTGGGAGGCACAGGTTGCAGTGAGCTGAGATCACGCCACTGCACTCTAGCCTGGTGACATACAGCGACTCTGTCTCAGTAATAATAATAATAATAATAATAATAATAACAACAAGGAAGAATGTATTGAAGGTGAAGTAAAATAAAAGGACATAGAGAGAAGCCTGAGGAGCTGTGGAGGTAGACTACTGAGGAGCCAATAAAGGACTAAAAAGATTTGTCACAAAGTTAAGGAGAGAATCTGCTTAGCAGTAAGTGTAATCTCATGGAAACTAGGCAAGAGAGATAATGAAGAGAAAAGAGTTAAATGTTAGATAATGCAGGGTAGTCAGGGAAAAGGAAGACTGAAAGGGGTTACTGAGTTTGGTAATGAGGAGGTTACTGATGACCTTGAAAGTGTGATTTTATTAGTAGTGTAATTACTGATCATACATTGCCAAATCATTAAGTAGGTAGAGAAGAAATCAGGATTAGAAGTATACAGAAATAATTTGATTATAGACATTTTCCTAGAAATGGAAGATAGAGCTAGTATAGCAGCTAGAAGAGGTAAGATAGGCATTTCTAAATTTATTTTTAAGAAAATATTATAACTAGATTACTTGTAGATGAGAGAAAAAATGCCAGTGGATATTATGTGAACAGAAATGAAGGAACTACGGAGGATGCATGAGGAAATAAATTGCCAGGGAAAATGAATAAAACTGGGTTTAGGACATTGGGAAATGGATATACTGGGCAAAATGTAAAACACGTGTTTGGAAATAAAAAGTAATATATATAAATATAACAACATACATTGGAGAAGGAGGCTATGCAAGCTTAGAGAGCTTGTGATATGTAGCCTGGAACTTGACTGTGGAGTTGAGGGTGTCGGGCTATGGGAAGATGTGAGCAACAGCTGTGGTGAGGATTTAAACAATTCAACTACAGATAAATAAAATGTTGATGAGCAGTACTGAGAGCCTGGTTCAGGTTAAAGGGCAAAAAAATCCATGAACCATGGTGTCATCAGAGACACAGGTGGGTAAGGTTAAAGGAATGTTGGTGGATAAGGGCAGGTTTGTGAAATAGTGGGCATGGTAAGGGCCAACAGCACTTGATTACCATTTGAACCAGTCAACCTGGAAAGTGTTAAGTGAAGGCTAACACCTAGTCTATTGCACTGCTAATGTCTCTATGGGTGGGGTAGGTGAAGGATGATGAGCTTGGCTTATGACATCTTAAGTTTAAGTAGAATTGTCTAGCCCTCAGTTGGAGGTATTGGACTAAATCTCAGGGTAGCAGATGAAAATAGTGAAGCTAAGAATTTGTATGAGAGTTTTGTGATAAAAAAATGTAGAACAAGAAAGTTAGAATGCCAAGGACTAAACGTATGACCACATCTGAGGAGTGGAGAGGAAATGAGGTCCGAGAATATGTAGATACAAAGAATTAAAAAAATTTGCTCAAATGGAAAGTAGCAGTGCTTTCTCTCTAAGTTAAATTTCCCAAACTCAATGTTTTACAAGTGAGACTACTATTTTTGTCCATATCTGCACATTTGCATCCCTAATAGACATCTTGCAGAGGATGCTGAATGGCCCTAATGTTTTCCACATTTAAAAGATGAGCCCATTCACAGGGAAGCACACTAACTGAAAGAGAAATTTCTACAAATTTCTTGTAACAGGCACATTCATGGGTGACAAAGCACACTGAAGGTTGCTAGAGTTGTATGTGTAAGAGCTGAATGGAGGTTGAAAGAGCAAACATGGTGTTGCCACATTCAACTCTTCAAATTCTTTCTTGAAAATTAGAAAGATGGCTTTTCTGTTCCAAGTGCTTTGAAATAGATTATGGCACTGTCATGTTTTCTCAGAAATTCATTGTGGCCTAAGACTACACCACAGTGGCTAAGTTTTTTCTAAGACATCTCATGCATAGATGAGTCGAAATTTTATTCTATTCATCTAGCATAAGCTCTTGACAACATGAAAAGCTCTGATTGCTCAGAGTTTACAGGTTTTTGAAGCTGTAGGTAACATTATGGTAATACTCATCTCCCATCCCTAATGGAGTCAAAGCAAAGAGCTTGTATCAGGGGCCAATAACAAGGGTGGAAGTAGGAGTAAAGGTTATGTCAATTTCACATAGGAAACTTTTTGAAATACATGTGTTCTGTGATCTCTCTCACTTCCCCACTGTCCCCTTCCCAAAACAGAAACAACTTATATTTATCTTAGGATACCTCTTTGTACTCGTTTAAAAGAACCTATACGTCAACAATCAATTAAACTTTCTGCTATAAGGAAAAGTTCCTGGCCCAAAGATCTAGAAGCATCCAAATATCACTGTGACAGCCATCCAGCAATTTCTATAAACTGATATGTTATTTTCTGATTTCAGAAGGAAATCTTAGCTATGTAAGATGATGCTTCTATTTGATAGGGCTCAGATCTGCCTTCTTCTCTCTAATCTTCCCTCCATGTGTGGCTCAAACCACCACCATCTCGAGTCTGATTATCAAACTTATCTCTTAACTCGATCCTTACTTCTAATCATTTTAATGCAAATTCATTTTTTATATTGCTATCAAAATAGCTTTTAAACCACAAATTGTTAATATCATCTTCATTTATTCAAAAAGATTTGTTGAACATCATTAGATGCCAGAAATACAATAATGATAAAAAGACAGTTCAATGAGAAAGACACACAGTCAAGTACTAATAATTACACCGAAGAATATGTAAATATATAACAAAAGTACCTGACCTTCTGGGGATGTCAGAAAAAGTTAGCTTGAGGAAGTGACAATGGAGGAGAGAGGTGGAAACTATGGAGGGAAGATAGCTTAATCTAGACAGAGAAGGCAGCAAGTGCAACAGCGTTGGGGTGGGGGCCCAGTATATGTATGAGGAGCTGAGACAAGACCAGCATGGCCGTAGCCCAGGGAGTGAGGGGAGAAGAGTTGGGAAAGCCAGCAAGGGCCAAGTTATGCAAATTATTACCGGCACTTTTTAAGGTCCTTAGTTTTCATCATAAGAGCATTGCAAAGTAACAGGTTTTAAATGTAGTAAAGATGGAATTAGATTTGTACTTTTTATCAGCTTTTGCTTCAAAGTGAATATCAAATTGGAGGAAAACCAGAGATTTGGGAACACCAGGTAATACTTTATCACTATAATCTAGATGAGAAGTACTAGAAACTTGCACTGGTGTGGTGACCATTGAAAAGGAGGTAAACTGAGGGACTGGAGAGACATTTAGTAGTGATCTGTCGACAGAGTGAGTATGGGGATTAAGGTGATTTCATATAAAAAATGCTACATATATTTCTGGTTTATGAAATAGCACAGATGATAGCAACAGTCACCAGACTATGCAGCACCAGGTGAGAGCTAGGTTTGGAGGGAAACTAGATGTACTGGGTTTGGATATATTGAGTTAGAAGTGACTTTGACATTTGTAAGTTTAAAAATGTTTACTGGCTTCCCATTGCTCAAAGAGTTAAATCGTATCTCTTCAAAGTGAATTTATAAAACTTATATGATCCATATTCCATGCTCACCTTCTGTCACACTCATATATTCCATATTCCAACCATTCTGAGTTAGTGGAAATGTGGTGAAGGCCCTAAGTATTTCACAGATTCATGGCTTTGCAAATACTATTACTTGGACTCAGCGGTTCTTTCCCTGTGTTCCTTTCTGGAATGCTGACTTACCTCTTGTTTGTTTTTCAAGACTCAAACATCATCTCCCCTGAAAAGAGTTACTTTTAGTTTTTCTCTAACATTATGTGTGTGTGTAGATGTATATGTGTGCAATTATTTATGATTGTCAATTTATGAGTCTTTCCCACTAGATTGTGAATGCCTTGCATTTGGGACTGTGTTTCACTCATTTTTATAAACTCTGTGTATAGTAGCCAATAAATACATTCAATGCTGGAATGAATAAAAAAATGAATTTTGAATTCTTTTTCTTATTTCCTGGAAAATATTTTAAAATATAGACTACTTTTTGTTAACACAACTAGGAACTGCTGATATGACTAAAAAATTTGAACTCGTGTACCTATGAGTGATTTACATTAACAATACTGAACTAAAGAATGATTTTTTTTCTTGCCAAATCAAAAGTAAAAACTCCAGTAAAAAACTCATAATATGTTTCCTGAAATTTGTAGACTATCATTTTCACAAGTCCTTGAACTAAAAGCCAAAACCAATATTAAAAGGCAGGATTTTAAAAGTTTTTTTCTCATTATAAAATGATATATGCCCCGGGAAAATACAGAAAAGTATAAAACATATGAAATGTAAATATAACCCCAAGACCAGAAGAGAGTCACTTTAAGTATTTTATTTGTAAATCTTTCCTGTCCTTTTCCTGTGCAAGCACATGCATTTTGCCAGCTTTCCTAATGGAGAAAAATGTTAGGCCCAAAGTGGGTATTCCAAGCCACTTTTAAAACTGGCTATCAGAGTTGTTATGTGTTAAAAAATGCATGGAGATTTTCTAGTTCTCTCCAGGGCCTGTCTCTCCTGCTTTCTCTCTTTAAGCTGTCACAGGTTAGAGGATTAGTCAGGGCCAGACTGGTTCACCTTGGGCAGGTCAGCCATTATCTCTCTCTTTGCAGAAATAAATGCCCTTGGTAAACTCTAAGAGTCAGGTTTAGAGGGAGGGAGTGAATGACCACACTTAGTCTTCAGGGTCTATGCTGTGTGCTCAGCACAGTTGTTAACAGCCAGCCTTGCTGTGTGGGGAACAAGTACTGGGAGTTACTGACTCAAATATGGGAATGACTAAGTCATAATTTGAGTCAGATTTAGTTTCTTATATAGACTTCCCTAAAGAGGCATGTCAGGAGGGCAGGTTACTTTTAAGAATTCACTTGTTCATTTCTGGGTTTCCGAGACATATTACTATCCAAATGCACTTGAAACATTACATCTGCATTCCAACTGTGGATCTCATAGTATTCAGGGACAAATGGTGACCACAACATGTGGTACAGGTGAAGGCAAAAGAAGGCACAAATCATATGTAATTTTAGCCACATAGAATGCCACAACAGTGTCTGAAGGATCGTTAAATTATACAAACATACACACATATATACACACACATATATAATATATATAATTATACATATAAAATATACAAATATGCACATATATACACACATTCACACAACCAAAAAAGTAGCTCTGGGCCTAGGATATTTGTCAGAATTATTTCTGTCTATTTTAGAGCAACTTAAAAAAAAATCCCAAATGTTACCCAAATGTCAGGGATTTGGTTTAGGGCCCATTGCTTGCCTCACAAAAAGTCAATCACTGAGACAATAAGTATTGCCAGGAAAGAAGACTTTAACTAGGTGCTGCAGCTGAGCAGAACAAATCAGTCTCAAATCCATCACCCCAACCAACTAAAATTGGGGAGTTTATGTAGTGAGGAAGGAATGTAAAATAAGAATTAAGGAGGGGTAAGGAAGCAATCATAAGGAATGAGGTTTGGTGTATCATTGTCTGGATGTGGTGATCTGGTGAGGTTTAGTCCCTGGCCTGAGGATTAGTTTCCTGAGGGAAGAACTCAGATGTGACACACACAGATTTCAAGTTTTGAGACCAGGAGGGTCAATCACTATGTTTATTCAAAAATCTAAATATAATTTCTATGGGACAATAGGGCTTGGTTCACAAATATGTTTGCTTTACTTTTGTTAGATTTTATAAAATGACAGCATTTAAATCAGTTAGTATAGTTTAATTATAATATGTCTGAGTGGTTTGCTAATTATTAGACATCATTTCCAAAAAGCATTCATTCATTCTTTGATTATTCACTTGGTTACTTGGCTGAGGAGAAATGTAACAGAAATTAGCTGTGGATACCTTAGGTTAGTTTTCAAGGCAACATAAACACAGCCAATATTCTCCTTGCCCTGTCTGTGTCTGTGCCTCAACCAAGAATCTGCTCATGCATGGCTTTAGCAGTTTGCAGATACTTTATTTATGACCCCGTGCCCCTATTTGCTTTCCTACCCTGTGAGTTACAATGAATTTTGTGGAAAGCTAAAAAAGAAGACAGCAAGGACAAAACACCAAACCCACCACAGTGCTTCAGCCTCTCCTGGTCACATCCTAGTCAGAGCCATCCTTACATGCATCACATCTCTGCCTCATTTTCCCAAGCCCTCCTTATCCAGAAGGCTGTTGAAGATTTGGAGATGACAGTTGTGTTACAAAACCCCATTCTGGGGAGATGGCAGTCTGTTTAACTGAGTCAAGACATTATCAGGTTTCTTTTATTCAGAGGATCTGAGAGGGCTCCTTCCTGTGAAGTGTGAGTCAAGCAAATGAGTCTAAAAAAGTATTTATCAACATAGTTGCTGCAACCTCAGACTATGGCTCAGAAGCACTCATTCTGTCAGGAGAGCCATTGAGCAAAAGGGCCCAAATGGTCTCCTTAGAGTTTTCTTAGCTTAAAGTCATCTGGTTTTCTTATTAAGTTTCCTCCTCTATTGTTTTTTTTTTTTTAATGTTTGTCTTCATTTTCCTTGAAATGGTAATTTTAAAATTACTCAGAGTTATGTTATTTTTATGTTCATCCCTCCTTTCACTCCAAAAGATGAGTCTTGTTCCATCATTGGTTCTATAGGGCAGCAGAAACGCCACCCCAAAATATGCAAAGAAGTATTTTGAGTATTGATAAGAAGTATTTTGAGTTAAAGGCATTAAAAAAAAAAATAGCAGATTCAAAAGAGCATTCTGACTTTCCATTTTCTTCCTGAAAGCAGGAGATAAAACTCCTCTGTGAAAGGTGTGTCCTCCTGTGCCAGGAAGAAGGAAGGTATTATTATCAGAGATGGGGGGTCAAGATGAGATAAATCTGCACAAACACTCTTGTTAAACCAACCCTTGTCTTCCTAGTTATTTTTCCACAACTAACTACCACAGCCCAAACCCTTTTCTAGTCTGTGTTTTCACAATTTACTGCCTTTTGTCCAGCCTGGTACGTAAGCTTTTGACTCCAACTGCTTCTTTGGGTCTTCATTTCTCTTGTGAGGGCTCCCATGTATATGTGAAAATTACTAAATAGTGTTTGCTTTTCTTCTGTTTATCTGTATTTTGGTAGTCAGAGTTACAGAGCCCTGGCCTGAGCCTAAGATGGGTCGGAAAAAGGTGTTGCCTCCCCTATGGTCCTTCTTTGAATAATGTTATAGCCTTATGTGTAGAGAACTTAGGCCATAACATAAATGCAGGTATAATTTTATGCTAATGATTCTTGATACATATTAATCACCTTAAATTTTTTCTAATTAAATAAAAGAGTATCACCTCAGCTTTTGAAATATTGCTAGATATCTATCTATTTTACTGTTCAGTTTTTATTTATTTTAATCAACAGATAAAAATTGTGTATATTTATTGTATACAGCATGTTGTTTTAAAATATGTATACATTGTAAAATGGCTAAATCAAGTCAATTAACATATGCATTACCTCACATAGTCACCTACTTTGTTTTCGGTAAGAACACTTAAAGTCTACTCTTAGCAATTATCAAGAATACAGTGAATTGTTATTAATAAAGTTGTCATTTTGTACAATAGATCTCTTGAATTTATTCCTTCTGTCTAACTAAAATTTTCTGTTTTGACCAACATCTCTCTACTCTCCAGCCCACTATTATTAGATACAGAATAATGTAAAGAACGTTTGTATCTGTTCGGACTGTGTGTGCCAAATTAATGACACCTAAAAGTTTTTGTAGTTAAAAACAAAGCACAATAAATACCCTGGACATAAAGATTATATTACCCAAAAGAAGATATTTGTAGTAGGTTCTGTGATGCGTTGCCCTGATTCCTTCTTGAGGATTGAGGCAATTATTTGTAAACTTTTTATTTTAATTTATTTTATTTTAATATTTATGTATGTATGTATTTATTTTTTGAGGCAGAGTCTCACTCTGTCACCTGGCTGGAGTTTAGTGGTGCTATCTCGGCTCACTGCAACCTTGGCCTCCTGGGTTCAAGAGATTTTACTGCCTCAGCCTCCCTAGTAGCTGAAACTACAGGTGTGCACCACCATGCTCAGCTAATTTTTGTATTTTTAGTAGAGATGGGATTTCACCATGTTGGCCAGGATATTCTCATCTCTTGATCTCGTGATCCTCCTGCCTTGGCTTCCCAAAGTGCTGGGATTACAGGCGTGAGCTACTGCACCTGGCCAGGTAAATATTTTATTCATGTAACAAATAGTTTTTAAATGTCTAATATATGGCAGGATAGGGAATAGGACAGACGTGGTCTTTGGCCTCATTTACCATAGACAAAGTAGATGCCTGTGGAACAGGAGATACACTTAATGACTACTATGAGAAAAAAATGCAGGATAAAGTAAGGAACTTACATTGATGATAATGTCCCACGTTTTATTTCTAGAATGGTAGAATAAGAAGACAATTTCTTGAATTTAAGAAGTTTCTTTCATTATTGTGTGAAAAACAAAAATAGTATTCCAAGGGCACACAGTTTTAGTTGGTTTGCTATGAGTCTTTGATACTAGCTTTCTCAAGGTTGACATCACTTAATTCTTCATGGCTAGGCCCCAATTCGGGTCTTTTCTGACCGTGTTTTTTCACTTTTCATTTTCATCATAGCACTTGCTACTATTAGTAATTGTAGTATTTATTTCTTGTCTGATTTCCCTTCCTTCCCAAATGGTTGGATACATATATGCTCTATTTATTTACATATTATCCAGCAACTATTACTATATGGGTCATATAAATTGTTCTGAATAAATACTTTATGAATGAACAGATAAGCAGAACCCATGAGACAATGAAATAAAGTTGATTGTTCTGATTGGTCTACAGAATTTGAATGATGATCTCACCTGCTGGATCACTGTCTATTAAATTATGATGAATGAAGTTCCAAGAGATTTTATTAGTTGATTCAGTAAGGGTCCAACGGTCAGATAAGTTTAGCAATCATTGAATTAAACAAATGCAACTGGATTCCCTTATTGCTGGATTCCTCAGAACTTTTAATATCCTAATATACATGTGACTCTGTATATTACAAGAGTCACTAATATATCCTAATATACATGTGACTCTGTATATACAAGGGAAACACTGTTTTCAGAATCCTGAAAATTATTTTGATGTAGAAATTTTTCTTTCAGGAAACACCTGAAACTCCATGGGATATAGTTTGGAAAATGCTTGCTTACTCTGTTATCAGGTGAAACCTATAAAGTGAGAGATCAGAGAGCTTTGCAATCTAATTTAGCAGTCAGCAAGAGTTAGTTTGCCTGGATCTGATTCAAAGATGGTCTCAGGAAAGCCCTGAAGGATAAAATTACCAGGACAGGTTGCAGGTTGTATTCCCAGTCTTTTGGGATTGCTAGACTTTTGTGTAAAGTTGCTTTCAGTTTCAGCAAAGGCCTCTCCATTCTGGGCATGAATAGAGAAATAATTAATCAATGCTCTGCCCTGCTCCTTGCTGGTCTGACTTGTTGCCTATACTGCACCCCAGAGGTTTCCTGTGTCCTTCAAGCTTCATCCTGGTAAGATTGCTGTCTGTTGGAAAATCTTTGCACACACTTGTAAGTTTTTTTGCACACATAACTTGCTGGTTTTATTCCTCCCCGCTAGGAATCACGTATCAATACACTGCATAGCAAGAGGTTCTTTGAGATCAAGAGAAAGATGTTCTCCTAGTCTCTGGAATTTGTGCTCAGAGTCTATCTCCCTGCCCAGTGGGTCCTTAGCCATTGGATCCTGCACAGTGGATATTCTCCCTTTCTGAGTCTGACATAAGATTCTCTGAGTGACAGGCACAGACTGTGGTGCAGTTCCACCTGGCCCTCCACTTTCTGCAGATGCTCTAATGGGCTACTTGTAGAGAAGCTTCCTCTATGGAGAGCTCCTATGGCCTTAATGTGGCCACTATCTGAGAATTCTCCTCTCTCCTGCTGACATCGGTCTTGAGGTGACCTCACGGACTCACGTCTTTCCAGAGCTACACTCATCTGGAATGGCAGAGGAAGGTGTATAGAAGGTGGCCTTTCAGACACCAGCTGCTTCCATTCAGCCTGCACGATACCACTGTCATCTCCCAAGGCTTGTTGACAGCACTCTTACCCACTTCTCCAGAGTACCCTATATCCATGCATTACTTGTGTAAGTAAAATTTAGTCTGACATCAGCAGCAATCTTCAAATTCTCCATTTGCTTTTATCCTGATTCTAGCCTATCCAGATCAAATCCAACCCTACAACTATGGAAATGAAGTCCCCTAACATGGAGAGGAGTGCCACCTGTCACAAGGAGGGGTTACAGTATAGGTCACTGCTTCCTCCTTTTCAGAAAGTACCCCTTAGCTGCTGGGAGTTACTAGTGATACAGTCTGCTTTAAGGACATGTTGATATTCTATTGAGGGAGGCCGTTTTTGCTTGGAGTGGCCAATACTTGAGCTTTAAACAGGGAACATAACATCATTCTGTCATGAAGCTGACTCTTTATTTCATTTTTACCTTTAAATCAAACAAAAAAGTATTGGAGATGTAATTAATCATTTTTTTCAAAGTGTTTCAACCTTATGAAAATTTAAGATATTTTCTTCTTAAAACAAGGTTATTGTGAGAAATACTATAATAAAATATTTAATGTGCCTTGCACATTCCTTCATACATATTCACATATTAGATAACCAGTGAATTTTAACTCTTTTCTCTTTCTTTCTCATATATCTAATGCAAAGAAAATAAAAGTATATGCCCCCAGTATCCAGATTTCTGTACCAGAACTCAGACTCCTAGGTCAGAATTCTAGCAGGTGTAAACTGCAAATTCCAATTCTTCCATAGGGTACACCGTGATAGGAAGGAAGCTGAGTGCTTCTCTTTTGAGCCATAATTTTATATCACTGAATAAAAATGGAAGAGTCAAACTGCACAGACTAATTATTCACTTCCCTGTGTCTCATTGACATGCAGCAGAGTTAATACCTTCTCATTCCTAGCCCTTCCATTTCAGTGGCCCATAATCTTTTCTTTCTGTAAGGGAGGCAAATAGTATCCTTGATCCTGATTACCTGGATTAAAACTGAAAAACCTCTTCAGGCTGATGTCCTAGAGAAATTGAAGAAGTTCCCTGTCTATTTGAAATGACTTAAACTGTGAGGCTGGAACAAAGGAGTCATCTCTTCGATAATCATCTCCCCTTCTTGTCACTCAGAGTCCAATTAAATAAATGATGACCCGATCTTTTGTCAATTGTCAGCAGATCTGGATTTCATTTTTAATCAGCTTGCACATCATGTGACCTTTTAAATTGTCTCTTCACCCTTTGCTTTGTCCATAAATATGATGAGAGTGGGAGTTGAAAAGAGTAGGTTTAAGAATAAAATAAATATGCAGATTTCTATAAGCATTCTTCATATTCTTTTGAAATCATGACTTCTCTTTCCCCTGCAAGAATAATTATGCCAGTGATTTAACTTGTCAGGACCACTGAATGGCTTCTGAATGCTGTGGGAGCCTTCCATTCAGGAAGATGTTTTAAGGACTGATTTTTCTCATTTTCACTTCTATTCCTATCTTTAACACACATAGCTTCCATTTAACCACCACCAACAAAAAAGCAAAAAACTCCGTAAGCTTTTAACTGGAAATTGATTGTGGTGGCGGGTGGGGAAGAGGGGAGGGGAGAAGGCGGGGAAATAAATGCTTGAAAACAAGGATGCATTGTCTTTTTTTTTGAAAGATTTAGGAGTCTCCTCATTTGTGGGTGTCGCCTCATAATGAGTATTTCTATGCTGCTAGGATTAGATGAGTTATGATTCTTTTTCTCAAGAAGAAAGTCCTTGACTCAGAGGGGGATCCAAGTCAAGGGGACATCAGGAAAGCAGACTGCAATGTGAAAAGAGAGAGGAAGTAAAATTCAGTAACCTTCACCCAGACTGATGGACCGCATTCTTTTACACTTAAGAAGAAATTACACTTCAGTCATACCCTCCAGCACAGGCATCAGCACCTTTTTGAAGGAAATTTCTGGAAGCTGAAGTATTTTCTGGCAGGGCTGCAGATGTCCCAGCACCCTGGGAAGAGGAGAGTTTATCTGTCATCTTTTCTTACCTTCAACTGGGATGGAAATGGCAGTTTTTAATTATGTGTGCCAGGATCAAGAGCAAAATAATAAAGGGAAGCTAAAATAGCTTGTAAGACCTTTATTTTAGTAATATGACCTACTAGATATTCCACTACCCTCCCTTCCAAAAAAAAAAAAAAAAAAAAGTCACTAGGCAAAATTTAACAAGACACTTTGATTGCATGGCTGAGTTTCAAAGACAGAAAGGGAAAATCCGCACAACTAGGAAGCTGAAAGTCATAGCTGAGTTCTCTTAGGCGTATTAGCTAGATTTAGTGACCAGGTTTTAATTGCCCTTGGGGGAGACAAAAGCCTGTACTCCATAAAATGGGAAATCAACTAACTGCATAGAAAACCACAATCATAACACATAGTGAAAAGATGAACTGAGAAAAATATATATATATATACATATATATATACACACACATATATATACAACCATATATATATATATATACACACACACACATACACACACACTCACACAACCATATATATATATATGGTTACCAGCAAAGGTAAAAGTATCTGTCATGGCCTTGGTGGTGGATGGAAGAAAAAAGTCACCTCCGAGAATTTGTGACTATAGGCCTGGCCTCATTTCATTAAGTGTTTTGAAAAGATAATGTTTACCTGTTGAGAAAACTTGAGGAGATAATGTCCATTAGCGTTGTCCCCTGGAGGCAGTAAGCAGAAACAAATGGAAATTTTTTCAGCAGGGCCACGCTCTCTACACAGGCCATGAATAAGTGTCATTGGAAGTTGCAAAATACGAATTTACATTTCCCCAGAACTTCAAATAATAGATTCCTGAGATTCACATTATTTTCTTTAGAGACATAATAGTGACAAATAAAAGATGAAACAAAAATATGATCAAGATATTATGGAATGAAGCAGATAGATTTGGAAAAGGATAGAAATATAATTTCAGAAGATGAAAAATATAATTGCTGTAATTAAACACTTTACAGGTTAAAGAGCAGATTAGACACAGTAAAGAAATTGTGAACTAGAAGCTACGAACAATGAAATCTAACACAATACAGCAGAAAGAGATAAAAATAATAAAACACATGACAGAAAGATTAAATGATAGAAAACTGAATAA
Organism: Rhinopithecus bieti; assembly: GCF_001698545.2. Classification (NCBI taxonomy): domain Eukaryota; kingdom Metazoa; phylum Chordata; class Mammalia; order Primates; family Cercopithecidae; genus Rhinopithecus; species Rhinopithecus bieti. Next base: position 869,630 of record NW_016813984.1, read on the forward strand.
GAAGCTCTCAGCCGGGCATGGTGGCTCATGCCTGTAATCCCAGCACTTTGGGAGCCCGAGATGGGTGGATCACCTGAGGTCTGGAGTTCGAGACCAGCCTTGCCAACATGGTGAAACCCTGTCTCTATTAAAAATACAAAAAATTAGTTGGGTATGATGGCAGGTGCCTATAATTCCAGTTACTCAGGAGGCTGAGGCAGGAGAATCGCTTGAATCTGGGAGGCGGAGGTTGCAGTGAGCTGAGATAGTGCCATTGCACTTGAGCCTGGGTGACCGAGTGAGACTCTGTCTCTAAAACAAAACAAAACAAAAACAAAAACAAACAAACAACAACAAAAAAATAAAAAAAGAAGCTCTCACATACATTTAACATGTATTCAGAAATAGAAAAATAGAGAAAATGAAAGGTAATATTTAAAGAGATAAGTGAGAATTTTCCAGAATTGAAAACAGATCTATGAAACAAGAAAGAGATCTACAAAGCAAAATCTACAAAACAGGAAAGTTCTAAGCAATATACATTTTTTCATAAATAGCTCTTATTATTTTGAGGTACGTTCCATCAATACCGAATTTATTGAGCGTTTTTAGCATGAAGGGTTGTTGAATTTTGTCAAAAGCCTTTTCTGCATCTATTGAGATAATCATGTGGTTCTTGTCTTTGGTTCTGTTTATATGCTGGATTACGTTTATTGATTTGCGAATGTTGAACCAGCCTTGCATCCCAGGGATGAAGCCCACTTGAT